>NC_045428.1:519449862-519760696 GCF_902635505.1 Sarcophilus harrisii
ATTAATTATGGTGGGATGATCTAAAGAATAAAGGTCAGAAGAAAAGAGATGCACTGGGAGAAGAGGGAAGTAAGAGGAAGAAGAGAAAAATTATCTCACAAATGAGCAGGACCAGGAGATCATTAGATACTTCAATAACAATACTATATGATGATCAATTCTGATGGACATGGCCCTCTTCAATAATGAGATGAACCAAATCAGTTCCAATAGAACAGTAATGAATTGAACCAGCTACACCCAGGGAAAGAACTCTGGGAGATGACTATGAACCACTACATAGAATTCCCAATTCCTCTATTTTTTTTGTCCACCTGCATTTTTTATTTCCTTCACAGGCTAATTGTACACTATTTCAAAGTCTGATTCTTTTTGTACAGCAAAATAACTGTATGGACATGTATACATATATTGTATTTAACTTATACTTTAACATATTTAACATGTATTGGTCATCCTGCCATCTGGGGGAAGGAATGGGGGGAAGGAGGGGAAAAGTTGGAACAAAAGGTTTTGCAATTGTCAATGCTGAAAAATTACCCATGCATATATCTTGTAAATAAAAAGCTATAATAAAAAAAGAAAAATTATCTCACAAAAAAGAGTTATGCAAGAAACAACTAATATAGTAAAAGTTGAAAAAGGGAGGATAGCAGGAAATTCTTGAATCTTACTCTCATTGTCATTAATTTAGAGACAGAAAAATCATGTATGTATATAAGTGCACATATAAATATACATAGACATATACATGCATACGTACATATGCCTACTTTCTTGCATACACTCATTTGGGCATAGATTTCCATCATACTCAAGAGGAAAGATAGAGGGGAAAGGAAAAAGAGAAATGGAGGAAGTATTAAAAGGGAGAGTAAATTAAAGGAGGTAATGGTTAAAAGCAAAACAGACTTTTGAAGAATGGTAAAAAGAGAAAGAGATGGATTAACAGAAAAAATAGGATAGAGGAAATTAACCAGGAACCACAACTGAAAATGTGAATGGGATGAGCTCATCCACAAAATAGAAGCAGGTAACAGAATAGATTAGAAATCACAATCCAACAATATGTTGCTTATTAGAAACACATTTGAAACATAAATGAACTTTGAGTCAAGATAAGCACTGTTATGTTTTAGATGAAGATTTTTTTTTAAGAGGCATGATCTCAGATAAAAGTAAAAATTGGCTCAATTAATAGAGAGTCAGAGAAAAAACATTTTGCCAACAATTACTAAAGACAATGGAAGAATCAAAAATTTTATAAAAATTTCTTTGATTTTTCAAATTATACATATATATGTATGCATACATATATAACATAAATTATATGTATAGATATATACTAAGCATATATGGAATGGAGTTAAATTTATAAAATTAAGAGCCATTCTCCATTGATAAATGGTCAAAGAATATGAACAAGCTGTTTTCAGAAGATATCAAAGCTATTCATAGTCTTATAATGTTCTAACATACAACCTAATATTTATTAGTTTTGTAACATAACAGAAAAGGATAAAGGTGAATTATGGAGGTGATATAGAAAAACTGGGAGACTAATGCATTCTTGGAGTTGTAAACTAATACAAACCTTATGGAGAACAATTGGGAACTATGTCAAAGTATTATAGAATTGTTCTTATGCTTTGACACAGCAATACCACTATCAGGTGTGTATACCCCAAAGATATTAAAGAAAAAAGAAAATAACTTGTGTACAAAAATAATTTTAGTAGTTTTTTGTGACAGCAAAGAATTAGTTTATTGAATGGATGAATAAGTGTGGTATAAGATTGTGATGGAAAATTAATGAATTCTAAAAAATCATGAAGGCAATTATTTCTAAAAAAAATTTGGAATACCTTTATGAATTGATGCATAATGAAGTAACCAGAATCTGAAGATGATTTTACAGAGTAATAGCAATATTATAATTATGATCTATTATGAAAGATTTAGCTACTGTAATCAATACAAAGATACAAAACAATTCTGAAGGACCCATAATGAAAATTTTTATTTCCTGATAGTAAAAAATATTTGGGAATCTATCTACCAAGAGAAAGTCAGGAACTACATGAGCAAAACTACAAAAAACTTTCCACACAAACTCAGATCGAACCAACTGGAAAAATATTAAGTGCTCTTGGATAGGTCGAGCAAATATAATAGAAATGACAATACTACCTAAACTATTCTACTTATTTAGTGCTATACCAATTAGACTCCCAAGAAACTATTTCAATGATCTAGAAAAAATAATAACAAAATTCATATGGAAAAACAAAAGGTCAAGATTTTCAAGGGAACTAATGGAAAAAAAAAATCAAATGAAGGTTGCCTAGCTGTACCAGATCTAAAACTATATTATAAAGCAGAGTTCAAAAAACCATATGGTATTGACTAAGAAATAGACTAATTGATCAGTGGAATAGGTTAGATTCAAAGGATAAAATAGACAATAATCTTAATAATCTAGCATTTGACAAACCCAAAGACCTCAGCTTTTGGGATAAGAATTCACTGTTTGACAAAAACTGCTGGGAAAATTGGAAATTAATAAGGGAGAAAATAGGCATTGACCCATGCTTAACACTATACAGCAAGATAAGGTCAAAATGGGTTCATGATCTAGACATAAAGAATGAGATTATAAATCAATTAGAAGAACATAGGCTAGTTTACCTCTCAGACTTGTGGATAAGGAAGGAATTTGTGACCACAGAAGAATTAGAGATCATTATTAATCACAAAATAAAAAATATTGGTAATATCAAATTGAAAAGCTTTTGTACAAACAAAACTAATGCAGATAAGATTAGAAGGGAAACAATAAACTGGGAGAACATTTTTACAATTAAAGGTTCTAATAAAGGCCTCATTTCCAAAATATATAGAGAATTGAATCTAATTTATAAGAAATCAAACCATTCCCCAAATGATAAATGGCCAAAGGATATGAACAGACAATGTTCAGATGAAGAAATTGCAATTATTTCTAGCCATATGAAAAGATGCTCCAAGTCATTATTAATCAGAGAAATGCTATAATAATAAAAATATATAAATAAAAATTAGAAACAAATTTTTTTCCTTAAAGTATATATTCTAATGGAGTTGAGAGAAATAATGGGAGGAATGATGTAATATGTACATAAATTAAGTTTTTTAAAGGATATTTTATCTATTATAAATTTGTTATTTTTGTTTATCAGTTGTTGGGTAACGTCCAACTTTTCATGACTGTATGGACCATAACACACCAGGCACTTCTGTCCTCCACTATCTCCCAAAATCTGTCCAAGCATGATTTGTTGCATCGATGACTCTATTTATCCATCTCATCCTCTTCTGTGCCCCTCACCTTTTGCTTTCAATCTTTTTCAATATCAGCATCTTTTCTAATGAGTTCTATCTTATCATACTGTCAAAAGTATTTGAATTTGAGCTTCAGTATCTGATGTTTCAAGGAATATGAATTGATTTCTTTAAGAATTAAATGATTTGATTTCCTTGCTGCTCAAGAGACTATCAAAAGTTTTGTCCAGCACCAAAATTAAAAATCATTAAGCCTGTAGCCTTTGACTTTCTTTATAATCCAGATCTCACAGTCATACATTGCTACTGGAAAGAAAACAGATCTGACTATACAAACCTTTGTCGGCAAGATGATGTCCCTGTTTTTTAGTATGCAGTCCAGATTTGCCATAGCTTTCTTTCCAAGAAGCAAGTATCTTTTAATTGTCTGTGTGTGGTCACTTTGAAATCAAGAATATCTCACACTGTTTCCATTTCTTCTTCCTCTGTTTGCCAGGAAGTAATAAAACTAGTTGTCATGATTTTAGTCTTTCTGATGTTAAACTTCAAGCTGAGTTTTACACTCTCCTCTCACTTCAATCAAGAGACTTCTTCATGCCTCTTCATTTTCTGATATCATACTGATATTATTTGTATATCTAAGATGGTTAATGTTTCTTCCAGTAACCTTAATTCCAGCTTTTGATTTACATAGCCTGGAATTTTGCACTCTGTACTCTCCATGTAAGTTAAATAAATTAGGAGACAATATGCAGCCTCATACTCCTTTCATTTCATAATCTTAAACTAATGAGTTCCACATTCAATTCTTTTATTTTAGTATTGAAACTCAAAATTTATTATTTTTTTAAAGAAATACTTTTTTAGTGTACCTATAAGAAAATCTATAAGACTCAGGGGACCCAAAGACAAAAATAAAACAACCTTTGTCTTCAAGGGAAAAGAAAGAAAATTTCTCTCTTTTTTTGTTTTATTTTCCTAATATTTATTGCTTTCTATATTTTTCTGGTTATACATGTGCATTATTTTTTAAATAAACATTTCTTTATGAATCATGTTAGAAGAGAAAATTTAGAACAAAGGATGTTGTACTACACAGGAGCTATTTGAATACATGAGAACTACCTGACAGTGGCTGCTGGAGATCCAACCTAGATCTGCAGAATGGATCTCCTCTTGTGAGAGGATGATACAAGGAGACTGAGAGGCAGTTGCTGTTCTCTGACCTCTCTGACTGAGAGGCCATTGCAATGTCAGACCTCTCTCCTCTTCCCTCTGCCTCTAATTTATCTCATTCACAGTCCACAACACCTGTGTGAGCCAAGGCTGACACTCCTTCAGATATTATGATCCACAGATGTGGAGGCTCTGGGAGAATTGACCTGTCCCTTAACAAAAAGAGAAAAACAATAGAAAAAGAAAAAAGAAAGTGAATATCACATGCTTTAATTACATTTAATCTCTATGGTTCTCTCTCTCTGTTTGAAGATAGAATATTCTATCCAAAGTATATTGGGATTGATGTGGATTACTAAGCCAATATGAACCAAATCTTTCAGAGTTGATCATTGCACATTATTACTGTGTACACTGTATTCCTGGAGCTACTTGTTTCTCTCAGTATCACTTCGTGTAAATCTTTCCAGCCCTTTCTATAATGAGTTTGTTCATCATTTTTAGAACAATAATATTCCATTATCTTCATATACCCCAACTTATTTAGCCATTCCCCAATTGATGGGCATCTCCTCATTTTCCAATTCTTTGCCACCACAAAAAGAGCTCTTTTTGTCCATGACAAAGGACATGGGTCCTTTTCCCTCCCTTATGATTTCCTTGGGCAGTAGTGACACTCCTGGATAAAAGGGAATGAAGAGTTTTTTTACTCCATTGGGCATAGTTCTAAAATGGTTCTCTGGAATGGCTGAATCATTTCACAACTGCACTAACAATGCAGTATCCCAGTTGTCCTACATCCAATCAAACATTACCATTATCTTTTCCTGTTATCTTAGCCAATCTGAGAGGAGTGAGATGGTATGTCAGAGTTGTCTTAATTTACACTTCTCTAATCAATAGTGATTTAGACCATGTTTTTCATATGAGTATAGATGGCTTTAATTTCATAATCTGAAAATTGTTTGATCATATCCTTTGATTATCAGTTGGAGAATGACATGTATTTTATAGATTTTACAAAGTTTTTATATATTTTATTTTTATTAAATAGTTTTATTTTCAAAACATAATGCATGGATAATTTTCAACATTTACTCTTGCAAAATTTTATGATGCAAATATGTATTTTCCCTTCTCCCTACCTTCGTCTTTAGATAACAAGTAATCCAATATATGCTAAACATGTGCAGTTCTTCTATACACATTTCCACAATTTTCATGCTGCACATGTGCAAAAATGTTTTTGGCAGCCCACTTTGTAGTGGCAAGAAACTGGAAACTGAGTAGATGCCCATCAGCTGGAGAATGGATGAATAAATGATGGTATATGAATGCTAAGGAATATTATAATTCTGTAAGAAACTACCAGCAGGATGATTTCTGAGATGTTTGGAGAGACTGGAAAATGGCATTCCCTCCCATTAAACTTAGTCTGCATAACCTTATATAACTTTTTTTGGTCTAAATTATATAAACTTATTATCTAGCCAAAGTGCATTAAGACAACACCAGATAATCTGAACACTCTTTTCACCCCAGTGAGATTTAACTTTCTTAAAGTTCTTTGAACCTATTTTGAAATGGAGAGCTTCATTACACCACTCTGTTCAGCGACTTGGTTTGATGTGATTTTTGAGGAAAACTGAGAGAGGTCACCACATTCATTTATAACTCTTCCTTTTGACCCACATAAAGTTTCTTCAGGAATCAAAATGATATGGTCGTTCTGTCTTTTTGAGGACTTGCCACATTTTGTTATGAGATGCACTGTCAAAGGTTTTAGTGTAGTGAGTGAAACAGAAATAGAAATTTTCTTTTCTGGAATTCCCTTGCTTTCTCCATAGTCCAGCTAATGTTGGCAATTTGGTCTCTAGATTCTCTGCCTCTTTGAAAACCAGGCTTGTCTTCTGGTATTATTTTACCTTATATTTTCCTGAAGCCTATCTTGCAGAATCTTAATCCTAATCTTCCTGGTGTGTAAAATGACTTCAACTGGTAATTTGTACATTCTTTGGCACTATTATAAACTAGAAGTTATATAATACTTTAATACTTTTTAAAAGTACTTTTCACATGCTGTCTCATTTGATCCTTGTATCAAGTCTGAGTGGTAGGTGTTGTAATTAACTCATTTTATAAATGAGAAAACTAGACAAACATGTTACTATTTGCCCAGGATCACATAGCTATTAAGTTTCTGAAATGGAGATAGTACTTGATAAGACCAGTGAAGGAGAAAGTTTACAAAGAAGAAAAGAGGACTTAAAATATAACCTTGTGGAGTGAAACAAGGATGCCCACTATCACTGTTACCATTTAATATTGTATTAGAAATGCTAGCTTTGGCAATAAGAGCTGAGAAAGAGATTAAAGGAATAAGAATAGGCAATGAGGAAACCAAATTATCACTCTTTGCCAACAATATGATGGTATACTTAGAGAACTCCAGAGATTCTACTAAAAAGTTATTAGAAATAATCCACAACTTTAGCAAAGTTGCTGGTTATAAAATAAACCCACATAAGTCATCAGCATTCTTATATATCACTAACAAAATCCAACAGTCAGAGTTACAAAGAGAAATTCCATTTAAAGTAACTACTGATAATATAAAATATTTAGGAATCTATCTGCCAAGGGAAAATCAGAAACTTTATGAGCAAAATTACAGACCACTTTTCACACAAATTAAGTCTGATCTAACCAATTGGAAAAATATTAAATGCTCTTGGATAGGGCGAGCAAATATAATAAAGACGACAATATTACCTAAACTAATCTACTTATTTGGCTCTATACCAATCAGACTCCCAAAAAACTATTTTAGTGACCTAGAAAAAATAACAACAAAATTCATATGGAAAAACAAAAGGTCAAGAATTTCAAGGGAATTAATGAAAAAAAAAATCAAATGAAGGTGGCTTAGCTATACCAGATCTAAAATTATATTATAGAGCAGCAGTTACCAAAACCATTTGGTATTGGCTAAGGAATAGATTAGTTGATCAATGGAATAGGTTAGGTTCAAGGGACAAAACAGTCAACAACTATAGCAACCCAGTCTTTGACAAACCCAAAGACCCCAGCTTTTGGGATAAGAATTTACTGTTTGATAAAAATTGCTGGGCAAATTGGAAATTAATATGGCAGAAACTAGGCATTGATCCACACTTAACACCATACACCAAGATAAGGTCAAAATGGGTTCATGACCTAGGCATAAAGAATGACATTATTAATAAATTAGAGGAACACAGGATAGTTTACCTCTCAGACCTGTGGAAGGGGAAGGAATTAATGACCAAAGAAGAACTAGAGATCATTACTGATCACAAAATAGAAAATTTTGATTATACCAAACTGAAAAGTTTTTGTACAAACAAAACTAATGCAGAGAAGATTAGAAGGGAAGCAATAAACTGGGAAAATATTTTTACAGTCAAAGGTTCTGATAAAGGCCTCATTTCCAAAATATATAGAGAATTAACTCTAATTTATAAAAAATCAAGCCATTCTCCAATTGAAAAATGGTCAAAGGATATGAACAGACAATTCTCAGATGAAGAAATTGAAACTATTTCTAGTCATAGAAAAGATGCTCCAAGTCATTATTAATCAGAAAAATGCAAATTAAGACAACTCTAAGATACCACTACACACCTGTCAGATTGGCTAAGATGACAGGAAAAAATAATGATGATTGTTGGAGGGGATGCAGGAAAACTGGGACATTGATGCATTGTCGGTGGAGTTGTGAACAAATCCAACCATTCTGGAGAGCAGTTTGGAACTATGCTCAAAAAGTTATCAAACTGTGCATACCCTTTGATCCAGCAGTGTTACTACTGGGATTATATCCCAAAGAGATCACAAAGAAGGGAAAGGGACCTGTATGTGCACGAATGTTTGTGGCAGCCTTCTTTGTAGTGGCTAGAATCTGGAAACTGAGTGGATGTCCATCAGTTGGAGAATGGCTGAATAAATTGTGGTATATGAATATTATGGAATATTATTGTTCTGTAAGAAATGACCAACAGGATGATTTCAGAAAGGCCTGGAGAGACTTACACAAACTGATGCTGAGTGAAATGAGCAGGACCAGGAGATCATTATATACTTCAACAATAATACTATATGATGACCAGTTCTGATGGACCTGGCCATCCTCAGCAACGAGATCAACCAAATCATTTCCAATAGAGCAGTAATGAACTGAACCAGCTATGCCCAGAGAAAGAACTCTGGGTGATGACTAAAAACCATTACATTGAATTCCCAATCCCTATATTTATGCCCCACCTGCATTTTTGATTTCCTTCACAAGCTAATTGTACAATATTTCAGAGTATGATTCTTTTGTACAGCAAAATAACAGTTTGGTCATGTATACTTATTGTTTATCTAATTTATATTTTAATATATTTAACATCTACTGGTCATCCTGCCATCTGGGGGAGGGGGGAGGGGGTAAGAGGTGAAAAATTGGAACAAGAGGTTTGGCAATTGTTAGTGCTATAAAGTTACCCATGCATATAACCTGTAAATAAAAGGCTATTAAATAAAAAATGTAAAAATAAATAAATAAATAAAGTTACCCATACATATAACCTGTAAATAAAAGGCTATTAAATAAAATTTAAAAAAAGAAGTGAATGCTGAAAATTATCTGTATATAAAAAAATATAACCTTGTGACATGATCACAATTAATGAATAGAATAAATATGATGATACAACAAAGGAAACTGAGAAAGAATGTTCAGATGGATAGGAGTTTGACAATGAACAATATGACAGATAAAGGATGAAATATGGTACATTGTAGAGAATACTAGCTGAGAAAGAAGACCTGCATTCATATCTTGCCTCTGACACTTGCTACCCTTATGAATTTGGGTAAGTCACTTAAACTTTCTGTTTCTCACTTGTAAAATGAAGAGGGTAGACTAGCTTGCTTCTGAGGTCCCTTGCAGCTCTAGATCTATGATACTATACTAGTGGCTTGAGGTGATGAAGGAGTCAAATAAAGATGAGATATCTTGACATGGTTATAATAAATGAGGAAGTATCCAGTCTATGAAATAAGATTAAAAATTTCTAACCAGAAGCTTGCAGAAGTGGGAGTAAACCCTAATTATTATTTTACAGTTAACAAAATATCTTACTACTTAGCATGGGCACAATTCCTGCCTTATAGTAAGTGCTCAAGAAATGCTTGTTAACTGAGTAATATTGTTTCATTTGAGAGCATATAGGAGTCTCAAGAATGCACCAGACCCACGTGAAGATACATCAGGAAAGTCATACACTATTTTCAACTGATCAATGCCTATGGAGTATGATGTAGTAGAAGAATATAAGGATGTTCTTTCAAAAAGTCCAGGCTCAAGGCCTGGTTCTGATGGATTCAGACTACATTTTCTTATCTAGTCCCACAAATCTGGCTACTTCTTGGATTTTTCCCATTTCATTTATTAATAGCATTTCAGAGAGAAAAACTATTCTTAGCTCAAAACTCCTCATTCCTCTCTTTGTAGGAGAGTTAACTCAACATATATGATCATCAGTCTACATATGGAAAGAGCATCAGGAGTCAGTCAATATAATCCTTTATTTTTTACAAATGAGGCTACCAAGACACAGGGAGTATAAATAATCACCTAAGTAGTAAGGATCAAAACTGGGACCTAAGCAGGTCCTCTTTTGTATTCAACATTCTTTTCATTGACCCACTCCACATTTCTATTAAAGCCAATATCTAAATGTTTCTAGAGAAAGAAATTTAAAGTATAACCATAAAAGAGAGCCTGGATTCTAAGTCAATTACTTTTCCCTCATCCTCCCTTCTTATACCTCAAAGTTCCCAATAGTCAGAAACATATTTAAAAGAAGAGAAAGACACCATGAGGGGGCGGAGCCAAGATGGCGGAGAAGACACACGCGACTTTCTAAGCTCTTCTCTTACCCTCTTTATCAATATTATATCGAGCCTCAAAATAGTCTTGACTGCTACACCAGAAGATAAGAAGAGAACAACCCACCGTCAAGAAAATCTGGCAGTCTCGCCAAAAAGGTTGGTTCCGGGGCCAGGGGGAAATCGCGAGACTGGGAGAGAAATTAGGTTCCGAGGAGAGTCTCAAACCGAGGGTGAAGGCACAGATCTCAGCACAAGCCCAAGAGCCCAACCCGCAGTACGCGCTTCCTTAGGGAGTTGTGATCCTGCACGGCAGGAGGACGAGCGGTTAGCCTCCAATCTCGCAGTGGGAGCCCGGCTTGGGGCCATAGAGCTTTTCCAGGGCCGATTTGCATCAGGCAGAGGTCTGGGCAGAGTTTGTATGGCTGCCGCCTGAGGTCAGCTACAACTCACAGTCCCACAAGAGGTCATGGCCTGGGGCAGTGACACTTTTACCACTTAGTTCTAGCCGAGGGCAATCGACAATCCACTCAGCCCTACTAAGCAGTTTGATAGCAGGCCAGTACTGAATCCACTTCCTGTTGGGGAAGGGAAACCTCACCCAGAGCACTCCCATACCTGGAGCCGGAAATCGTTTACATCTTTCCCTGCCTGCAGAGGAAGCTGCAACCCCTGCCTAGGAGACCCACCCCTAAAGGCTTTAAACATGAATAAAAAGATGAAAAGAATAATCGACAGTTTCTATGGCAGAAAAAGAGCAGGTCAGCAAACCTGAAGAGACCTCAAACAGCAAAATGCATCAGACTGTCCCTCCTTTACATAATGCTCTCATAGAAGAGACCATTAAAAGTCTCAAAAGAGAGTTAGAAGATAAAATGGGGAAAGGAAAGAGAAGCCTTACAAGAGAGCAACAACTTCCTGAAATACAATTGAAAAATAAAGAATTCACTACAAAGTAGGATTTGTGAATTGAAAAGACAAAGAACTCCAAGAAAGTAGGATCTGTGAATTGAAAAGAAAATAATTCACTAAAAAAAATTAGTGAAATGGAAAAATTCCACAGACCAAAACAATACATTCAAAAACTCAATTGGACATATAAGAAAGAAGTAAAAAAGCTATTGAAGAAATAATTTTTAAAAATTAGAACTGAACAATTGAAACTAATGATTCATTGAGACAGCAAGAATCAGTCAAGCAAAACAAAAAATGACAAACTGGAAAACCACGAATTATCTACTTGAAAACGAAGACTTGGAAAATAGATCTAGGAGATAATCTGAGGATTATTGGACTTTCTGAAAACATGATGAAAAAAAGAGCCTAGATACTATTTTAACAAGAAATCATCAAAAAGAACTGCCCAGATGAAAGAATCAGAAAATAGGATTGAAAGAATTCATCAAACACCTTCTGAAAGAAAACCTAAAAGTAAAACCCCAAGGAATATTGTGCAAAATTTAGAACTATAAGATTAAGGAAAAAATTTTACAAGCCAAAAACCATTTAAATACCGAGGTGCCAAATATGATCACTCCAAGATCTGGCTGCCTCTACATTAAAGGAAAGAAGGGCCTGGAATATGATATTCAAAAGGCACAAGAACTTGAGATGCAGCCAAGAATAAACCACCCAGCTAAGTTGAGCATTTTCCAGGGAAGAAGATGGACATTTAATGAAACAAATGAATTCCATTTGTTTCTGAAGAAAAACAGAACTAAACAAAAAATTTGATCTCCAAGAATAGAACTCAAGAGATGCAGAAAGGTAAAAATAACTCTTGAGAATTGTATTTGATGTGGATATACAAAAAGAATACATGTATAATTTGATTGACTGATATAACATAAAAAAAGGAAGTAGATATGGAAAAGGGATGATGGCAGAATAAGGTGGAAGGAGGGATAAAAAAGAGGGAAACCACATCCCACAAAGAGGCTAAGAAACTTATCAATCTGAGGGAATTTAGAGAGGGGAGGAACATTGTGAATCTTACCTCATCAGAGTTGGCTCAATTAAAAAATCAGACATTTGTTTTAGAGAAAATTCTCTCCCTCATTAAAAAACGGGGAGAGGAAAAGGGAAAAGAAAAGAGTAATAAGGGAAGGAAGGGGGAAAGACCAAAGGGGGAGGAGGGATTATAAAGAGGATAAGTATCGTGAACAAGAGGGGTACATAAGTTTAAAAAGGGGGAAAGAGGGTTGGGGAGGCAAGAATAAGTAAAGCACAATCTGGGGTTATTAGGGATGGCAGGAAATACAGATTTAGTAATTCTAACTGTAAATGTAATGGGATGAACTCCAAAAGAGGAGGCAGATAGCAGACTGGATCAAAAGTCAGAACCCTACAATATGTTGTTTACAAGAAATAATTTAAAGCAGGGGATGCATATAGAGAAAGTAAAATTGGAGCAAAATCTATTATGCTTCAGGTGAAGTCAAAAGTAGGGTAGCCATCCTATCTCAGATCAAGCAAAAGTAAAATTGATCCAATTAAAGAGATAAGGAAGGAAACTACATCCTGCTAAAGGGACAAAACAACGAAGCAATATCAATATTAAAACATATATGCACCAAGTGGTATGGCACCAACTTCCTAAAGGAGAAGTAAGAGAGTTGCAAGAAGAAATAGACAATAAACTGTAATAGTAGGAGATCCTCAACCTTGCACCTCAGAATTAGACAAATCAAACCACAAACAAATAAGAAAGAAATTAAAGAAGTAAATATAATATTAGAAAAATTAGGTATGTTGGATCTTTGGAGAAAATTGAATGGAGATAGAAGAGAATATACTTTCTTCTCTAAGTTCATGGAACCTATTCAAAAATTGACCATAATTAGGACATAAAGACCTAAAATTAAAATGCAAAAAAGAGAAATAGTAAATGCTTTCTTTTCAGATCATGATGCAATAAAAACTCATTCAACAAAAGTTAGGGGAAATAGACCAAAAGTAATTGAAACTAAAAACTTATCTTAAAGAATGATTGGGTGAAGCAGCAAATTATAGATACAATTAATAATTTCACTCAAGATAATGACAATGATGAGACATCATACCAAAATATGTGGATGCAGCCAAAGCGTAATAAGAGGGAATTGTATATCCTTAGAGGCTTACTTGAATAAACAGAGAAAGAAAAGATTAATGAATTGGTAAACTAAAAAACTAAAAAGACCAAATTAAAACCCCCAATCAAATACTAAATTGGAAATTTAAAATTAAAGGAGAAATTAAAATATTGAAAGTAAAAAACTATTGAACTAATTAATAAAACTAAGAGTTGGTTCTATGAAAAGCCAATAAAATAGATAAGCCTTTGGTAAATTTGATTAGAAAAAGGAGGGAGGAAAATGAAATTAGTAGTCTTAAAATGAAAAGGGAGAACTTTCCACCAATGAAGAGGAAATTAGAGAAATAATAAGGAGTTATTTTGTCAACTTTATGCCAATAAATTTGATAACCTAAGTGAAATGGATGACTACCTCAAAAATACAGACTTCCTAGACTAACAGAGGAAGAAGTAATTGTTTGAATAGTCCCATTTCAGAAACAGAAATAGAACAGGCAATTAAACAACTCCCTAAGAAAAAACCCCAGGACCAGATGGATTTAATTGAATTTTACCAAACATTTAAAGAACAATTGGCCCTAATGCTATATAAATTATTTGATAAAATAGGGAATGAAGGAGTCCACCAAATTCCTTCTATGACACAGACATGGTAATTGATACCAAACCAGGTAGGCTGAAACAGAGAAAGAAAATTATAGACCAATCTCCCTAATGAATATTGATGCTAAAAACTTAAAACAGGATATTAGAAAAAGACTACAGAAAATCATCTCCAAGATAATACACTATGATCAAGTAGGATTTATACCAGGAATGCAGGTTGGTTCAATATTAGAAAACTATCAATATAATTCCAAGTTAATAACCAAATTAACAAAACCATATGATCATCTCAATAGATGCAGAAAAGCATTTGATAAAATCCAACATCCATTCCTATTAAAAACACTTGAGAGTATAGGAATAAATAGACTTTTCCTTAAAATAATAGCAGCATCTATTTAAACCATCAGTAAGCATCATATGTAAGGAGACAAACTGCAACCATTCCTAATAAGATCTGGAGTGAAACAAGGTGCCCATTAATCACCGTTACTATTTAATATTGTATTAGAAACCTAGCTTAAGCAATAAGAGCTGAGAAAAGATTAAAGGAATAAGAATAGGCAAATGAGGAAGCCAAATTATCACTTTGCCGATGACATGATGGTATACTTAGAGAACCCCAGAGTTCCCAAAAAGATTAGAATAATCCACAACTTTAGAAAGTTGCTGGTTATAAAATAAACCCACATAAGTCATCAAAGCATTCTTATATATCACTAACAAATCCAACAGTCAGAGTTACAAAGAGAAATTCCATTTAAAGTAATTACTGATAATATAAAATATTTAGGAATCTTATCTGCCAAGGGAAAATCAGAAACTTTATGAGCAAAATTACAGACCACTTTTCACACAAATTAAGTCTGATCTAACCAATTGAAAATATTAAATGCTCTTGGATAGGGCTACAAATATAATAAAGATAACAATATTACCTAAACTAATCTATTTATTTAGCACTATACCAATCAGACTCCCAAAAAACTATTTCAATGACCTAGAAAAATAACAACAAAATTCATATGGAAAAACAAAAGGTCAAGAATTTAAGGGAATTAATGAAAAAATCAAATGATGGGCTTATGTACCAGATCTAAAATTATATTATAGAGCAGCAGTTACCAAAATTATTTGGTATTGGCTAAGGAATAGATTAGTTGATCAGTGGAATAGATTAGGTTCTGGATAAACAGTCAACAATTATAGCAACCTTAGTTCTTGATAAACCCAAAGATCCCAGCTTTTGGGATAAGAACTTACTGTTTGATAAAAAAGCTGGAAAAATTGGAAACCAATATGGAGAAACTAGGATTGATCCATACTTAATCCGACACCAAGATAAGGTCAAAATGGGTTCAAGGACCTAGGTATAAAGAATGACATTATTAATAAATTAGAGGAACATAGGATAGTTTACCTCCTCAGACCGGAAGGAAGGAATTAATGACCAAAGAAGAACCAGAGATCATTACTGATCACAAAATAGAAAAATCTGATTATACTAAATAAAAGTTTTAAAAACAAAACTAATGCAGACAAGATTAGAAGGAAGCAAATAAACTGGGAAAATATTTTACAGTCAAAGGTTCTGATAAAGGCCTATTCCAAAATATATAGAGAATTAACCTAATTTATAAAAATGTTTACCTCCAATTGAAAAATGGTCAAAGGATAGAACAGACAATTCTAGATGAAGAAATTGAAACTATTTCAGTAATATGAAAAGATGGTCTAAGTCTTTATTAATCAGAGAAATGCAAATTAAGACAACTCTAAGATACCAACCACACCTTGTCAGATTGGCTAAGATGACAGGAAAAATAATGATGATTGTTGAGGGATGGGGAAAAACTGGGGACATTGATGCATTGTTGGTGGAGTTGTGAACGAATCCAACCATTTTGGAGAGTAGTTTGAACTATGCTCAAACAGTTATCAAACTGTGCATACCTTTGATCCAGCAGTGTTACTACTGGGATTATAACCCAAAGAGATTAATAAAGAAGGGAAAGGGACCTGTATGCACGAATGTTTTGTAAGGTCCTTTTGTAGTGGTTAGAAACTGGAAACTGAATGGATGTCCATCAGTTGGAGAATGGCTGAATAAATTGTGGTATATGAAAATTATGGAATATTACTGTTCTGTAAGAAATGACCAACAGGATGATTTCAGAAAGGCCTGAGAGACTTACCAACTATGCTGGAGGAAATGAGTGACCAGAGATCATATATACTTCAACAAAAACTAGATGATGACCAGTTCTGATGGATCAGGCCATCCTCAGCAACAAGATCAACCAAATCATTTGTAATGGAGGTAATGAACTGAACTATATACCCAGAAAAGAACTCTGGGAGATGACTAAAACCATTACATTGAATTCTAATCCAATTTATGCACACCTGCATTTTTGATTTCCCTTCACAAGCTAATTGTACAATAATTCAGAGTCTGATCTTTTTTACAGCAAAATAATGTTTTGTTCATGTATACTTATTGGTATATAAGTTATATTTTAATATATTTAACATCTACTGGTCATCCTGCCATTTAGGGAGGGGTGGGGGTAAGAGGTGAAAAATTGGAACAAGAGGTTTGGCAATTGTTAATGCTGTAAAGTTACCCATGTATATATCCTGTAAATAAAAGGCTATTAAATAACAAAAAAAAAGAAAGACACCATGAAAAGTTGGAACAGAAGTGATTGCAAGGGTCAATGTTGAAAAATTACCCATCATATGTTCTGTCAATAAAAAGCTATAATAAAATTTTTTTAATTATTGTTGACCTCAATTTTCTCCTTTACACAGTGGGTCATCAGCTGAGACTTGAAGGAACCCAGGAAATCTGGGAAGCAGAGATGAGGAAATTAAAAGTGCCAAGCATGGGGTAAAGCAAATAGAAATGCCCAGAGATAAGAAATAGAGTTTGTGTATGAGACTATGTGACCAAGGATGGGAACAGACAATTTTCAGATGAAGAAATTAAAATAATTTCTAGTCATATGAAAAGGTGCTCTAACTTACTATTGATCAGAGACATGAAAATTAAGACAACTCTGAGATACCACTATACACCTCTTAGATTGGCCAAAATGACAGGAAAAGATAATGATGAATGTTGGAGGTATGTGGGAAAACTGGGACACTAAGACACTGTTGGTGAAACTGTGAATGGATCTAGCCATTCTGGAGAGCAGTTTAGAATTAAGCTCAAAAAGTTATCAAACTGTGCATATCCTTTGATTCAGCAGTGTTTTTACTGGGCTTATATCTCAAAGAGATTTTAAAAGAGGGAAAGGGACTCACATGTGCAAAAATGTTTGTGGCAGCCCTTTTCATAGTGGCAAGAAACTGGAGACAGAGTGGATGCCCATCAATTGGAGAATGGCTGAATAAGTTGTGCCATATGATTGTTATGGAATATTATTGTTCTATAAAACACAATCAGCAGGATTATTTTAGAGAGACATGGAGACAATTACATGACTGATGCTAAGTGAAATGAGCAGAACAAGGAAATCATTGTACACGGCAACAACATTATGCAATGATCAATTCTGATGAATGTGGCTCTTTCCAACAATGAGATGATCAGTTTCAATAACCTTATGATGAAGAGATCCATCTACATCCGGGGAGAGGACGGTGGGAACTGAATTTGAACCACAGCATAACATTTTCACTCTTTCTGTTGTTTGCTTGGAATTTGTTTTCTTTCTCAGTTTTTTTTCCCTTCTTGATCTGATTTTTCTTGTGCAGAAAAATAACTGTATAAATATGTATATGTGTATCGGATTTAACATATATTTTAACATATTTAACATGTATGGGATTACATGCTATCTAAAGGAGAGAGTGAGAAGAAAGAGGGGAAAATTTGGAACACAAGGATTTGCAAGGATCAGTGTTGAAAAATTACCCATGCATATGTTTTCCAAATAAAAAGCTTTAATAAAAAAATGACTATGCGACCAGTCAGGAACTGGTATAATGTGTCATCTTTACAAGATACATTTTACCTGGCAAAGAGTGAGAGATGTCAAAATTCAAGAGAAGAACTTTTCTGATCACTCCTATTATATTGCTTCTTTTATAACATAAAAATGAAACTACACATAGTAAAGACACAATTTGAGAGTTCCCTAATAAATTAAACTCTTCTTCAATAACATTAATTAATTCTTTATATTGAAGACACATTGTTACTCCGTTTAGAATTCCTTATATCTTGTTGTTTCTTTTTCTTATTGCAGAGGTGCAGAGGTTTATTTTCCTTCTGAAGACTTTTTCTTTGAAACTTGATTTGCTTATTGCACAAGCCAATTGCTTTTTATAGAAGTGGTGTCTCCATGGGGCTGAAGTGATCAACTAACTTCTTTATCTCAGAAATACTTTGCTGTCACTGAGTACAGAAAGCCAATCACAGCTGAGGACACCAAAGGGAAAACAGAATCCCCCCAAACAAATTTGCCTGTAATAGAACCTAAACTGTATTAGGCTACTGGCAAAACAGTTTTGGAGTATAAAGTCTATAAATCATTCCATGCCTTATCTGTGAGAAAAGTGTAAACCACAATGAATTTTGGCTGGATAGATACAGATTTTGAGAATCTAGCTGTCTGAAAAGATTGATAATAGCATGGACCTTCTTCACTTTACTACTCTAGGAACTGATCTAGTTTTCAGTATCTGGCATATTTAGATCCTTCTCTGACCTGCATCTCGCATATTTTTGGAACACTTTTATACTTGTCTTTAATTGAAATCCATAAAATATTAGACTTGCAGATTTGCCCAAGAAATATGGGAGCAGCTTTCATAGAAGTTGAACAGAATTTATTTCCTACAAATCCCAGTATATTGCTTAAAGATTTAAATGGGCAGTACAGTATTAAGTGGATTTCACAGTATGTATGATGACAATGACAAATTACGCTACCATTCAAATATGGCCTAGTTATAGAATAGAATTGTAGAATAGAATTTTATAGTTTGAAAACAAGGTAAGCTTAAGAAAAAAGCACAGGTTATATTGTCTACTTTCTTGGTTCCTTCTTTTCTTCCTTTCTTCCTTTTTCCTTTGTATACTTAGCAATCATTACATTCAAATTCTAATTTCTGGACATTCTGACTCCAAAGACTAAGTAGAAAGAGAGTTGTTGAGTTATTCTACAACTGACTCAAAAGGTCCAAAATAAATATAAATATCCATAAGTACTTTTCCTTAAGATGTAAAAGCAAATGGTGCTTTTTTTCAAATGGTGAAAGATTCAAAATGATTTTTAAAATTACAATAGCATCTGGAAAAACATATTTCCTTCTGAATAATGAAAACTTTGCATGGAAAAATAATAAGTTGTTATATTAATAGGAAAGCAGAAAATATGGAAGAAGACAAATGGAGGTAAAGTCAGAGAGAAACATGTGAAGAGATGACACTATAGACAACCTGACCAGAAGTTGACAAGCTCCTGAATTTGGTCATAAAGCAAATATGGAGTCAATATATAGATGTGAAAAAAAAAGTATCTCAGCAACTGCTAAAAGGCAGCTAATAAATGTTGATAATATTGTCATTGCCATAGTCAATAAGTACTTATTAAGGATTTACTATTTGCCAAGCACAATGTTATATGCTAGAAATGCAAACATGAATGAGAAAGACAATCCTTGCCATCGAAATGTTTGCAATCTAAAAAAGAAAACAACACAGCAAAAAACAATCTGAAAAGGAAGAGAAAGGAAAAGGAAGCTACCTGGCTAGATGTCACGGTGGAGGAGCCACATAAATCCAAAATGAGTGTGGGCAGAGAACCCAAAATCCAAAATTAATTTCGCTAAGTGTGAGAGAAGGAGATGTTCATTGTGTCCCCTCTCCTTAACTGAAAGAATTACCCCAGTTTCTAAAGGCATATTTATAAGTATTTTATAAGGAGAGAGAGGGGGACAGACTTTTGGAGGAGGAAGAAATGTCCAAAGATGAACTAAAGATCATTATTGATCACAAAATAGAAAACTTTGATTATATCAAATTAAAAAGCCTTTGTACAAACAAAACTAATGCAAACAAGATTAGAAGGGAAGCAACAAACTGAGAAAACATTTTCACAATTAAAGGTTCTGATAAAGGCCTCATTTCCAAAATGTATTGAGAATTGACCCTAATTTATAAAAAATCAAGCCATTCTCCAATTGATAAATGGTCAAAGGATATGAACATTCATTTCCACTCATATGAAAGAGTGTTCCAAATCACTATTGATCAGATAAATGCAAATTAAGACAACTCTGAGATACCACTACACACCTGTCAGATTCACTAAAATGACAGGAAAAAATAATGATGAATGTTGGAGGGGATGTGGGAAAATTGGGGCATTGATGCATTGTTGGTGGAGTTGGGAACGAATCCAACCATTCTGGAGAGCAATCTAGAATTATGCCCCAAAAGTTATCAAACTGTGCATACCTTTTGATCCAGCAGTGCTACTACTGGGCTTATACCCCAAGGAGATACTAAAGAAGGGAAAGAGATCTGTATGTGCCAAAATATTTGTGGCAGCCCTGTTTGTAGTGGTTAGAAACTGGAAAATGAGGGGATGCCCATCAACTGGAGAATGGTTGGGTAAATTGTGGTATATGAATGTTATGGAATATTATTGTTCTGTAAGAAATGACTAGCAGGATGAATACAGAGTGGCTTGGAGAGACTTACATGAACTGATGCTGAGTGAAATGAGCAGGGCCAGAAGATCATTATATACATCAACAATGATACTGTATGAGGATGTATTCTGATGGAAGTGGATTTCTTCGACAAAGAGAAGATCTAACTCAATTTCAATTGATCAAGGATGTACAGAAGCAGCTACAACCAAAGAAAGAACTCTGGGAAATGAATGTAAACTGCATTTTTGTTTTTCTTCCTGGGTTATTTTTACCTTTTGAATCCAATTCTTCCTGTGCAACAAGAGAACTGTTCGGTTCTGCACACATATATTGTATCTAGGATATACTGTGACATATTTAACACGTATAGGACTGCTTGCCATCTGGGGGAGGGGTGGAGGGAGGGAGGGGAAAAGTCAGAACAGAAGTGAGTGCAAGGAATAATGTTGTAAAAAATTACCCAGGCATGAGTTCTGTCAATAAAAAGTTATATTTTTTTTTAAAAAGGAGAGAGAGTGGGGGAGAGGGAGAGAGAGAGAGAGGGAGACAGAGAGCAAGAGGGACAGGAAAACAGAAAGGGAGAGGGACAGGGGAGAGAAAAAGAGGAAGAGAAATGGGGACATGGAGAGGAAGATAGACAGAGACAGGGGGAGAGGGAAAGAGGGAGGGAGAGAGGCAGAGGGAGGAGGGAGGGAGAGAGAGAAAGGGGGGAAAGCTAAGGAGAGAGAGAGAGAGAGAGAGAGAGAGAGAGAGAGAGAAGAAGAAGAAGAAGAAGAAGAAGAAGAAGAAGAAGAAGAAGAAGAAGAAGAAGTAGGTGAGTAGAAGGGAAAGGAGGAGAGACAGAGAAGGAGAGAAATTAAACATATAGTTTTATGTACATATAGCAAACAAACCAACAGTACCCAAAGAAGAACAAAATAAGAAAGTTTTAAAATCAAAAAGGAAATGAACTCTATAAAGAGACAATACAATAAAATTGTGTTTTTAAATGTCTAACTAAATTACTAAATCATTAGATATACTTATTTTTTATAAAAGGTAAAAACAAGTTACCATATCAGAAATTAAAATGGTCAATTAAAAAAGAAACAAATGTAAACATTCAGAATGGGTAATTGATTATTAGAAATTACTATAGACAATTACATGCCTGCAACACTCAAATTAGAAGAAATGGAGGAATAGCTATAAAATATGAACAATCTGAAAAAGAAAAATCAAGCAAGCCAGAATTTATAAAAATATTCTACAAAGATAAATTAGCAATACATTCCTATTGAAAAATTATTCTAAAAAGTATAGAAAGAAACTATTCTAACAACCTTTTTAGAAGATAGATATGGTTTTTAGACAAACTATGAAAGGTAAAACAGCATAAAGAAATATAGATTAATATCACTCAGGAACTAATGAAAAGATCTTGATAAAAACTTTAGGAAAAAACATTGCAGGAGAGGATTCTTGAAAGATGGTGGAGTACATCAGAAAATTCAAAGCTCTCCAGATTTCCCCTTAAACAAAAGTGTACCTCAAGGAAAACATGGAACTGTAAAAACAAATAAGAGTTGGGACATAAGAGTGGTTCTCCTGGGAGAATTGGAAAAGGTCCAAAGAAAGTTAACAGGATGAAGATTTGGCACCTGTGAAGTGTAAACACCTCTAGTTCCTTTTTTTATTAATTTTTTTCTAGGAAAAAAATATGTATATTTACTATTTACTGCACATTTCTTTTGAATCGTGTTGGGAAAGAAAAACCAGAACAAAATGGAAGAACCATAGGAGAGGGAGAAAAAAAAAAGGAGTATACATTGCATGTGTTGATTTACATTAGATCTCCATAGCTACTTTTTTTTCGATGCAAATGGAGTTTTCTATCCAGAGTTTTTTGGAATTTTCTTGGATCAGTGAAGGACTGAGAAGACCAAGTCTCACATACTTGTTCATCACACAATCTTGCTATTACTGTATAATGTCTAATGTACTGTAGAATGTATTCTTGGTTCTGTTTATTTCATTCAGTATCAGTTCAAAGTGTTGAATATGAAGAATTTAGAAGAACATCTGAACAAATATAGAATGAGAAAGACCCAAAGGAAAATATACATTAAAAACATAAAAATATACATAAGAAAACCCAGCCTTTATATTGCTTTAAATTTTACAAAGCATTTTACATATACAATCTCATTTAATCCTCACAATAACTTATATCATTAAATGTCCACTTCTTCCCTGAAAGATAATACCCATTTTAGCTGGATAGCTTATTCTTGGCTGTAATTGAAGTTCTTTTGCCCTTAAGAATATCAGATTCCAGGCCCTTCGACTTTAAGTTTGAAGTTGCTAGGTCCTGAGTAACCCTCATTGTGGGTCCTCAGTATTTAAATTGTTTCTTTCTGGCTGCTTGAAATACTTTTTCCTTGG
This sequence comes from Sarcophilus harrisii, assembly GCF_902635505.1. Classification (NCBI taxonomy): domain Eukaryota; kingdom Metazoa; phylum Chordata; class Mammalia; order Dasyuromorphia; family Dasyuridae; genus Sarcophilus; species Sarcophilus harrisii. Next base: position 519,473,057 of record NC_045428.1, read on the forward strand.
TGTGATAGTCCCAAAATTTAGGCATGATATTCCTTGGGGTTTTAATTTTGGGGTCTCTTTCAGGAGTTTATTGGTGAATTCTTTCAATGGCTATTTTACCTTCTGTTTCTAAGATATCAAGGCGCTTTTCCTTTATGATTTCCTCTAAGATAATGTTTAGATTCTTTTTTCCAATATATGTTTCAGGAAGTCCAATCATCCTTGTGTCTCTCTTAGATCTATTTTCCACATCATTTTTTTTTTCTGTAGGAGGCATTTCAATTTTTCTTTTTTTTTTCTTTTTTTGTTTTTCTTTGATTGATTGTTGAAGTCTTATTGAGTCATTCACTTCCAATTGTTCAATTCTAATTTTTAGTGTATTATTTTCTTCAGTTATCTTTTTAGATCCTTTTTGTATTTGGCCAACTGAATTGTTTGTTCATTGCATTTTTTTCCATTTCACAAATTTTGTTTTTTTCAATTAATTGGTATCTTTTTATAGCTATTTTTTAAAGCACTATATACTTTTTCCATTTTTATCAAATCTGTTTTGTAGGGAGTTATATGCTTTCCCCATCCCTTCTTGCAAAAATCTCATTTCTTTTTCCCATTTTTCTTCTAACTCTTTTTTAAGATTCTTTATGCAATCTTCCAAAAAAAGCCTTGTGAAATGGGAATCAGCTCATATCTCCCTTTGGGGCTTCATTTGGAACTGATTTGCCTTTAGGGATTTCAGGATTTGGGGGGCGGAGCCAAGATGGCGGAGAAGACACACGCTTCTTTCTAAGCTCTTCTCTTACCCTCTTTATCAATATTATATCGAGCCTCAAAAATAGTCTTGACTGCTCAATTAATAAAGATGAAGTAGAACAACTCACCAACCGAAAAAAATCTGCAGTCTCGCCAAAAAGGTTGGTTCGGGGCCAGGGGAGATCGGGCGCAGACTGGGAGAGAAATTGGTTCGAGGAGGTCTCAAACCGGGGTGAAGGCACAGATCTCAGCACAAGCGCGCGCCCCAACCCGGTAAGGGGCTTTTCCTTGGGGCAGTTGTGATCCTGCACGGCAGGAGGACAGCCGGGTTACCTCAATCTGCCCAGGGGGCTCGGCTTGGGGCCATAAACTTTCAGGGCATTTGCATCAGGCAGACCGCTGGGCAGAGTTTGTGGCTGTCTGTTCTGCAGTCTGCACTCAGCTGCTAATACTCACAGTCCCAAGAGGCTCCAGGCCTGGGCAGTGCTTTCACCATAGTCTCTAGCCGAGGCAAGCGATAATCCACTCGGCCCCTACTAAGCAGTTTGATAGCTCGGCAGTGCTGAATCCACCTCCTGTTGGGGGAAAGGAAACTCTCACACAGGAGCACTCCCATACCTCGAGCCAGAAATCGGTTTCATCTCTCCCTATTCTGCAGAGGAAGCTGGACCCCTTGCCTAGGGACCTACCCTAAAGGCTTTAAAACATGAATAAAAAGATGAAAAAAGAACAATCGACAGCTTCTATGCAGAAAAAAGAGCAGGTCAGCAAACCTGAAGAGACCCTCAAACAACAAAAATGCATCAGACTGTCCTCCTTACATAATGCTCTCATAGAAGAGGCCATTAAAAGGTCTCAAAAGAGGTTAGAAGATAAATGGGGAAAGGAAAGAAAGCCTTACAAAGAGCAACAACTTCCTGAAATCAATTGGAAAGTTAAAAATTCTCCAGGAAGTGCAGGAAACAAAATTAGTAATTGGGAAAAATAATTCACTAAAAAAAAATAGTGAAATGGAAAAAATTCAACCAAACAATACATTTAAAACTCAATTGGACATATACAGAAAGAAGTAAAAAGCTATGAAGAAAATAATTCTTTAAAATTAGAACTGAACAAAATTGAAACTAATGATGCATTGAGACAGCAAGAATCAGTCAAGCAAAAACAAAAAATGACAAACTGGAAAAACCCAATTATCTACTTGCTAAAACGACAGACTTGGAAAATAGATCTGGGAAGATAATCTGAGGATTATTGGACTTTCCAAAACTATGATGAAAAAAGAGCCTAGATACTAACAAGAAATCATCAAAGAAGAACTGCCCAGATGTAATAGAATCAGAAGGTAAATACATTGAAAGAATTCATCGAACACCTTCTGAAAGAATCCTAAAATAAAAACCCCAAGGAATATTGTGAATTTCAGAACTATCAGATTAAGGAAAAAATTTTACAAGCAGCCAAAAAAAACCATTTAAATACCGAGGGTGCCACAATAAGGATCACCCAAGATCTGGCTGCCTCTACATTAAAGCAAAGAAGGGCCTGGAATATGATATTCGAAGGCACAAGAACTTGAGATGCAGCCAAGAATAAACTACCCAAAGCTGAGCATTTTCTTCCAGGGAAGAAGATGGACATTTAAAAAAAATGAATTCCATTTGTTTCTGAAGAAAACCAGAACTAAACAAAAAATTTGATCTCAAGAATAGAACTCAGAGATGCAGAAAGGTAAAAATAACTCTTGAGATTGTATTTCTGTTGTGGATATACAAAGAATACATGTATAATTTGATTGTACTGATATAAATGAAAAGAGTAGATATGGAAAGGGATGATGGCAGAATAAGGTGGGAAGGAGGATAAAAGAAACCACATCCAAAAGAGGCTAAGGAAAACTTATCATATCTGAGGGAATTTAGAGAGGGGAGAACATTGTGTGAATCTTACTCTCATCAGAGTTGGCTCAAAGAAAAATAATTGACATTTGTTTTAGAGAAATTCTCTCTGCCTCATTAAAAGCGGGGAGAGGAAAAGGGAAAAGAAAAAGTAATAAGGGAAGGAAGGGAGAAGACTCAAAAGGGGGAGGGAGGGATTATAAGAGGATAAGCATCGTGATACAAGAGGTACATAAGTTTAAAAAGGGGAAAGGGTTGGGAGGCAAGAATAAGTAAACACAATCTGGGGTTATTAGGATGGCAGGAAATCAGATTTATAATTCTAACGTAAATGTAAATGGGATGAACTCCCCATAAAGAGGAGGCAGAGGCAGACTGGATCAAAGTCAGAACCCTACAATATGTTGTTTACAAGAAACACATTTAAAGCAGGGGGATGCATATAGAGTAAAAGTAAAAGGCTGGAGCAAAATCTATTATCTTCAGGTGAAGTCAAAAACAGGGTAGCCATCCTTAACTCAGATCAAGCAAAGTAAAATTGATCTAATTAAAAGAGATAAGGAAGGAAACTACATCCGCTAAATTAACATAAACAACGAAGCAATATAATAATAAACATATATGCACCAAGTGGTATGGCACTCAACTTCTAAAGGAAAGTTAAGAGAGTTCAGAAGAAATAGACAATAAAACTGTAATAGTAGGAGATCTCAACCTTGACTCTCAGAATTAGACAAATCAAACCACAAAACAAATAAGAAAGAAAATTAAAAGTAAATATAATATTAGAAAAATTAGGTATGTTGGATCTTTGGAGAAAATTGAATGGAATAGAAGAGAATATACTTTCTTCTCAGCAGTTCATGGAACCTATTCAAAAATTGACCATATATTAGGACATAAAAGATTCAAATAAAAAACAGAAATAGTAAATGCTTTCTTTCAGATCATGATGCAATAAAACTACATTCAACAAAAGTTAGGAAATAGACAAAAGTAATTGGAACAAACAATCTCATCTTAAGAATGATTGGGTGACAGCAAATTATAGATACAATTAATAATTTCACTCAAGATAATGACAATGATGAGACATCATACCAAAATATGTGGGATGCAGCAAAGCGGTTAAAGAGGAATTTATATCATGAAACACTTGAATAAAACAGAAAGAAAAAAGATTAATAGATTGGCTTCAACTAAAAACTAAAAAGACCAAATTAAAACCCAAATCAAATACTAAATTGGAAATTCTAAAATTAAAAGGAGAAATTAAAAATATTGAAAGTAAAAAACTATTGAGCTAATTAATAAAACTAACAGTTGGTTCTAGAAAAAAATAAAATAAGATAAGCCTTTGGTAAATCTGATTAGAAAAAGGAGGAGGAAAATGAAATTAGTAGTCTTAAAATGAAAAGGAGAACTTTCCCAATGAAAGAAATTAGAAAATAAAGTTTTTCTCAACTTTATGCCAATAAATTTGATAACCTAAGTGAAATGGATGACTACCTCAAAAATACAGACTTCCCAGAAACAGAGGAAGAAGTAATTGTTGAATAGTCCCATTTCAGAAAAAGAAATAGAACAGGCAATTAAACAACTCCCTAAAAAAATCCCCAAGGACCAGATGGATTTAATGTAATTTTACCAAACATTTAAAGAACAATTTGGCCCCAATGCTATATAAATTTTGATAAAATAGGGAACGAAGAGTCCTACAAATTCCTTCCTATGACACAGACATGGTACTGATCCCTAAACCAAGGTAGGCTGAAAACAAGAAAGAAATTATAACCAATCTCCTAATGAATATTGATGCTAAAATCTTAAACAGGATATTACAAAGACTACAAAAATCATCTCCAAGATAATACACTATGATAATAGGTTTATACCAGGATCAGGGCTGGTTCAAATAGGAAAACTATCAATATAATTGGCCATGTCAATCAATTACAAAACCATATGATCATCTCAATGGATGCAGAAAAGCTTTGATAAATCAACATCCATTCCTATTAAAAACACTGAGGTATAGGAATAAATGGACTTTTCCTTAAAATAATCGCGCATCTTTTAAACCATCAATAAGCATCATATGTAATGGAGACAAACTGCAAACCATTCCCAATAAGATCTGGAGTAAACAGGTTGCCACTATCCTTACTATTTAATATTGTATTAAAACACTAGCTATGAAAAAGTGAGAAAAGATTAAAAGAATAGGCAATAAGAAGCCAAATTATCACTCTTTCGATGACATGATAGGTATACTTAGAGAACCCAGAGATTCTGCTAAAAAGTTTTAGAAATAATCCACAACTTTAGCAAAGTTGTTTTAAAATAAACCCATAAGTCATCCTTCTTATATTCACTAACAAAATCCAACAGTCAGAGTTACAAAGAAATTCATTTAAGTAACTACGATAATATAAAATATTTAGGAATCTATCTGCAAGGAAAATCAGAAACTTTATGAGCAAAATTACAACCACTTTTAACACAAATTAATTCTGATCTAACAATTGAAAAATATTAAATCTCTTGGATAGCGACAAATATAATAAAGAGCACAATAACACTAAACTAATCTATTTATTTAGGCTATACCAATCAGACTCCCAAAAAAACATTTTAATGACCTAGAAAAATAACAAAGTTCATATGGAAAAACAAAGGTCAAGAAATTCAAGGAATTAATGAAAAAAAATCAAATGATGGTGGCTTAGCTGTACCAGATCTAAAACTATACTATAGACAGCAGTTACCAAAACTATTTGGTATTGGCTAGAAATTAGTTGATCAGTGGAATAGAATTAGGTTCAAGGGATAAAACAATCCTATAACAACCTAGTCTTTGACCCCAAAGATCCCAACTTTTGGGAATAAAACTTACTGTTTGATAAAATTGGAAAATTGAAACTAATATGGCAGAAACAGGCATTGATCCATACTTACGCCCGTACACAAGATAAGGTCAAAATGGGTTCATGACCTAGACATAAAGAATGAAATTATTAATAAATTAGAACATGGATAGTTTACCTCTCAGACCTGTGGAAGGGAAGGTTTTATGACAAGCAGAACTAGAGAATCATTACTGATCACAAAATAGAAAATTTGATTATACCAAACTGAAAAGTTTTTGTACAAACAAACTAATGCAGACAAGATTAGAAAGGAAGCAATAAACTGGGAAAAGATTTTTACAGTCAAGGTTTCTGATAAAACCTCATTTCCAAAATATATAGAGAATTAACTCTAATTTATAAAAATCAAGCCATTCTCCAATTGAAAAATGGTCAAAGAATGAACAGATTCTCAGATGAAAATTGAAACTATTTCTAGTCATATGAAAAGATGCTCCAAGTCATTATTAATGAAAATGCAAATTAAGACAACTCTAAATACCACTACACACCTGTCGATTGGCTAAGATGACAGGAAAAAATAATAATTGTTGAGGGATGTGGGAAACTGGGACATTATTCATTGTTGGTGGAGTTGGAACAATCAACCATTTTGAGATAGTTTGAACTAACTCAAAAAGTTATCAAACTGTGCATACCCTTGATCCAGCAAGTATTACTGGATTATATCCCAAAGAGATTATAAAAAAGGGAAAGAACCTGTATTGCAAGTTTTGGCACCCTTTTGTAGTGCTAGAAACTGAAACGAATGGATTCCATCCAGTTGGAGAAATTATAAAATTGGTATATGAAAATATAATATTACTGTTCTGTGAAATGACCAACAGGATATTTCAGAAAGGCCTGGAGAGACTTAACGAACTGATGCTAAGAAATGAGCAGGACCAGGAGATCATTATTCCAACAACAATACTAGATGACCAGTCCTGATAGATTAAACCATCCTCAGCAAGAATCAACCAAATCATTTCTAATGGACAGTAGAACTGAACTAAACTATACCAGAAAAAGAACTCTGGAGAGATAAAACCATTACATTATTCCATCCCTATATTTATCAACCATCTTTGATTTCCTTCACAAGCTAATTGTCAATAATTCAGAGTCGATTCTTTTGTACAACAAAATAATTTTGGTCATGTATCTTTGTGTATCTAAGTTATATTTAATATAACATCTACTGGCCATCCCATTTAGGAGGGGGGGGTAAGAGGTGAAAAATTGAACAAAGGTTTGGTGTTAATGCTGTAAAGTTCCCATTATATATCCTGTAAATTAAATATTAAATAAAAATAAATAAATAAATTTCAAAAAAAAAAAAAAAAAAAAAGGAATTTAGATTATTCTTCTCTCATTCCATTAAAGCTCAATGAGTCTTTTTTTTTTGTTTGTTTGTTTTTTGCTCATTTTAAAGGCTTTTGATCTGTTCTTAAAGAAAAGGAATGACAGCTGCTTTAGTTTGCCTTAGGGCAGTTCTGCTAATTGACTTCCAGTGCTAGATAATCTTGGCTAGACTGCATTCTTCCTGGGCTCAGTGGTTTACAATTTGTCTTTTGTAGCAAATCTGCCAAACTACCTGCTTACAAGGAGGACATGCTCAGAAAAGATTCCCTGGTGTCTGGAAGCTACAACACTCTGACTTCCCACCCCACGTCCTTGCTCCAGTCTCGTTATGCTGCAGACTCTTAGCAGACTGTCCCCCTGCCCATTTGAAACAGACCTGTTATGAAGTTCTTCCAAAGTATCTTCTTCTGGAAATGTGTTGTACTCCAAATAGTTGTGCGTGCTTTGACTCCAAAACCAGTTTAAAGGTTTAATCTGCTGTTGGTTTCAGAGAAGGTCAGAGAAGTCTGCCATCTTGGATCTGTCCTGAAGCATCTAGTTTTGTTTTGTTTTGTTTTGTTTTTTCAATAGTAATGATTGAAAGTCTTTTATTATTAATATTATAGCTTTTTATTTACAAGATATATGCATGGGTAATTTTTCAGCATTGCCAATTGCAAAACCCTTTGTTCCAATTTTTCCCTTCCTTCCCCTACCTCCCCAGATGGCAAGTGACCGATACATTTAAAATGTTAAAACATAATTAAATAAATATTACATGTCCATACATTATTTTGCTGTACAAAAGAATCGGACTTTGAAATAGTGTACAAATTAACCTGAGGAAAATCAAAAATGAAGTAGGACAAAAATAGAAATTAGGAATTCTATGTAGTGGTACATAGTCCTCTCTCAGAGTTCTTTTCTGGATAGCTTTTAATTATTATCTCTAATAAACTATTTGGTTCATCTCTTTGTGAAAACATGTCCTAATTGCATCTTATTTGGAAGTTGCTATCTCCTGGTCTGCACCCACATATTCATAATGCCCCAGCCTTTCGAAATCATCCTGGCAATCATTTTTATAGAACAATAATATTCATAAATTCATATACTAATTTATTCAGCCATTCTCAATTGATGGGCATCCATTCAGTTTCAGTTTCTGGATACAAGAGGGACTGAACAAAATCCTTGCAATACCCCTTTCCTTCTTTAAAATCCTTTAAGATAAAGCCAGTAATAACACTGCTGGATCAAAGGATAATCACAGTTTGATAACTTTTGGCATAGTTCAAATTGTACCAGAATGGCTGGATGTATGACAATTCCACCAACAATTATCATTTCCAGTTTTTTCACTCCTCAAATTCTGATTATCTTTCCTGTATTCTAACCAGTCTGAAGTGTGTAGTGGTATCTGAGTTGTCTTAATCATTTCCTGATTATACAATTGGATCTTTCATACACTAGAATAGATTTTTGTCTTAAATGTTGTTCATCTTTATCTATTTATATTGGTGACTTGATTTCATAAATTAGAGTCAATTTCAATATTTTATGAGGTTAATCAGAACTTTTATATAAAATGTTCTTATGTTTTTCTTCAATTTCTGTTTTTGTTGGAATAAAACTTTTCAATTTTTATAATCAACATTTTCTTTTTTATAATAAGATTCTAGTTCTTCTTAGATAAATCCTTCTTTTAATTTTTAGAGGCCTTAATTTGATTTTTAAAAATGTCTTTTTTTGTTAGGTCTTGAACCTTTGATCTTATTTTGGTGTATATAAAGTTTGGGTAATGCCTAATTTCTCCATAAATTTAATTTTCCAAAGTTTGGTAATTGAGCTTTCCCAAAGCTGGGTCTTTGGGTTTGTCAAACCTAGATTTAAGTAATGACTTTTTTGTCCTTTGAACCTATTCCACTGATCAACTAGTCTATTTCTTAGTCAATACCAAATGGTTTTGGTAACTGCTGCTTTATAATATAGTTTTAGATCTGGTACAGATAAGTCACCTTCATTTGATTTTTTTTTTCATTAGTTCCCTTGAAATTCTTGACCTTTTGTTTTTCCATATGAACTTGTCATTATTTTTTCTAGGTCATTAAAATAATTTTGGGGGAGTCTGATTGGTATAGCATGAAATAAATAGATTAGTTTAGGTAGTATTGTCATCTTTATTATATTTGCTCACCCTATACAAGAGCATTTAATATTTTTCCACTTGGTTAGATCTGACTTTATTGTGTGGAAAGTGTTTTGTAGTTTTGCTCATATAGTTCCTGATTTTCCCTTGGCAGATAGATTCCTAAATATTTTATACCATCAGCAATGACTTTTAAATGGAATTTCTCTTTGTAACTCTAACTGTTGGATTTTGTTAGTGATATATAAGAATGATGATGACTTAAGTGGGTTTATTTTGTATCCTGCACCTTTGCTAAAGTTGTGGATTATTTCTAATAGCTTTTTAGTAGAATCTCTGGGATTCTCTAAATATACCATCATATGATCAGCAAAGAGTGGTAATTTGGTTTCCTCATTACCTACTCTAATTCCTTTAATCTCTTTCTCGACTCTTACTGCCAAAGCTAGCGTTTCTAATACAATATTGAATAGTAATGATAATAACTAACATTTAAATAGTACTTATGTGTCAGAAACAGTGCTAAGTGATTTACAATGATTATTTCACTTGATTTTTGTAACAATTCTAGGATGTAGGTGCTATTGTTATTTCCATTTTATAAATCTCGACTTTTTATTCCTCCCAGGACCTTTAACTATCCAGGGAAGAAAATGTTTTGCTCTAGAGAGGCCATGTAGAATTATAGAACTCAAGCAAAATGGATTGTTCTACATAGCTTTCAACTCATCATGCCCAGACATTGATTATACAGATAACTTCCATGGGCTCTACTCAGCTGCCAGCCTGACATTCCCAGCCCTGCTCTAGAGCAAAAGATTTTCTTCCCTAGATAGTTAAGGGTACTGGGAGGAATAAAAAGTCTAAATTTATTCTTTAAACTAAGAGTCTTCAATGTATCAGTAAGAAGCAGATGAACATTTCAACTAAGCCCCAATGAAGAGCATAATTAACATACAAAAAAGGTTAAATTTCTAGTAGAGCAGCATTTGGAAGAGATGATATGACTGCTGTAAAGCAGTCGTGCTCATCAGACACTTTGGGAACAAATCTATCTAGAAAAGGCTTCCCTGAAAGAATGACATCAATAGATGGTATACCATTCTGCATAGTATTTGACTGTAGATGTTCCCTCCTGTACACTCTCCATCTGCATTTTTTAACCATGAGTTTTCTTTTCTTTTGCATGTGGTCTTTATGTCTGTGCCCCTTCAAATGTGACCTAATCATACAAGTGTCCTATATGTGTGTAGGACAATATATTTGTAATCCTCTTCAGTAGTGTTTGCTTCACTCTTTCTCACTGATGTTATCTGTATTGGTTACATAATTATCCCCAAGTTAATGGGTGAAATTTTTGTTCCTGCCTTTTCTTAATTGGTCATTTAATTAAAAGCCTTTGCTAATATTGATTGTCATCTGAGTGATTAGAGGTATACATAAATGGTATACCATTTTAACAGATTCAGACTCAGAGAACTTTGAACCTCAGGCAGACTTTTGCTTCTCACAACCCCTTTTCATATGAGAAACTCTAGGTATATAGGTACATAAAATAGATATGTAAATCGAACATTTATTGGTAACAAATCACAATGTTGTGATCTGAACATTCAGTTTTGAGATGCCAGATGGAAATATGACTCATAATTTAAGAAATTGGGCTTTAAGGAACCTGCTCCTAGAGTTGCTGAGAATGGGAAGAGAGAATGCCCCTTGGTGAAACATTTTTAAAGAATCATTAATCAGGAACAGGAAGATCAATACCTTGATTTAACAAGGATGAATTTCAAAATTGGATATGAGCATTTGATATTCCTTTTTCTTCCTGTAGTTTGGCTCTCCATCATAATACTTTTTATGCACAAAATGATGTGGAAGTTTGGAAATTCCCTTTTTTGTGGTTTTATTAAATAGTTTTTCAATCATGTCCAAGCTTCATGACTCCATTTGGAAATTTCTTGGCAAAGATACTGAAGTGGTTTACCATTTCCTTCTCCAACTCATTTAATAGATGAGGAAATGGAAGCAAACAGATGTAATGAACTTGCTCAGGCTCCCACAGCTACTAAGTATCTGAGACCAGATTTGAATTCAGAAAGATGAGTCTTATTAACTCAAGAGGAGAACCCTATCTACTGCACCACCTATGTACCCTAGGAATTCCCTAGTTTTGTAACTGATTCTGGCACTAAGCCTGGACCTGAACACACTCCTGTCACAGTTTGATTTTTAGATAAGTCAGAGAACTATATCCAACTTTCTCACATTTAAATAATCAGTAAATGTCTGAATTTGCATGAAAAAATGCTATGAGAAATCAAGTAATAGAGAAGCCCTTTACACTGTTTAAGACAATCATTTTTCATGATTGTGCAGATTAGTGAGGTTTAAAGAAAAGAGAGACAGAGACACACAGAAACAAAGAGAGAGAAAAAGACAGAAACGGAGAGGACACAGAGAGAGAAACATAGAGACACAGAGACAGGGGCAGAGGGACAAGAAGAGAAACAGGAAGAGAGCAGAGGGAAAGAGACACAGAGAGAAAGACAGAGAGAGAGAGAAAGAGGTGGGGCAGAGAGACAAAGAGTTTTATACAATGAAACTTCATTTTGACTTATTTAAAAAGTGAAGAATTCACCTAAAATACTGAGCTAAAATTTTGTTGAATTCTTCAGGTATAAGGGAGACATTTATCTATCTTTAAGCTACATTTAAATTAAAGATGTTTATTGGTGTTGTTCACTAAATTTTCCAGCATGCCTGATTCTTCGAGACTCCATTTAGAGTTTTCTCAACAAAGACACTGGAGTGATTTGCCATTTCTTTCTCCAGCTCATTTTACAGATGAGAAAGATGAAATAAATAGGTAAATGACTTGTCCAAAGTCACTCAGCTAGCATCTGAGACCATTTTTGAACTTAAATATTCCTGCCTTCAATCCCAGAGTTCTATCCTCTGCATCAGCTAGCTGCCCTAAATTAAACATCTATGACTTTCTAAAATGATAGTCAAACCTCAGCATTGGAACCAAGCTCACCTGATATGACTGAGGAAAATCCCAAAGTTAGAAGTATAACAAGGGTCCTATTACAAGGACCACATTCTGAGACAAGAGAAAGAGACCTTGTCCTTAGAATAATTATCAATACCACTGTTGCCAGAAGAAGGAGAAGAAAATATAGCCCAGTAGCTCCAAAGCAGGAACTGTCCATTTTCAAATGATAGATGAGAAGCATAAGTGGTTCCTATTTATCCTGAATTATCACAATTTAACACAAAGTGTGATTATGTAGTCCAAGCCCACAAAAGGCTAAACTTTTTTTTTTCTTCACTCTGTGATTTGAGGGATGACTTATCTCATTTTATGATTTAAATGACATGACAGTAAATGACAAATCTGAGGGTGGCCTCATACTGCCTTCTACAGGCAGAAGTTTGGTGTGACATAAGCTCTTGGAAAAAAATTCCCAGATCATGAAAAATTCCCACAGTTACTGTTTTTCTTGTAATCAATATATGTCCAAAAATATGTTATATGACATTGGACTTGCCAAGGGACTTCCTATTATTGTTCACTATTCTACAATTCTCCTTTATTCCTCCCACCATTTGGTCTTTATGCTTCCAATCCCAAACTTGAATATTTGAGCCCGATTTTTTTCTTACCATATCCCTTGTTGATGATTTATCTTAGGTGCTCTTGATCTTGTGTGACACCATGACTCTCATGTCTACTGATATGGGGTTAATATATTAAAAAACCTTCCCATAACCCCACCTCTGTATACTAGGGTTTGCCCAATTCACAAGTCTAATTTGTAGATTCAATTTCCCTAACACAAATAAAATCAATGTCTAACTCAAGAATATGTAGGGTATTGAATTCATAAAAATATGAATCCATAAATAATACACAGGGCAGTGTACCTGACAAGAAAGTCAAAACTTCTCTACTTTGAAGAACTCCAAGTACTCTGGGTAGAATTGCACATTCCCAACCTCACAGCCACCTTTCAGGGTCTTGTGATGCTAAGTACAATTAGAAGAGATTCTTGGTGTCTTTGCCATGGACATATATAATTCTGACACCCTCTTAACTGAAAAAAAAATGGAGTCAAAATTAGTGGGAGAGTCTGAAATGGTCTTGCTCCCTATAAGTTTTCTCTTACTTTGGCCTTTCCTTGTATTAACTTGTTTATCTAAAGCAAATTCAATAACCAGAAGGAGTAGCTCTGCCCCTTCAGTGAAGTGTTGGCAACTCCTGGATAGTTCCACAAACAGAAATATATCTCTTTGTATACAAAGAGTCAAAAGTGCTAAATGACTGAATTTTGTAACACTTTACTGGTTATTGTGGCATGAAATATACAAACTATATCTATTGAAACAGATGGCTAAGAAATAGAAAAAGAGAACTTTATTTAGGCATGGAAGCTCATTTAAAAACCACTTGTTATTTATGACCCCTTGTCTTCTCACTCCAATATCATTTTTTTCCCAGGGAGATATTTGTTGGTACAACAAAGAAATGTAGTATGAAAAATATCAAGACTTTCCCTCTAAACTTTTCCCCCTATTTTTTGGTCTTTTATGGTTAATTAAAAATAAGCCTTTTTCATATTTACTTTAATTGCTTGTATAGATGCTTGCTAGGGACTAGAGAACATAGAAATGATCATTTGCCAACATTAAATGCCACCACAGCTTAATAGTTCTTACAACTCAACTATTAAGAAGGTATCAACACAAGAAGAACATTGGGAGGAACATGATTAGATCATTGTTCTCCATCACTCTATAAGAAGATGCAATTCATGAAAAAAATAATTAATGAATGCAGCATGGTCATCTTAAGCTTGAAAAAGATATTTTAGAATTCATTGCAAAAATACATCTTTTTTAAATGAGCATAAAGATAATAATTAAGGCTATAAGAAATTCAGGAGATGCTAATAGGCCTTAGATGATTGTTTTATACATAACAAAAAATAACTCCTTAAATTTTCTTCTAATGTTGTAGAATAATCATATCAATGTGTAACAGATGTAAAAAGTTTCTTTTATCAGCGATCCAATCTACAATGAAAAAGGAATTCCCTTTATCATTCTGCATCTTATAATAATCTTAATTTTATATTCAGCAGTTTATAATAAAATTGTGGTTTCCTTTTGCCATTCTCTCACTAGATTCTTACAATAGCCTTGCAAGGTTTTGACTCAAGGTATTTGTGGATGAAATGCCCTTTAAAAAAAAAAAAAAACAAGGCACACGAAATTGAAATGTCTTTCTGAGGTTAACACAGCTAAAAAATGACAAAACTACAACTTTAGCTTCTATCTCCATTGTTTGTATTTATAACCCCAGTGTCTAATGTAAAACTCAGTTCATAGTAGATCTTATTAGATACTGGTTGATTGATTGGTGATTGTCCTTTCTATTGTACTATACATAAATATCTGAATACCACAAATGACATCATACATCATATACTTATACATGATATACATTTTGGAATAACAAAAGAATAAATCACATTTTGAATCTGAGATATGGATTTACAGAATCCAAAAAATTCATTGACATAATTTCAGAAAATATCTCCTTATGCATACTAAACAGAGTATGCTACATTTTGGAACATAAGGAAACATGTGTGCCATATCACAGGACAGCTGGCAGCAAACCATACTCAGAGAAACTTGTTAGCTTTTATATTTCCAAGTACTAATTCAAAGCTGTTTTCCTATAACCACCACCACTATCACTATAATTAAATAGTGCACTCTCTTGGCCTATACATGACACAGTTTATTTCAACAGCATCAGCCACTGACCTTGTAGAACCTGTAATCCAAAATGTATAAAATGATAACAACTTATATTTACATGGCCCTTTGCAGTCACAAAATGCTCTCATAGAAGAAACATACTTTATCCTTAAAAAAAATATCTACAAGGAATGTAAGGCAAATATTGATATCTTCTATGAATAGACAAAGAAACAGTCCCATGCAGGTAAAGTGACTTGTTCAGAGTCACTACTAGTAAATAAATGAGTCAGTATTAGGTCAAGGTCTCCTGGATCCATGAGCAATGGTATCCCTTCATGAGGGATCATCATGTCAAAGGGTGTCATCATGATACCTCACAGAAACAAAAATAAGCCAATTGTTTCTACTTTGCTACTTGAAAATATAGTGTGTCTGTGTGTGTGTGTGTGTGTGTGTGTATATATATATATATATATATGTATGTATATATATATATATATATATATATATATATATAATATGTGTGTATATGTGCAGATAGATAGATATTTAAATTCAATGGGTCTATGATCTCCTTTCCCCATCTTCAGGTAGTAGTAAAATTCACTGGAAAGTACCCTTGATTAGTGGTTATTTTCTCCTCTCAATGGATTTAACAGTAGGTAGCAATTAGTAGAATTCAGCACAATAGTAATGTCTCATCAGTGAGATGATGAGTGCAAAGTGTGCACCTCCTAATTCTTAATTAAACAGGGGAATAAAGGAAAATCATACAGATATACTTGAAATGAATCACCTAAACAATTGATGTCTAGGTACCTATTTAGCATGATGATTTGAATTTCTCCACTACAAAAGGATTGGAAACCATTTTGTGATTTTCCCCTTAATATATTTCAATTATAGAATCATTGAGTTTCTGAGTTAGAAGAAAGCTTCATTACATGTTTGGCTGGCCAAACAGTTGGTTGAAGCATGAAATTTCTCTACAATGTGCATTACAAAAGATAACACAAATTTCTGACGGCCAAAAAGAATGGGAAACTTGCCTTCTTCCATGTCATCCTTTCTGTATAGACAACATTAATTATTAAGATTTTTTATGCTAAATCTATCAGGAATTCCATTTCATTGAGACTGCTAATTACCTTTGAGTAGATTGAAAATATTTTATTCTCTAAAATATCTTTTAATGATATCTTTTGTTTTATACAACTCTTATTTCTGGATATATCTATTACCAGATTTACTTTGAATTTGTTCATCCATTCACTGGAAACTAGCCATACCCTAGTAAACCATTTTGGCAGATGAGCCAAATCAGATTGAGGGTAACCAAGAGGTCTCAAACAGATGGAAATTTCTAACCCAAGCTTGTAAAGACTTCCCCGGTGGAATGTTCCAAGGACACTGGTGAAGCAGTGTTGTAGAATGTTTAGAGACTGGTTAGACATCAAAGACACCAAGGTCATCGACGGCATTTCAAGTCATCACCTGTCATTTTGGCCCAGCCACTGGACAATAGTGGCTCTAGAAGAGAGAGTGAGGAAGGTGACTTCATGCAACTATGCCTTACTAAATTCAATTTACACTTAAATCAAAAGACAATACCAAAAATATATTTAAACTATAATGATATGCTTTGATAATTTTATATTACTAATCATGTGACTATTCACTCCAATAGGACATCACAAGCAGGAATGTTATTAGTATCTTCCCATAAATATTCTCTAGATTATCTATCCAAAATGTGAATGTTCTTTCTCTAAGGACTGTTAATATTTCATGGGTACCATGGAAGAACAGGATGTTTTTAAATTATCTTTCACCCTACAAGTGGTTCACTATCTTTTTGTAGTTTACTTCTTTGGGGTAATCATTCATTCAACAAGCACTTATTAAGTGTTTACTATATGCCAAGCTCTTGAAAAGAGAGGCAAAAGAGTTCTTATTTTTTAGTATACATACTAAAGTATAAGCCAACATGTAAATGTCTACATATATAGAAGATATGAACAGAATAATTCAAGGTACTCTGAAAGAGAAGGGAACTAGCAAGTAGGAGAATAAAGGAAGCCCTACTAAGAAAAGTGATATTTAAATTGAATCTTGAAAAATGTCAAGAAAACTAAGACATAGTGGAGGGGCAGACCATTCTGGCCCTGGGGAGTAGCTAGTACAAAAGTGTGGGTGATAGAATAGTCAGATCAGTTAGTAAGTATTTACTAAGTGCTTACTATGTGCCAGGCACTGTGCTAAGTAGTCAGGATACAAAAAGATATAAAAGATAGTACCTACACACAACTTGCTAACAATAATGAAAGGCTGTATCATGGTTGAGAAACTGCAAGTAAGGCAATGTAACTAAAGTGAGGAGCATGTAACAAAGTATTAAAAGTTTGGAAATGAAGGAAGTAATTATTTTGTTGTTGTTCAGTTACTTCAGTCATTTCTTATTCTTCCTGTGATCATCGAAGGTTTTCTTGACAAAGATGTTTAAGTGTTTTGTCATTTCCTTCTCCAATGCATTTTACAGATGAGGGAACTAAAGCAAATAAGGTTAAACGACAAAAAGGGTCTGAGATCACATTTGAATTCAGGTCTTTCTAACTCCAGGTCCAGTACTCACTGTCTGAACCATCTAGTTGCCCTAGGTAGTGGTTATAAAAGATTCTTAATATAAAATAAAACAGCTGAAATGAGAAATAAAAGAAAAAATAAAATTATCTCATTCTGGAGGTAATAGTGAGCTACTGAAGCTCGTTGACAGAAACATGATGTGATCAGACTAGGGCTTTGGAAAAATCACCTTAACAGTTGAGTGAAGGATGGAAGATACAAAAAGACCTGGAACAGAGAAACTAGTTAAAGAACTATCCAGGTAAGAGATAATAAAGTCCTGAACAAGGGTGAAGTCTATGTGAAGAAGACCAAAAATGTTATGACAATAGAAATGACAAGATATGGTAATGAAAGATGTCAGGCAAGTGAGAGTGAAGAGTCAAGGATGACATTGAGGTTATAGGTCTAGGTGACTAGGAGGATGATGGTATCATCACTCAGAAAGGGAAGGTCTTAGCAAGGAAAGAAAATGAGTTTTATTTGTTACATGTTAAATTTCTGATCTCTATGGACAAAATTTGAAATACTCAACTAGTGTCAGAATATATAAATCTGGGAATTATTTGCATGCAGATAATAACTAGATGAAAAGGAGCTGATGAGGTCACTAAGTGAGGCAAAAAAGCAGGGCAAAGACAGAGCCTTGGGGGGATATCAAGAATGAGAGGGTATGATCTGAATGAAGATTCTACAAACAACAGTGAAAAAAAAGGATGGAAAAAGTAAAAGAATCAAGAAAAGGGAACAGTGTCACAAAATCCTTGAGAAGAGAGACTATCTTAAAGTGGATGACTGACAGTGTCAAATGATGTAGAAGTCAAGGAAGACCATAAGTGGTAAAAGCCCATTAGATCTGGCAATTGAAAAATCGTTGGTATCTTTAGCGAGGTCAGTTTCAGTTAAATTATAAGGTCAAAAAAACGCCCAGCAAAGAGATTTTATAGAGAATGAGAGTAGAAGTGGAGGCAGCAAATGTAAATAATTTTCTTAAGGAGTTTAACCTAGAAGAGGAAGGGAATCCATTTGAAAGGTTTTTATTTTTTTTAAGGATGGGAGAAACATAGACAACATTACATAGGGACAGAGTAAAGATAAAAGTACTTATTGGGATGATAATGGAACCAATTTGCTGGAGGAGCCAAAAGGGAAAATGGGATGAAGAATGAATGTAGAGGGGATTTCCTTGGCAGGAGTAGGACAATCTCAGCAACTGAGATAAAAGTGAAGAAAATAGAAGAATATGTCTGAGTGAGGCAAGATGGAGAGGAGAGTTCTTCAGGAATAATTATATCTTTATGTTACTAATTATCAAGATTTAATATTCAATCAAGATTCTATATGCCCACTGTGTGTTTCTACATTGTAATTTGAACCACCTGAAACAATGGTTGTTCTGATTGTAGTGCAACATGTTTTTAATATGCACAAGGAACTTAGAAGAACATAATTATATTAAGATTCTTTCATTTCATTGATGAGAGAAGTTTCTCCACCAATGCAATCATCTCTAACTTATTTTCTGAAAGAGTTGTATGACTTGCAGAGAGGTTAAGTAACTTTTTAAATAAACAAACCTCTAATGTATGTCAGAAGAAGAATTTCACATTCAGAGTATTCCCAACTTGAAGGCTAGCACCACACAAATTTTACCAGGAAAATATTGACAATAAAAAATGAAATCTCTTTTCCATTTGTACTTTGCAGAATTCTCTGAGGAGGATAATTTAGCAAAACATGAATTTCCCTATATTATGTCTTACTTCATATTGCTAATAATCAAAGAAACAATCTTTAACTATAATAAGAGATACATAGGAATCACCTTGTTGGAGGAAACTTTAAAGTTGCATTTTTTCTAATGAACGTAGCATACAAACAAATAGAAAAGCTAACCCAGATTTTAGTTACACTGAAGGTCTATACCAACTCAAATATATATATATATATATATATATATATATATAATGATAAAACTTCCTTCATAACACTAGTGTGTAATCTTACACAAACATATATACTTCAATAAGAAGACTGAAAACTTGAAGTCATATATGAAAGGCATATAGGGAACATGGATCAATAGTGTAAATGTGTGGATTGGTACACATCTAGAGTCCATTTTTTGCCAAGGAATATACACAAAAAGGCAATTCAACAAGAAACTTTTCATCTGGTAATAATGATGTGCAGCCTTCACAGTCTTGCTTCTGTGTGAAAAGTATGTTGCTACTAATTAATTGTATACATACAAATATAATAGATACACACACACATATATATGTACATATATATATAAAGCATATAAATATATGTTATACATAAGTATGTATATATATATATATATATATATATATATATATACATATATATACACCTCTATGGAACATTATATATCAGTAAATATTTTGTGTCAACAAATACACATGAACATTATGTATTCATATAAATGTATATATACATATTTGTATGTCTATGCATGTATATGTTATATAAACATATTTTTAATTGAACAGCAAACCTCCTGAATGAAATGTCCTGTACAACTATAAATATTCATAATCAATAAGAAAAAATTCAGTAAGATCTCATATTTTCTATGTTAATCAATCATATAACTGCAAAGTTGATATATTGTAGAATATTGTTGGTAAAAGCTTGCTTTTTCCCATTTTGTAATTTTATGAAGGATACGCTTGATATGTGCATACAGCAATCTCAATAAAGATTATACTCAAAGACATGAGAAAGTCACTATGAGTTAGTAATCACAAGTATATCTCAATTGCCTTTTTTGAGTGAAAATGCTTTTTATGACTTTTTTCCATTTTCTTGATATCTTTGTTTCATGTATTGCCATAAAGTGAACAAGAAAAGAATGGACTAAAATGTTTGGGTAAATTGCAAAGATCATTTAATAACTCTGATATTCTCCAAGAAGCAAAGCCCCATCTTTTAAAATACCAATCTTTTTCAGTGCTGTTGAATGGTTATGAGTCACAAAATATGGAAGTCATTTGTAATGAAAAAAAAAACAAAAACAAACAAACAAACAAAAAAAGAAGTGATCACACCCTCCCTGACTTCTCAAGGAGGTGAGAACACCAAACCAGATATTGTTAGCAGGTTTCCTCTGGACTTTCTTGAAAGGGTCTTATCTGAAACAGGTATACTTAAATCCATAAGCATGAGAGGTATTATATGAGCAGATAGTAATATAACACTGGCTAGTAGTCATGTAACAAACAATAAGAATCAACATGAGGAATTATACATGTCCATAAGTTCTAGAGATAGTCCAAAATCAATCTATTGTCCATTACTTCATGTGTCAGGAAATCCAATGATTCCTGCAGATTTTGAAGTCCTGCAAAAGTCTCAACAACAACTTTTGATGTTCACGAGTCAATAGCCATAACTGCCATGCTCTTTCAGTGGTGGGCATAGTCAGTGATGGAACCACCCAATGTTTCCTGGGTCTTCTTTGTTTCAAGGGTCTTCTCTTTTTTTGTCTCTCTCCAATGGACAAGGCAAATATGACTCTTTGGCATCCATCTGATTCTTTCTCCATCTGTAGAGATACAAGCAAACCCTCTGTCCCAAGCAGTTGACCTTGAACTTCTTTTGTAAGCTGCCATGGTGAGTTTAAATCATTGTCTCCCCTTAAAATGTCCTATAATGGTTGTAATTGGTAGATAGTTAAGCTTAACACTGGATGCATCCATTGAATATCTCCTATCAATTTCTGAAAGTCATTTAAGGTGTTTAGCTTCTCTGTTCTTAGAGAAAGCTTTTGTACTATAAGCACCTCAGAATATACTTCATATCCTAAATATTGAAAAGGAACATAACTTTGAATTTTTTCTGGAGCTATATGCAATTTGTAGTTCCTTACTGTTTCTATGGTCTTTTATAGAAATGCTTCTAGCATTTGCTCCTCAGGTGCACACCCCAGGGTATCATCCATGTAATGTAATAACATAACTTTTGGAAATACTTTTCTTACTGGAGTAAGAGCGGCAGCAACAAATATTTGACAATACTAGGGCTATTTTTCATTGCCTGTGGCAAAACTATCCATTCATATACTTTATAAGACTCTGAAAAGGCAAATCTTTTCATATCCTCCTTATCCAGTGGGATAGAATAGAAACAATCCTTAATGTCTATAACCCAAAGAGGCCATTCTCTAGGCAATTGAGTAGGAGAGGGAAGTCCAGGCTGAAGAGCTCTCATAATTTCCATCTGTTCATTTACTTTTCTTAAATCAGTCAACATCCTCCATTTTCCAGATTTCTTTTTTTTTTTTTTTTTTTTTACAACAAATACAGGGAAATTGCAAGGACTTAGAGAAAGTTGTAAGTATCCTTGGTCAAGTTGCTCTTGTACTATATCTAATAAGGCCTGATTTTATCACTTCCTAAGCGCCACTGTTCTACCCACACTGGTATATCAGTTTTACATTGAATAGGAACAGGTGAGAGTGTTGGCAGGCCTTCAACAGTACCCTACCTAAAAAGCCAAAGTATTGATTTGTAATCATAACTGTCGTAAGATGTCTCTTTCCCATACATTGATGGGAATTTTTTTCAACTACAAAAGTAGTAAAATCTCCTATTTCACCTTTAAATATCCACCTCAAAGGGGTAGCACTAACTTCAGCTGCTACTGATCCTCCTATGCCAGATATATAAGTGTCTGCCTTAATCTTTGGCCAGTGACTGGGCCAATTGGCACCTCTAATGACATGATCTGTACCAGTCTCTACCAACCCCTCCAGTGGTATGCCATTTACATAGATAGTGAGCATAGGATGATCAGCTGTAACAGCTGCAATCTAGAATATTCCTGGATTCTGTTGTTGGGTGTCAAAATCTGGGCAAATATCACCAAATTGCCTATTAGGAGTGTGTATCAGTTAACCTGATGCTGCTACTTCTGCTGGTTGATAAGTCACACATTGTCTACCTGTATTAGTGACTGGGATATTAGCTACACATTCCCCAGTTTCCCACATCAATGTATGGATGAACACTTTTGTAAACACTCTTAAGAGGTGAAATGGTGAAGCCTACTGTGTCTGGAGGCAAAGGATCCATAGGCCAAACAGGGACAGATTTCATCTCTCCAGGGGATATCTCAGTACTCCCAGCTACATACAACTCTATTCTCCCCAATTTTAATCCCCTTCTCCCATCAAGTTGCTTCTTTGTTGATTGATCATTTCTGAGTACCGAACTTCTAAAGACTCTCTGGGTGTAGTGTAGAAGTTCTGGAGATAAAAAGCATGATCTCTGGCAAGAGGATAGGGAATGAAATAAAGCATGACTGGGACTTGATTGAAATAGTGCTAAAAGACACAGATCTGTGTGGAACTTTGTCCAAGGGTGCTAACATGGGATCCTGATTTTTCTCTCCGGGAGTATATGTGGAAGAGGGTAATTATGCTTTCTCCATTAAATGACTACAATCCTCAAAAAAAAAAAGACTCTCTGGATGTAACATTGGCTGCCATCATGCCCCAAGTGTTTTTTGCCTGGGGCCCTGGAGCTGGGCCCTGCTTCCCATTTCCCTGAGTCAATCTATATTCTGATGCCCAATGGAAGCCTCTGTTGCATTTTGGACATAGGATTCTGGGTCTTGTTCTCTCACCCTGTTTTCTCATTCTGTCTCTATGCCAACATTGAGCCCTACTTTACCACATTAAAAGCATTGATGAGTCTCTCTGGAAGTCCCTTGCCAAAAGGGACCCTGTCTTCCTATGTTCAGATCTTGAGAAGTTTGCATCATATCCTGGGGATAAAAGATATTTGTGCCCACTGTGGCACAGCATCTTATGATCTCATCTAAAGGAGTATCCTTGTGTAGTCCTAGTATAATTCTTCTATAAATCTCATTAGTGTTTTCTCCAGCAAGTTGTCTTATAATTTCTGTTGCTGCATTTTCACAAATAGTTTGTGTTCATTTGTATCTTGTGCTATTTTCATGAAGGGTTCCCCTCTATCTAGCCTTTCTGGGAGGATACTCCATGCTTTGATAGCAGCAGAAGCAATTTGTTCATATGCTGTCAAAGGGTAATTAATCTGTGCTAAAGTATCTGCATAAGGACCTATACCTGTTAGTTAGTCAGAGGTGACTGGCATATTAACTCCAGGTTGCCTATTTCATTGGGTTTGTCTTCTACAGACTTTACTATAATCAGAAAGCCACAACAAGTTTTTTTCCAGGTTCTAAACATGTCCTTGCCATAGATCATTAGGGGTTAAATTAAATTAGGGGTTAAAATTTCAAAAGCCAAATTCTTAATAACATCTTAACATAAGACAATGTAGACCCACAAAAAGTATAAGCATTTTTAAGATCTTTGATAATTTCCAATTAAATGAAGTATATTTTCTTTTTTCTTGTCCTGAAGAGTAAAACTCTTCAATCACAGGGCATACTTCTATTTTTAAATCAGATATATCCTGTCCTTCATTTTAGCTTTAATTAGTGCCCTTAATAATCATGTCATAATGGATGGACAAAGCTGCTGCATAGGTAGTGCTGATGGTGTCACTGCCCTCTCCCCACCTCCTCCTCCTTCCACCACATAAAGGTGAAATTGAGGGAGGATGGTCAAGAGATGGGGAATGTTCTAAGGGTGCCTGCTCTGGTGTAACTGAGCTGTGAAAGTAAGAAGCACCACACTCTTTAAACTTATCAGTATGATACTTAAGATCCAATTCTCCATGCCTTTCAGCTGCTTTGTCAGTACCATTTCCCCCATTCCCTCTTTCTCCTCACATTTCTTTGTCTGGCTATTCTCCTTAGAACTTTTCCTTTTTTTAGAACTTGTAGGATTCCTTAAAGCCAATTGTATTTTATTGTACATGAGGAATGTTTCTTCAGGAATTGAATCAGGACCCATAGCTTCATACATTCAATTAGTTGCCCATTAGTTCCCACATATCTGGCTCTAATTTTTCTTCTTTAGAGAACCAAGGAGACATGCACTCTAATATATTTAAGAGTCCATTGAACTGCTTCCATGTTACCACCAACAAATCTTGCTTCTTTATTAACTAACTATGCATTCTGCATATTTCCTGTAGTGTGGAGGAGACACTTTTCTTGGTATTTGCTCCATTTTAGTTGAAAAATGAAAGTGACTAGTTTACTCACCCTATTTCCTGGTCACAGGGACTTCTCCACTGAATTTACGATCATGTCAGTCAAACTGCTGAGTGTAGGTCCACACATCCCTGTTCAGGCACCAAAATGTAATGTTTGGGTTAGCTTTCTGGAGGTCCTCTGGAAGGGCCTTGGTCTCAGCAGGATACATACCATGAGAATGGACAAGAATAGAATCCAAAGTCTTTAATATCTCTTACACTGTCTGAGTCTGTCATAGTCTGACCCAATCTCAATCTGACCCAGTCTCATCCAGCAGTCTGACATTCTGCCAGTCTCAACCAGTCTCACTCTGAGTGTGACTTTGTACCCATTTTAAACACCCTATTACAATTTGATCATCACAGTATACTGAATATGAACATCTCATCAATTTCACTGAGTTAACATCTTCTTTTAAGTATTATTGTCCGAGTTCCAGCTCTCTACTGTCACTGAAGATAGAAATTTAATATCACTCAAAAGGCAACAGGGCGATCACATGATGGATTGAGAAGGATAGAACATCTTGGAAACAAGGAATTATAAAAGAGAAATGGTATAAGGACTATCTTCAAAGGAATGTAGGAACAAAAAGATGAGTGATCACATGGGAACAATGAGGGCACAACTTTTTACAGTTATCATGATGATTTCAAACTAATGGAAAGAATTTCTCTAGCATACTAAATAGATCCCCTATGGCAAATGTATATGTGGAAAGATATAAAAGATGCACAGAATGGATGGCCATAGATATGCCATAGCTAATGATTTCCCGCATGAGTAAGCTTACAAGTCATCCTGAGTTTGGTACCTTCCTAAGACCTTAATATCTGAAAAATTGAGCCCTTAATGCTTTTAAAATAACATCTTCTTCAGTGTGAATTTCTCTTTTCTGTATACTTTGTAATAGTCTAACTGCTTTACTTAACTGTATTTTCTTAAGGGTCATTTCCATATTCTCCTAAACAGCTCATTAAAGAATGGGTGTACAAATATGGTATTTCCACTGTCATCAGTGAGGGAAATATATTGCTATGTAAATACAATATACCACCTTATTTCTTGAAGATAGAATGGTTCCTCTACATTAAAGGTTATTATTTGAAAAAGAAGATTAAAATTCTTTTGATTAGCCCCTAAAGGATAGAATTGGGACTGAGAGAAATTAAGGGAAATAGATTTCAGAGCAAGGTTAAAAAAAAAAGTCTGAAGCAATTAGAAAGTCCAAAATGAATTGGGTCACTTTAGTGTTGTTACTTCTCCATCACTAAAGGTCTCAAAATGAAAGTGGAGTAATTATTTGTCATGAGTATTGTAAATAACATATATCTTTTGAATACATGATCTACTACATGACCATCTGAAATCTCTTCTTGTGATAAATTTCTGTGATTTTATAATTGTAACTTTTCTGTAGAATGAAGAGTAATGAACCAAATCATTTTTACACATGGTAACTCTTCATTTGAATATATTTATCAGGTCTTCTTTAATTCACAAAATTATAGATTTAAAACTGGAAGAGCTCTTAGAGACCATCTTAGTCCAACTACTTTATTTTTACAGATGAGGGACTCATATGCAGAAATTAAGTCTCTTACCTAAAGTTTTTCTAGATAGTAAGTAACAGAGCTAGCATATGAAGTTAGATCTTCTGCCTCCAGATAAAATACTCTCTTTCCTATATCACAGGGACACCCAAAGATAGCTTCTCCCATTAGAGGAAAAATAAGCAAAAAATTATGGATCCTAATGAATATCTGAAAATATCTAAGCAGTAATGGAACAATGATTAGTAATCACCATATTTTTAAAAGTCCTAATCATCCCAGACCAACATGAAAATCAGCCTCCACTATTTCAGGTGAGAAAGTTAGTTAATGTATTCTCTACTGTATATTTGGGTTTTGGTCAAATACTTGCGTGATGCCTCCTGACATTTTGCTTGGAAGAATAAAACTGCCATGAATATGAAAACATCACCAAGATGGGATAGAAAGAAAGAACAATGACAAGTACCCACCTACACAGAAGGAAGGTATCCATCAAGAAAGAAAGGTAATTTGTTGAGAATACTTATATTGAATAACAAGGAAATACAATGATATGGGAAAAGAGAACAGACAAAGGATTGTTTATTTTCAGAAATGTAAATGGATAATTTTCCTCCATTCAGAATGAAAAGGAATATTGTTGTTATCAAAACATTGATTTCACCTCGGTAACATCTTTCTTATATATCTCCTTTTCTCCTCTGACATTGTCATCATTCTTATTCAGATCCTTATCACTTCACACATGGATAATTGCAATAGCTGCTGGTGAATCAGTCTGCCTCTCCTCATTCTAATCCATCCTCCAGTCAATCAACAAAGTAATTTTTCTAAAGCACAGATCTGACCATATCACTCTTTTACTCAATAAACTTTAGTGGCTCTGTATTATCTCCAGGACTAAATGTAAAATGCTTTCTTTGGCATTCAAAGGTAGCCACTGTTTCTGTTTCTAATCTTCTTACTTTCTCCCTTGTACTTTTACTTTTTAATTTGAAAATTATTTATTTTACTGAGACAATTAGGATTAGGTATTTTTCCAGGGTCACACAGTTAGGAACTATTTATTGTCTGAGGCCAGATTTGAACTCAGGTCCTGATTTCAGGGTCAGTGTTTTTTCCATTGTACCATCTTGCTGTCCATTTCCATGCACTTTTAAATCCATGAATACTGGGTTCCTGGCTCTTTCTCTATCAATACTCTCTATATCTTAGTTCTAGGTATTTTTCCGGGCTTTCCCCCATGGATATAACGCTTTCCCTCCTCCACTCTGACTACCAACTTCCCTTGCTTCCTTTAAATCATAATTAAATACTGGTTTTTATAAGAAGTCTTTCCCAACTCTTCTTAATTCTAACACTTTCATTCTGATAACCATATCCCATTTAGTTGCTTTGTATATATATAATTTGTTGCATGCTATGTCCCCCATTAGATTATATGTTCCTTGAGAGTGAAGCAGATTTTGGTCCCTTTAAGAAACTGATTTGTGGTCCCTTTCAGATTGATTTGTGACACATTATTCCCAGCTCCTCCTGGCTGATGCATCATCAGTTCAGAAAGCCTTCACCTTTTATTAACAAATTCTGGTCAAAAGCAACCCTTTGAATTCCAATAGGAGATCCAGGCTTGTCCCAGCCCCCATGGGATCTGGGCCAACTTGGCCTGTCCCAGCCCCTATTCTAATGATCTGCTCAGGCTTTGCAACTCCACCAACACAAGCAATATAATGAGCTTCCATCAACTAAGGCTTTTGCAGATGGACCTTGGCAGTGCCCTTTACAGCCAAGATCTTTCTGCCCACTAGAATATTCTTTTCCAGTGCCATCTGCTCTTTACCCAACCTATTTCCTTAACTAGACTTTAACCCTATTTCCAGTCTCCATAATAAACATCTTTTATCAATCTAGGTTTTCAGGTCTGTAAATTCCTTTACAGAGAATCTATGCTTGCACCAAATCCAAAGGGGTTGCAGGGGAGACAAACCCCTCCATTTGATTCCCTGAACCCCAAACCCACCATTAGACCTCATTTAACTCCCTGACTACAAGAAAACCTAATTTCATTTGAGTTCCCCAAATCTAAACTTCATCAAGAGCAGGGATTGCATTTTGCCTCTTTTGCATGTGCAGCATTTAGCATAGTTCCTTGTCACATAGAAGATGCTTAACATTTATGATTACGTTCTTGCCATGTTCCATATTTGGAATGCTCTCTATTTTTTCTCTATTTATTCTCTATGACATACTACTTTCCTTCAAGGCTCAAGTCAAATCCTATTGTCTGCAAAAACCCTTTTCCCATGATCTCAGATTCTAGTGCCTTCCTTTTGAAATTATCTGCAATTTACACCACATGTCATATATTTATGCATCTTGTATTTGCATATATTTACAAGGGCACGTCTTTCATTTGCTTGTTTTCTCTACCATTAGAATTTAAGCTTCTAAAATCCATGAACTTTCTAGGATGAGTTTTTGAATTTCTTTTTATTCCCCCATCCTTAGTATAGTTTTTGGAATATAATAAAATATAATAATAAATAACTGTTAGTGATAATAAGGTTGTTTGTGATTTTGGTGGTGGTGTTGATAATGATGACAATGGTGATGATGATAATGACCTATATGCCAATAACAGAATGTTACAAGTAGTGTAGTGGATAAAATGTTGCACTTAGGATCTGAGTTCAACTCCTACCCCAGGCACTTAATAGGTAGCTTGACCATGATTTCTTTCTACCTAAATTTCTTCATCTGTAAAATGGGGATATGGAGAGTATCTATCTTCCACAGTTGTTGTAAGTTAGTCTCCATGAAGTGTTTCTAAGTCATACAACCCTATAAGCGGTAAAGAAAAAAATTTGCATAAATGCAAGTAATACACTAATTCTTTCAGCTGTAGGTATTTTCTCTGGTTGTTGTCCATACCTGAAATGTTTTCCCTCAACATTGTTTGCTGCTTTCTCTTTAAAGCCCAATTAATAGATAATCTCTCTCATTTCAAATAATTGTATGGCTATGATCCTGTGATTTTACAACCTGTCTAAAATTATTCAGTGAATAGAGGGAATTCTGAGAAGAAAATCTAAGTCTTCTAATTCCTAGCCTCATTCTCTGTGCAGCACAACATATGTAAAAAAAATGAAAGCTTGGAGTCAGATTAAGAAGGGTCATAGATGCCAAGCTAAGAAATTTAGACTTCATTAAACCAAATTAAATAAATTTCTATTAAATGCTTACAATGAGCAATTTGTTGTTGAGCAAGAAAACTTTCAAATGTGTTGTTAATATACGATTGTATTATGTCTATGTTTAGGAGCAATTAGGCGATGCAATAGATAGAGCACTGGGTCTGAAGTCAGAAAGAACTAAATTCAAATTCAGACTCAAGCATTTATTGTCCACATGACATTGGTTAAATCATTTAGCCTCAGTTTCTTTAATTCTAAAATTGAGGATCAATGAGATAACATTAGTATGGAATTTAACACAATATTTGGCCAATAGTAAATACTTAATAAGCCTTCCCATCTTTCTTCCTTCTTTCTTTCTCTCTCTCCTTTATATTTTCCTTCCCTCCTTCCTTCTTTTGTTCTTTTGTTCTTTCTTCCTTTTCCTCATTCCTCCTGTCTTTCTTTTTTCCTTCCTTTCTATATTTATACTTGATATATAGTTGTCACATTATAAAAAAGCAAGCTAAGGTTGCTGGAATATCTAACAAATATGTTGTTTGAAGAATACAATCTCTCCTTTCATGAAAGTCAGGACAGCACTTACCTGGCTTCAGAACATTGGCATCTATCCCATTTCCCATGATTTTTCACAAAATATGACTAACAGCAGCACAGAAATTGCTTTGCTAAATTGTTTCATTGCCCTGGGGATGGTTTCCAGCCTCTCTTTTTATAACTCTTAGTAGATCCTACTGTAATAGCTGAATGCTAAATTTTATCACTTGCAGCCAATATGGTGCTGAGGCACTCTGAAACTAGGCAGCTTGGGCTTCAAAAAAATAAGTGCATTCACTGGGTCATTATTCTAAACTTTCCCAGCTTAGTAGAACCTAAAAGAATGTGAAAGTCACTAGTACAGCCTCTGAGAACCCAGTATCACATCTATGCTGCAATGAGCTTTCTTTTGTTAGTAGAGGGCTCTGGCTCCAAATATCTTAGATTAAAATAAAATGAGGTGTTTTGTTTTTCTTTGTTTTTTTTTCACAGGTGGTGGTTGCTTCATTACATTGTTTACTTCATTTGGTGCCCACTAAAATCGTTAACTCTTTTTCATATACTGTTCATACATCTTATTGTTTATATAAATATATGATAATCACTCCTTAAAATGAGTTATTATTATTATTATTATACTTGATATTTACTTGTAGAACCTTAAACTTTGTGAAGTGATTTACCTGTCTAACTGGGACAATGGATTAAATAGAGTTTGGAAAACCAAGAGAGTCTGGATTTTATCTCAAATACTAGCTATGTGCCAATCAGCAAGTCATTTTACTTAACAGCTAGTATTCATCATTTCTAAAATGTGGATTATAATCACACCTACCTACCAGGATTTGAGGAGATAGCAAATGTGATGTACATGTGCATATAGGTAAAAAACTGTATAAAAGCATGTATATGTAAATCCCCAGTTAGAGTCTAAGCTTCTTTAGAGCAGTGATTATCCTTTTCCTCTTTTGTATCACCAGTGTTCATCACAATAAATGGCACAATATAGATGTTTAGTAAATATTGACATTGATTTGATTAACTGACAAAGATTAAGTGACTTTCCCAGTATTGCACAGCTAGTAAGTGGCTGAGTCCGTTGCTAGCTACTATACCACCCAACTGCCTTCTGATTCCAGGTAAAACATTCTATCCAGTATATCACATTTCCACTCAATCCTAATACAATCTAATTGCATATACAATTTGACAACCAAATCTTTTAGTGTGTCCCTAGGTGTCAAAGTAGAAATAGACTAAAAGTCATTGATATATAGAGTCTATGAGAAGTAAATTTCCTATTATGAGCACTGACTCCATTTTTTGCACAAACTCCATTTTCCTGTTTTCCTGTAAATCACCTGATTCCAGGAAATTTCACTCACTCGTATTTTTTTCTCTCAACCCAGATTTCCTCTAATAATAAATCAAATTACCCAGTCAATCATCCTGGGCTGCATTCCATTTATTTTCTGTTAATGTATAAAAATAAGAATGAAAATGTATCTTTGAGGTCTTTGTACCTGCTGGGAGGTCTTGGATTCAGTTAATTATGGAGACTTTGCTAATAAATTAAATAACACAAACTTTGTTTCTTCAGTTACTGTAAATTTTCTTGCAACAAAACAAAAGACCTTTTAAAAGAACATTCTGAAAAAGTGATTGCTTAGTTTTCGGGACCATGGCACTTTTGTCTCTACTAGAAAAGGAGATAATTGGGAGTGAGATAATTAGGGAGGTTGTAAAAATAACATAAAATTATCTAGAGAGTTTCCATTTCATTTCTAGATCATACCTCGACATGTTGCTCAATTATATAAGCAGTATCTTGTACTATCCTGAAGAGAAGAAACAGAGTATAATGAAAAGAGATATGGTTTTGGAGTAAGGACTTGTGAGATTCTACTGATATTTATTGCTATTGTGACTTTGGGCAACTCACTTACCTCCTTGACCTTAGTTTCCCTATCTGTAAAGTGTGGGGTTTGGACTAAATGATCTTTAAAGTCTCTTTTAACTCTGAGTCTGATTTTCTTTTTATTTGTATAATAGAATAATTTGAATAATAGAAACAAAGTAGGGGACTTCTGGGCAAGATGGCAGAGAGGATGCATACATCTACTTAAGATCCGTATTTTCTCTCAGAATAATTTACTTCACGACAAGCCTTGGAATTAGTGCTTGACTGAAAAAAAAAAACCACAAATAATTACCAAGAGAAGATATCCTCGAAATTCACCAGAAAAGGTCTGTTTTTGCTTGTGGATGGGAATGGTTAGATCAGCGCAGACTGAAGGCAGGCAGTGGCAGCCCAGCAGACACAGTAAGATAGGCAGCTCACAGCTGAGCAGACTGGAGTGGGGTGGAGTATGATCTCAGCCATTTTTGTGGAGAGAGCTTTAACATAGTATTGGCTACTTTGCCCTGGCAGCAAGCCAGTAGACAAACAGAGAAGCTAAAAACACATGAGGGAGAAGACTATAACCCCAAAAAACTAGGGTCTGTCAAGGACTTGGCCACACCCACCCAGAGTGTCTCAGCACACTCTCAGAGTCTTAAAGCACAGATGCAGCTCAGCCATTGCTGTCCTGATAGTGCCTCGCTGCTGCCCCTGCAGTCTGTAGAGGAAGCTCAGTAATACCATCCAGGCCCCTCCCCCCCAAAAAAAAGGAGACCATTTGTTTTTCTTGTTACTTTGTTTTCTTTGACTCTTCTTTGCAAAATGAGCAAAAAATTAAAGTACACTCTATTGATAGCTTCTATACGGATAGAGAGCAGACTTTAAACCCTCAGGAGACTAAAAACAGACTGTCTCCAGATGAATCACCAAAGGGGCATATGATCTGATCCTCAACACTAAGGCACTCATAAAAGAAATTTAAAAGGCTCTCACA
The DNA here is from genome assembly GCF_902635505.1 of Sarcophilus harrisii. Lineage (NCBI taxonomy): Eukaryota > Metazoa > Chordata > Mammalia > Dasyuromorphia > Dasyuridae > Sarcophilus > Sarcophilus harrisii. The sequence goes on from NC_045428.1 coordinate 519,505,819, forward strand.
AGAGAGCTCTAAGAAAAATGGGAAAAGGAAAGGGAAGCCTGGCAAAAGAGTGTGGATAAGTCATCCCATTCATTTAAAAATAGAGTGGATAAAGAAATCAATCCTTGAAAAACAGAATTAGTGAGTTGGAAAAAGAAAATAGCTCTCTAAAAAATAAAATTGGTGAAATGGGAAAAAAATCCATAAAACAAAACAACTCACTTAAAAACTCAATTGGACAATTAGAAAAACATATAAAAAAAGTAAGTGAAGAAAATACTTCATTGAAAATCAGAATGGAACAAATGGAATTGAATGACTCGAGGAGACACCAAGAATTAATCAAGGAAAACCAAAAAAAAAATGAAAAAATGGAAAAAAAAAATGTCAACTACCTTCTCAGGAAACCAACAGGCCTGGAAAATAAATCTAGGAGAGACAATCTGAGAATTGTTGGACTCCCTGAAAAATATGATGGAAAAAAGAGCCTGAACACTATTTTTCCAGGAAATTATCAAAGAATACTGCCCAGAAGTCATAGAAACAGAGGATAAAATAGAAATGGAAAGAATTCATCGATCACCTACTGAAAAGGATCCTAAAATCAAAACACCAAGAAATATAGTGGCCAAATGCCAGAACTATCAAACAAAGGAAAAAATACTGCAAGCTGCTAGAAAAAATCAATTCAAATATAGAGGAACCACAATAAGGATTACCCAGGATCTAGCAGCATCCACATTAAAGAATCAAAGGACTTGGAATATGATATTCCAAAAGGCTAAGGAACTTGGTATACAACCAAAAATAACATACCTAACCAAAATGAGCATCTTTTTCTAGAGAAGAAGATGGACATTCAACGAAATAAGCGAATTTCACCTATTTTTGATGAAAAAACCAGAACTTAACAAAAAGTTTGATCTACAAATATATAACTCAAGAGAAACCTAAAAAGGTAAAAAGAAATCTTGGGAACTATATTTCCGCTATAAAGATGTATAAAGAATACATGTATACCTTGTTCTAGAAACTAGAGGTGGAAAGGACATCATTACCTGGAAAAGGGTAATGCCTCACAAAGAGGCAAAGGAAACTTATTATATCTGAGGGAAAGAATGGAGAGGAATGAATATAGTGGGTATCTTACTGCCATCAGAATTGGCTTTAAAAGAAAAAATTTAGACATAATCAATTTATAGTGAAACTTCTCCCACCTCATTGAAAAGTGGGAAGGGAAAAGTGAAAAGGGAAGGAATAAGCTAAGTGGAAGGGAATACAGAAACTGTGAGGAAAAGGAGTAAGATAGGGGGAGAAACTCTAAGGTGGGGGAGAGATACTAAAAAGTGAGGACTGTGAAAAGCAAGTGGTGTTCACAAGTTTAACACTGGGGAGGGGAGTAAGGGGAAAAAAGGGAGAAAAGCATAAAGAGGGGTTAACAAGATGGCAAGTAAAACAGAACTGGTCATTTTAATCATAAATGTGAATGTAGTAAACTCCCCCATAAAGAGGAAGCAGTTAGCAGACTGCATTAAAATCCAGAATTCTACAATATGTTGTTTACAGGAAATACATCTAAAGCAGGGTGATACATACTGAGTAAAAGTAAAACATTGGAGCAGAATCTACTATGCATCAGGTGAAGTAAAAAACAAAGCAGGGGTAGCTATCCTCATCTCAGATCAAGGAAAAGCAAAAATTGATCTACTTAAAAGAGGTAAGGAAGGGCACTATATCTTGCTAAAGGGTAGCATAGATAATGAAGCAATTTCAATATTAAACCTATATGCACCAAGTGGTGTAGCATCTAAATTCTTAAAAGAGAAATTAAGAGAGCTGCAAGAAGAAATAGACAGCAAAACTATAATAGTGAGAGATCTCAAACTTGCACTCTCAGAATTAGATAAATCAAACCACAAAACAAATAAGAAAGAAGTCAAAAAGGTAAATAGAATACTATAAAAGTTAGATATGATAGATCTTTGGAGAAAACTTTCTTCTCAACAGTTCACGGGACCTATACAAAAACTGACCATATATTAGGATATAAAAACCTCAAATTCAAATGGAGTAAGGCAGAAATAGTAAATGCATCCTTTTCAGACCATGATGCAATGAAAATTGCATTCAATAAAAAAACCAGAGGAAAATAGATGAAAAAAAATTGGAAACTAAATAATCTCATATTAAAGAATGATTGGGTGAAACAGCAAATCATAGACATAATTAATAACATCACCCAAGAAAATGACAATAATGAGACATCATACCAAAAGTGTGGGATGCAGCCAAACTGGTAATAAAGGGAAATTTCATATCTCTAGAGGCCTACTTGCATAAAATAGAGGAAAAAAAGGTTAATGAATTGGGCTTGCAACTAAAAATGCTGGAAAAGGAACAAATTAAAACCCCCAGTCAAACACTAAACTTGAAATTCTATAAATAAAAGGAGAGATCAATAAAATTGAAAGTTAAAAAAAACTATTTAATTAATAAAACTAAGAGCTGTTCTATGAAAAAAAAAAAAAAAAACTAGACAAACCCTTAGTAAATCTGATTTAAAAAAGGAAAGACAAAAATCAAATTAGTCTTAAAAATGAAAAGGTAGACCTCCCCACTAATGAAGAGGAAATTAGAGCAATAATTAGGAGTTACTTTGCCCAATTTTATGCCAATAAATTCAATAACTTAAATGAAATTGAAGAATACCTTCAAAAATATAGCTTGCCCAGATTAACAGAGGAAGAAGTAAATAGTCTAAACAATCCCATTATAGAAAAAGAGATAGAAAAGTAATAACCCCCCAAGAAAAAATCCTCAGACCAGATGGATTTAATGTGAATTTACAAACATTTAAAGAATAATTAACCCAATGCATAAACATTTGAAAAAGGATTAAGGAATTTACCAAATTCCTTTTTATGAACCCGACATGGTACTGATACCTAAACCAGGTTTTTGAAAATAGAGAAAGAAAAATTATAAACCAATCTCCCTAATATATGTAAAACTTTAAATAAAAAAGCAAAAAGATTAAGAAAATCATCCCCAGGATAATACACTATGATCAAGTAGGATTTATACCGAAATGCAGGGCTGGTTCAATATTAAGAAAAACTATTAGATAACTATTATAATAACCAAATTAAAAAACAAATGATCAACTCAATAGATGCAGAAAGCATTTGATAAAATCCAACATCCTTTTAAAAAACACTTGAGAGGAAGGAACAAATGGACTTTTCCTTAAAATAACGGGAGCATATATTTAAAATCATCAGGATCATATGTAAGGGGGAAAAACTGAACTTTTCCCCAGTAAGATAGGAGGGAAACAAAGTGCCCCTTCACCATTATTATTCAATATTGTATTAGAAAATGCTACTAATAGGAACGGAAAGATTAAAGAAATTAGAGTAGGTAATGAAGAAAACCAAACATTACTTTTGCAGATTATAAGGATGATATATTAGAACCTCCCAGAGATTCTACTAAAAGCTATTAGAAATAATTCAACTTTAGAAAAGTTGAGGATACAAAATAAACCACATAAATTTAGTTTATACATCATCAACAAAATCCAAAAAAGATAAAAGAGGAATTATTGAAAATAACTGTTGATAGATAAAATATTTGGAAATCATCTACCAAAGGAAAACAGAATTATATGACAAAATTACAAACACTTTCCACACAAAAAGTGATTTAAATAATTGAAAATTAAGTTTGGATAGGCCAATGAATAAATAAAGATGAAAACCCCAAATAATCTATTTATTCAGTGCCATACCAATCAGAATCCCAAGAAACTATTTTAATGACTTAAAAAAATAACAATAAAATTCATATGGAAAAACAAAAGGTCGAGAATATCAAGGGAATTAATGAAAAAAAAATCAAATGAAAATGGCCTAGCTATACCTCATATAAAACTATATTATAAAGCAGCAGTCATCAAAACCATTTAGTATTGGCTAAGAAATAGATTAGTTGATCAGTGGAATAGTTAGGTTCACAAGACAAAATAGTCAATAACTATAGCAATCTAGTGTTTGACAAACCCAAAGATCCCATCTTTTGGGATAAGAATTCATTATTTGACAAAAACTGCTGGGAAAACTGAAAATTAGTATGGTAGAAATTAGGCATGGACCCAAACTTAACACTATATACCAAAATAAGATCAAAATGGATCCATGATTTAGGCATAAAGAACGAGATCATAAATAAATTAGAGGAACATAGGATAATTTACCTCTCAGACTTGTGGAGGAGGAAGGAATTTGTGACCAAAGAAAAAATAGAAATCATTACTGATCACAAAATAGAAAATTTTGATTACATCAAATTAAAAAGCCTTTGTACAAACAAAATTAATGCTAACAAAATTAGAAGGGAAGCAACAAACTGGGAAAACATTTTTTGCAGTTAAAGCTTCTGATAAGGCCTCATTTCCAAAATATATAGAGAATTGACTCTAATTTATAAGAAATCAAGCCATTTTCCAATTGATAAATGGTCAAAGGATATGAACAAACACTGAACAGAGAAATGCAAATTAAGACAACTCTGAGATACCACTATACACCTATCAGATTGGCTAAAATGAAAGGAAAAAATAATGATGAATGTTGGAAGGGATGTGAAAACTGGGACATTGATGCATTGTTGGTGGAGTTGGGAATGAATCCAACCATTCTGGAGAGCAATCTGGAATTATGCACAAAAAGTTATCAAATTGTGCATACCCTTTGATCCAGCAGTGCTACTACTGGGCTTATATCCCAAAGAAATACTAAAGAAGGGAAAGGTACCTGTATGTGCCAAAATCTTTGTGGCAGCCCTTTTTGTAGTGGTTGGAAACTGGAAAATGAATGAATGCCCATCAATTGGAGAATGGTTGAGTAAATTGTGGTATATGAATGTTATGGAATATAATAGTTTCTGTAAGAAATAACCAGCAGGATGAATATAGAGAGGCTTGGAGAGACTTACATGAACTGATGCTATGTGAAATAAACAGAACCAGGAGATCATTATATACTTCAACAACAATGCTGTATGAGGATGTATTCTGATGAAAATGGATTTCTTTGACAAAGAAAAGATCTAACTCAGTTCCAATTGATCAAGAATGGACAGAGAAGCAGCTACACCCAGAGATGGAATACTGGGAAATGAGTGTAAACTGTTTGCATTTTTGTTTTTCTTCCCAGGTTATTTATACCTTCTAAATCCAATTCTCCCTGAGCAACAAGAGAACTGTTTGGTTCTGCACATATATATTGTATCTAAGATCAACTGTAACCTATTTAACATGTATAGGACTGCTTGCCATCTGGGGGAGGGGGTGGAAGGAGGGAGGGGAAAAATCGGAAGACAAGTGAATGCAAGGAATAATGTTGTAAAAAATTACCTAGGCATATGTTCTGTCAATAAAAAGTTATAATAAAAAATTTAAAAATTAAAAAAATAAAGTAAACATTCCATCTAGCTGGTTATGTCCAATGGTCTATTTTGGGCTAATTACCAATTGGACAATACTCTATTAGCATTTGCTTGGAAAATGGCCCACCCCACCATTCTGTGCTGGCTTGATCTGTTGGCCTATAGAGAGATTGGGAGGATGGATTGGAGGGTGGAGTAAGAAAGCCAGAGTGACTCCTGGCCAGATTCTTGTGGTCATTCCTTTCACATCCACAAAGCATAAAGATCAAGGACTTTTGCTTATCCTGACTCTGGCTGATTCTAAAGTATCCAGGGTGCTAATGCGGTCATCACATTTGGTGCTCAAACATGGGACCAAGGACCTTACTTTCACTGAAGAAGTCCCCAGTGACCAGGAAAATGAGTGAGTATTTTAATAGGCAAACGGGGAACTTACTTTGTTAAGGGCTAAACTAGTAACCTTTTCTAGCTGAAATGGTTCAGATGTTAGGAAAAGAGTCTCCTCCATCCCCAGCCCCGCCCCAACCCCCATCCCCACCCTGAAAGTTCACTATAGAAAGGATGCTTAACTTGATCAAGGGACAAGGCTTAATTATAACTTGGGAACAGATCGCTAGACTCTTGGATACATTAGAATGCATGTCCCCTTGGTTCTTAGGGGAAGAATAATTTCTCCAGATAATTGGAAGATTGTAGGACAACAACTATGTGAATACTACAATGATAAAGGTCCTCATTCAATTTCCAATGAAGCATACTATATATACAAGATAATATAGTTGGCCTTAAAGAATACTGCAAGTTATAGAAAAAGGAAAAGTTCTAGGAACAGCCAGATGAGGAAGTGTGAGAAAAAAGAGGAAGACAAAGAACAGTCTAATGACCATATCACCAGAGGGCATGAGGAGTTAAGCGAGGTTGAAGGGTGTGGTGATTTTCCATCTCACCAGGAAGCTTCAACCCAGAATACAGAGCAGATAATTGACACAACCCCATCAACTCCACCTTCCAGGATGGAGGGAGGAGTAGTGGGAGGGGCAGTGATGCCACTAGCACCTCCTCCCCAGCAACCACCCCCTTCTATGAGTAGATTGCAAAAGGCAATACTTAAAGCCACAGAGGAAGGGGAAGGATATAGCTGAGTTAAAACTACAAATATATCCTGTGATTCAACAGTTTAACTCTTCAGGTCAAGAAAGTAGAAGATACGCTCCTTTTGATATAGAAATCCTCAAAGACCTGAAAAAGGCTTGTACTCTTTATGGGGCTACATCAGCTTATGCTAAGATGTTATTACAGAACTTGGCTTATGAAGTCTTAACCCCTAGTAACTGGAAATCTATAGCAAGAGTATGCTTAGAACCTGGACAAAACTTGTTGTGGCTTTCTGAATATAAAGCTCTGTAGGATTCAAGCCCAACAAAATAGTCAAAGTGGAGTTAATACTTCAATCACCTGTGACCAACTAACAGGTGCAGGTTCTTATGCAGACATCTCAGTACAGATTAATTACCCCATAGCAGCATATGAGCAAATTGCTGCTACTGCTATCAAAGCATGGGCTTCCCTCCACAATAAAAATGACAAGGGTGAAGCCTTCACAAAAATAATAGAAGGGCCAAATGAATCATTTGCTGATTTTGTGGGATGTTTGTAGACAGCTGTCATATGAACTAATGGTAAAAATGCAGTAACAGACATTTTGATAAGGCAACTTGCTAACGAAAATGCTAATGAGGTACCCCAACCCTAAATGCTTTAATATGTAACCTCATTTGATTCTCCAATAAGATAAAAGTAACTAGCAATTTTATGGTACCTTAAGATTTCTAAAGAACTTTATGTTTTATTTCATTTGATCCTTACAATTATCCTGTGAATGAGGCTTTATTATAATCTCCATTTTACAGATGAGGAAACTGAAAATGAAAGAAACTAGTTTCCCCAGTATCATGGCTAGTAATTACTTGAGGTATAAATTGAGCTCAGATGTAACAATCTATATACAATGCCACTTTGATGCTTCCAAGGTTAATTGATTTTACTGAAGGTCATTGACAATGAGTGTCTGAAATATGATTTGAGTTCCTCTATTCTTGACTGTATTTACTATGCCATGCTGCCTCTAAATTGAAGGCCATAAAGATATCTGTAAAAGTAAATTAAAATTAAGATCTACCATCACTGAATTGAATTTTTTTTCTTGCTTAAATTGAGAAGGTAATCATCTCTTTCAGCAGTGAAAAATTTTTTAACTGAGACAAAATAATATTCCTTCCTAGAAAAAAAAAATAATGCTAACAGTCTAATAAGACTAGTCTATACAAAAAAAAACACCTCCTTTTCCTTCAACTTCACATAAGAAAAACCTGGGAGATAATGGGATGAATATATTATGATGTTGGGAAGTATTTAAGAGAAAATCTAGAACAAAAATTTGCAAAAGTTTGAAAAAAGTGGTTTGCAATTTTAAATATGTTATGCCATTGCAGATAAGAGAAAAAATTTGAATAGTTTTAATAACAAAGTTAATTACCTAGTTTATATAGCATGGTATATAGTATTGGCAAAATAATGTGCACTTATTAGATATATATATATGTGTGTGTGTGTGTGTGTGTGTGTGTGTTGTTGTTGTTGCTCAGACATTTCAGTCAAGTATGATACCTCATGAGCTCATTTAGTTTTCTTGATAAAGGTACTGAAGTGCATTGCCATTTACTTCTCCAGCTCATTATATGGATGAAGAACTGAGGCAAATAGGATTAAGTGACTTGCTCATGATCACACAATTAGTAAGTGTCTGAAATCTTACTAACACCAGGTCAGATGTTTTACCACTGCACCACTTAGCTGCCCTAATCTCAAAATATGTCACTTTGGACTCACAAAAAAACACCCTCAAGAGAAAAATAGCTCCCTTAATATAAGGAAATTACACATGCATGATTCTCCCAACTTTCCTATAGGGTTGCCAAACTAAATGTTCAATATTTATACCTCCTCATATTAAAAATGTGGGACCCAGAGCTAAAAATGTTTGAGAACTCTTTAATCATAAGATCCCAGGACTACAGGTTCAGAGGTAGAATGAAAGTTAGAGATGATAAAGTCCAATGTCTTCATTTTATAGATTAAAAAAAACTGACCCAGAGAATTAGTTCCAAGATCACACAAGATTTCTCAAGAGAGAAATATAGCATTCAAATTCAGGCATTATGAACCCAAATCCATTCCAATGAATTGGCACAATGAATTTGAAGTGAATTAGAAGAGGAAAAGGATAGCTTTCAAATTAATTATTTTCATTAATTGAGACATTTGTGGTTATAAAGTGTTTTTATGTACATCACATCATTTAATCCTTATACCAACTCCACAAGAATAGAAGACACTTGTGGTTGGTTGGTGAGAAAAAAGGAAGGTAATATAGCTCTGAACTTGAGTATGGGGATATTTAGATAGAAAACTTATCTATCTTTGCTGGTACTGAATATCTTAGAAAAGAACACTGTATTTATGGTAAGAAGATATGGATTTAAATGTTAGTTCTGAAGCTGGATACCTGTGTTACATTAGAAGATTTATGTGTTTTTCAATCTCTAGAAGAAAGAAAGTAGGATTAGATCTTTTCTTCATATAAGATTTTTTCTTCTTTAAAACTTTAACTTATTTTCACTTAGTTAATTTTTCTTTATGAATAACAGGTACCCAAAATATTGAGATACTAGAATATCCTTTGTTCATATTTCCATTACTAATTCATTTTTAAAATTAATTGAAATGAAACAGTCATTCAAATGATGAGTAATTACCCCTGAATGAAATATTCTGCTTTAAAATTAAGATAACTTTGAGGAGCCACTTCACATCTCTCAGGTTGGCTAAGATGACAGGAAAAGATAATGACAAATATTGAAGAGGACACTAATGATTTGTTGGGGAGTTGTGAAATGATCCAACTATTCTGAAGAGCAATTTGGAAACCATGTCCAAAGGGCTATCAAGATGTTCATACCCTTTGATCTAGAAGAGTCTCTACTGAGGCTGTAGGTCAAAATCACAAAAGAGGAGAAGGACTCTTTTTGTGGTGGCAAGGAACTAGAAATTGAATGGATATCTATCAGTTGGGGGAATGGCTGAATAAATTGTAGTATATTAATGTAATTGTATATTATTGTTTTATAAGAAATTATGAGCAGGATGATTTTAGAAAAGCCTGGAAAATTTGCATGTACTGATGATGAGTAAAGTGAGCAGAACCAAGAGAAGATTCAACACAGTAACATTAACATGACAACATTGTGTGATGATCAACTATGATGGACTTGACTCTTTTCAACAATGAGGTGAATTCTAATGGACTTGGGATGGAAAATGCCATCTCCATCCACAAAGAGGACTGTGGGGACTGAATGTGGATTAAAGCATAGTATTTTCACCCTTTTGTTGTTGTAGTTTGTTCATTTCTTATTTTTTTTTCTTTTCTCATGTTTTTCCCCTTTTGATATGATTTTTCTTCCATAGCATGACAAACATATTTCCATTATATGGAATTTTATGGTACCTTAAGATTTCTAAAGAACTTTATGTATTATTTCATTTGATCCTTGCAATTATCCTATGAATGAGACTTTATTATAATCCCTATTTTACAGATGAGGAAACTGAAAATGAAAGAAACTAAGTAATTTGTCCAGTATCATGTGGCATGTTTAATCTTTATTGGGTTGCTTGCTGTCTTGGGAAAGATGGAACAGGAGAGAAAGGGAGAAAAATTTGAAAAACAAGGTTTTGCAAAGGTGAATGTCAAAAACTATTGCTACATGCATTTGGAGAAAATAAAATACTATTAAAAATAAAAATTTTTGAAATACTCTGCTTTAGCAGCTGCATATTCTTTCTATTCTTAGTAGAATCATGGCCCTTGGGGAAGAGGAAGATTTCTGCTTTACTCTCAAATATGTCCTTGATTTGTGGAGTCATATTCTATTCCTCTAAAGAATACAAACTTTTTGATGACAAGTTCAGTTTCATTTTTGTCTTTTGCAACATTCTTCCATAAATGGGGAGCAGCTAAAATGGTGAAGTGGCTAAAACTCCAGGCCTTTAGTGAGGAAGATATACTTTTTTGAGATCAACCTGGCAGGTCTCTTAATCTTGTTTGTCTCAGTTTCCTCATCTGTAAAATGAACTAGAAAAGGAAATGGCAAACCACTCCATTATCTTTGTCAAGAAAACCCCAAATGAATTCATGAAGAATCAAATACAACTGAAAATGATTCAACAAAAAGTGGATGATAAAGGACATTTTCCCTATCATCTCTTCTTCACAACAAGTGAAATATCTTCTGACTACTTCTTATCAGCCATGAACACTTATGTATTTCCTATTAAATTGAAACTCCAAGCCTCTTAACTCCTAATGCCTCCAAATATAAGCATGACTCTCTGAGCACCTCACCCACCTATCCTCCAGGATGCAGTATTGTCCATTTTAGGCCTGAATAGTGGGCAGAACTAGCAACACTGTGAGAGGATTGGCAAAGTAAATTATGATGGGTTTGAGTTTGGCTAGATTTAGTGAAATTGCCCTAATCAGGATGGCAAAGGCAGTGGGAAGGGAAATACTGGGTCAAAGGTAGAGGATGATATGTAATAAAATTATAGGAAAATGTTGGGATGAAAAATGATTGTTCATTTTTGTTCATGATTGATTATAACCTGGAGATGATGAATTTGTTCTCTTATCTTTATGGAGGAATTTTCAAAGACTTTGAAATTAAAGGGTTAAGAACCATTGTATAGTATTGTGACTTACATACATCCCTGCCCCTGTCACAGAAATGGTCTGACCTGATTGTCCACCTAGAAACTCAAAATTCTGCCATAAAAATGTCTTAAGCTCTTAAAGGAAAGAAAATTTTTCCGTTTCTTTATTATTATTATTAATTTCCACAGTTACATGTAAAACTTTTTTTTTGTTTTACATGTACATTCATTTTTTATATATTTCTATATGAGTCATGCTGGGAGAGAAAAATCATAACAAAAGGGGGAAAGCATATGCACATCAGGACTCAGATCCCCCTGCCTTCAAGGCTGGTACTTCATCATTTTTATAGAAAAATAATATCCCATTATTTTCATATATGATCATTTATTCAATCATTCCCCATTTGATGGGCATCTACTCATTTCCTATTTTTTCTCACTACAAAAAGAGTTGCTAGAAATGAAATTGGCCATTTCTTATGTTTAACTTGCTGTAGGGATATGATAATTAGGGTACACTATCTTAGCATCCTGTCATTCATCAATCTGCCACTTCTATCACCTCCACTACCATATTAACTTCCTTTCCACAAAGATAAATAGTTAGGTTCTAATAATATGAACAATATTCTTTTACATTTACAATATGCATATGTACAATATGTGCTTCTTTGGTTTTTGTGGGAAAAAAAGCAATGATGGTAATCACTGATCTAAATTTATGTAGCACTTTAAGTCTCACAAACTATCACATACATTCTCATTTCTACATCACATCAACATTATTAAGCAATCAGTACAAGAAGTGTTATGTTCACTTTATAAGTAAGAAAACTGAGATTCAAAAGATTTGAACTATTACGTCAAGGTCCAAGAATTCATAAGTAGCATAATTAGGATTCAAAATCAGGTGTTCTGGTTGTTTCCATTGTTGCTCCTGGTAGTAGAAGAGAACTGAAGAATAAAGCTAGAAATAATTAGATCTACACAGACAACAGATAATAGGAAAACAGTAGAAGGAATGTTGAACTATTAGAGAAAAAAAGAAGAAATTGAGGTAGCCCTCAGCTGGGTCCGTAGGAGCATCCTGGAACAAAAACTTGGGCATGAATGACATTGCTCACTTTAGTGACTGACATAAATTCCAAAAAGTCTAAGCTTTTCCCCACATTTTCTGTGCACTGTTATATACTCTGTACATTTTTAACCTGTGTTTTTTATCTTGATTTTGTCCCAAATGTGAAAATTTTAAAAGTTAGCTATAAGTGCAGGAAACCTAAAGTGGGGCAAAGAGTCAAACCTCCCTCTGAATGCTAGGAATTTTCCTAAGTAATAAATTTTCATCTGATAAAAATTCCACAGAATAGCAGAGAAAGGGACTATATATACTTAAGGGTCATTTTATTTTCCCTATGCTGAGAGTGAACTATTTATAACAAAATGAAGTTTGTAAAATCTTTTAATTTCCATTAAATTTTTGCTACCACAGAAAGTGCTACTATGAATATTTTATTGTTTATAACCTTTTGTTCAGTCTTTGATCTCTTTGAAGACAAGACCAGAACTCAAAACATATGAACAACTTTGTAAGTTTTCTTGCATAATTCCAAACTGTTTTCCAGAAAAACTAGAGCAATTCACAGTCCCACCAATAGTGTATGTTTGCCTGTCTTTCTCATAGTTTCTTCAACATTGGTTAATTTCATTTTTTAGATCTTTTCCACCTTTCTTAGTATTAATTAAAAATCACAGAATTTTCTTAATTTGTACTTCTCCCCTTGCTATTTCTTACATTTGGCCCATGGAAAAAGAAAAGTATACAAACATAAAGGGGCAGCTAGATGGTGCAGTGGATAATAAGCACTGGAGTCAGGAGAACTTGAATTCAAATCCAGCCTCAAACACTTAACACTTCCTAGTTATGTGACCCTGGGCAAGTCACTTAATCCCAATTGCTTACAAAAACAAAAGATATAAATGTGGAAAGAGGGAGTGGGTAGAGTAGACATCAAATGAACTTCACTCAAATGCACAAGAGAATTCAGTGCATACACATACATATGCATGCATGTGTGCCCATACATAGAGTTTTGGTATAGAATTGCATCGACCCAGGAGAAAAATAAAAATAATAGGGAGAGATGGGTTAAAAGGAAGGATAATGCTACAAAGGGAATATTCTAAAGCAAAATTAATTTCCTGGTAATAAATGGAAGATTAAAATTGGGTAGGAGGACAAAAAAGGAAAGGAACAGCAAAGAACTTTAGAAAGTTAGAGGTGGCAACTAAAATTTCTCTTACACAATTGAGAATGATTAAACATCCTGAGTATGCGAAAGTAATAAAAGATTGACTCATAGGAAATGAAGAAGGAGTCAAGAATATCAAAGGAATTAATTTTAAAAATTGACAATAAAGGTGACCTAGCCACCTAGGCAGTCATCAAAACTGGAAAATAGCATGGCAGAAATTAGATGTCACCAAGATTTCACATATGTACCAAAAAAGTCAAAATAGGTACTTAATTTAAACATAAAGGTGATACTATAAGCAAATCAAGAAAATAAGAAATAGTTTACCTTTCAGATGCAAGGAGAAGTAATGAATTTACAATCAAATAAGAAACTGAGAGCATTATTAAATACAAAATGGATACCTTTGATTACATTAAATTAATAATTTTTGCACAGGCAAAGCCAATGCAACCAAGATTAGAAAGGAAAGAGAAAGCCAAGAAAAATGTTTACAGCAATTGTTTCTGATAAAGCTCTCATTTCTCAAATATGTAGGGAATGAGTCAAATTTATAAGAATACAAGTCATTCCCCAATTGGTAAATGGTCAAATGATATGAACAGGCTGTTTTCAGATGAAGAAATTAAAGGTATCTATAGCCATATGAAGAAATGCTCTAAATCACTCTTGACTAGAGAAAGGCAAATTTAAAAAGGCAAATTAAAACAACTCCAAGGTACCACGTCACACTATTAAAAAAGAAATTGAAGGGATGTCTATCAATTGGGAAGTGCTTATACAAGTAGTGGAATATGAATGTAAAGGAATATTGTTGTGCTATAAGAAAGAATAAGCAGGCAATTTTCAGAAAAACCTGGAAAGACATGAAATGATTATACAGAGTAATAGCAACATTGCATCATAAACAACTATGATAGACTTAGTTCTTCTGACCAATACTATAATTCAAAACAATTTCAAAACAATTTATGTTGGAAAATACTGTCCTAATCTAAAGAAAGAACTATGTAGTGTGAATGCTGATCAAAGCAAACTATTTTCACTTTCTTTTCTTTTCTTCTTGTGGCTCTTCCTTTTCTTCTAATTCTTCTTTCACAACACAACTAATGTGGAAATATGATTAATGTGATGTAGCTTATATCAGATTGCTTGCTATATTGGGGAGGGAGAAAGAAGGGAGGAAGGAAGAAAGAAAATAGTTGAAACTCAAAATTTTATAAAAGTAAATGTTGAAAACTATATAAGTAATTGAGAAAAATACTATTAAGTTGAAAAGGTGCCATATAAATGAAAGTTATTATCAATACTAGTTATTAAAATTTATATTAAATCTATTGTGTTTTTAAATGATGAAGGAGCAAGGAAATATATGAATAAACATTTATTTTTCACTTTGTTTGGGCCAGACATTGTGTTTCTCATTTGATGATCACAAAAACTGTGATGTAGTGTGATTTTATTTCTGTTTTACAAATGAGAAAAGAGAGAAACAGGTGGAGTGACTTGCCTAGATTCACAATGCTAAGTTTCCGAGGCTGCCTTTGAACTCATTTCTTCTCTACTCCAGAAATAGATCTTTATACACTATACCTCTTCATGGCAAAAAAGACTATTATAAAAAAGAGATAGGAACAGAACCAAGAGAATGGTTTGTAAAAAGAGAATGAGTGAGAAGAAAAACAACTTTGAAAGTTTTGATTCTCATTAATCC
Organism: Sarcophilus harrisii; assembly: GCF_902635505.1. Lineage (NCBI taxonomy): Eukaryota > Metazoa > Chordata > Mammalia > Dasyuromorphia > Dasyuridae > Sarcophilus > Sarcophilus harrisii. Next base: position 519,520,987 of record NC_045428.1, read on the forward strand.
AATAACAAACCATAGGTTTAGATGACCCATAATGGCAGAAGTGTGGAGCATAAGGTAAAGAGACATATTTTTTGACCAAGAAAAATTTTTTTTTATTTTATTAGGTATTTGTGCCAAGTTATCATAGAGTTGTTCATACCATGAAATTCTTTTGAAATATTTTCATGTCCTTTGATCACTTAAACATTGGAAAATGGCTCTTGGTCAGAAATGTGTGTGTGTGTGTGTGTGTGTGTTTGAGTGAGTGTATCTGGGTGTAAATATTATATTGATTTAGACATACTATATTAGATTCATAAGACATAGGATATTAATATATTTCTCCATTTTTTCTCTTCTTACTGTAATTAAATTTCTTCAACCTATAAAAGTTTGTTGTTGTTGTTTGTTGAGAATTATGCCCCTCTTCCCACTATAACTGTGAAAGGTACAACCTTCGGTTTATTTTTTAAAATAGATGTGTTTATGTGTATACATACATACATATACACACATGTATATGTATATCTACATATGTACACACATACATATATGCATGCATACATATATAAGTAATATGTAGCCATTTGGATAATTTTTTTGGTTGTAGATAGGAGATCCTGGATGAAACCCAGTTTCTGCCATCTGCTTTCCAGTTGTCCCCATGTTTTTTCCTCAGGGTATATACCTTGCTCCAGTTGTTTGCATTCTTACTTTTATCAGAAAAGTTTACTCATCTATTTATTGACTTTGAGATTTATTTATCTAGTTTGTTCTACTGATATTTTCAAAGATGTTTTTTAAACATGACCAAATAATTTTGATGATTACTCTTCTAAAATATGGTAGGATATTCAGATGACTCTTTAAAATTTAATGTATCTTTTAAAATTTTTCACAAAAGAAAATTTCACACTATGGAACATTGGTTGTTTTCCTTTCCCTTCTATCCCTCAAATAGCTTAATCTTGGTCCTGGGGAATATAGCATTTGCTAAAGGCACTGACAAAGTAGATTTCAGAGCACTGTTCCAATATTGCCTGATCACTTAATGTGATTTATTTTCACCACTTTCTCTGCAAATATCATCTTAAGATTACATGGTCAGAGAAGGACAAAGTGAATAAGATCATTATTCCACTACCCTGAATTAAGTTTTGGAATTAATACTGTTTCTAAACTAACTCTAAAAGAGTCTGAGTAATGAGATTGTTTTTACTGGTTTGGTATTCCTTTCACTACCAAACTTTTCCCTAATTACTTCCATTTTCTCCCCATCTACTCACTTTTTCATACTCTTCCATTTAATTTCTGCTTTCACTGACCTATTGCTCTTCTTTGAATCCCCACAATTTATCATAGTTACCATAGTTTACCATAGCTTGATACCTAATAGGTGCCTAATAAATGCTTTTTGACTATGACTATAAATTCTCAAGGACATTGCAAAGCTCTCTTAAAAGTTATAAGACACAGGAAAGTGAATCAGTGCCTAATGAAATAAAGAATGCTGCAAACTCCCCAAAATGAATAGAACAATCATAAGAAATTTGAGAATGATTAAAAAGAAAATGAAATAAATAAAAGATAGTAGAAATGAACTAAACTTTTCAATACTCAAATGGATCTGAGATCTCATTAACTAAAGAGTTCCCTCTAACACTGAAGATTGGGACATGTCCATTTATCCATGCCTTTAGAAACTGAGCCACTATTGCCTATGCCCTCCCCGAAATGCAGTACAAAGGCTTCCCCCAAAATTCTGAAGACTTTTCCTCTCTGTCTACACTGCAAGAGTATCAGTGAGGCCTCCTTTGTCTGCTGTCCACTCTTTGCTCTTTTAATGTTACTAGGCCAACCTTCTCTTCCTAGAATATAATTCATTAATTACTCTCTACTTTAAGAAGTTGTTACATTTTTATTTTTTATTAAAGCTTTTTATTTCAAAACATATGCAAAAACGATGTTCGACATTTACCCTTGCAAAACTTTTTCTTCCAAATTTTTTCCTTCCCTTTCCACAATCCTCTCCTCTAGAAGGCAAGTAATCCAATATATGTTAAACATGTGTGATTTTTCTATATATATTTCCACAATTATCATACTGTATAAAAAAATCAAATCAAAAAGAAAACCATGAAAACAACAAAATGCAAACAGACAATAATAACAAAATTGAAAATACTATGTTGTGATCCACACTCAGTCCCCTCAGTCTTCTCTTTGGATCACAAGATCATTGGGAATTGACCTGAATCATCTCACAGTTGAAAAGAACCATGTCCATCAGAATTGATCATTGCATAACCATACTATCAGGGTGAATAATATTCTCCTTGTTCTACTCACTTCACTCAGCATCAGTTCATATAAGTCTCTCCAGGCCTCTCTGAAATCATCCTGATGGTTATTTCCTTTAGAACAATAATATTCCATAACATTTATATACCATAACTTATTCAGCCATTCTCCAACTGATGGACAGCCATTCAGTTTCCAGTTTTTAGCCACTACAAAAAGGGCTGCCACAAACATTCGTGCACATACAGGTCCCTTTCCCTTCTTTATAATCTCTTTGGGATATAATCCCAGTAGTAACACTGCTGGATCAAAGGGTATGCACAGTTTGATAACTACTCTAATTCCTTTAACCTCTTTTTATCTCTTATTGCCAAAGCTAGCATTTCTAATACAATATTGAATAGTAATATGTGGTGTTCTTTTTCTTTTTTTATAATATAAGATGATTCTCTGTGAGAGCTGGTTTCTTGGGGAGGTTTTCTGGAGGCAACCTTAGTTTCAATTCAAAGTAATAATCAGCTCAAATACAGCCAGCTGATAAAATCCAAATGTTTATTTTCTCCTTCCAAGTCTTCTCTTTCCTTGGGCCTGGGTAGCTTTCTTAAAGACCTATCTTTCAGTGGAGAAGTGAAGGAGGGGAGCCTGCCACCACAGTGGTGTGAGATGGGATGAATGAATCTGGTTCCACCTCCAAGAGTGGGCTTCTTCTGAACTACTCACTTCACTAACTCAGCTCCTTTTTATGCTCTTTTCAAGGTGTGAATTCAAAGGTTGACTCCTCCTCTGAGACAGTGGGGTTGTGGGTTTCTGACTTGTGAATCTCATACTGAATACTGACTTGTGAATCTCCCAAAAGTGTGAACTCTAAATGAGTACTTAAATACATTAGTGAACTAGAAAATTTGCTAAGTACCATGCTAAATTAGGCAACTGACATCACTTTCTAAGGATTCTAACAGTAATGGTCATAGTGGGCAACTTTGTTTCACTCCTGACTTTTTAGGAGTGGTTCCAGTTTATCCACATTACATATGGTGCTTACTGATGGTTTTAAATAGATGTTACTGATTATTTTAAGGAAAAGTCCACTTACTCCTATACTTTCTAGTATCTTTAATAGGAATAGGTGTTGGAATACTTGTAATTTTTTAAAAATTTCATTACTAATAGTACAGCTAGAAGGAATATACATAGAGAGAAGATATGGAAATAATGTAAATACAAGGAATGTCATTAAAATATTTAGGAGTATACTGGATGCAGAGTGAAGAGAGAAGTAGAATGGGGCAAATTATTTAACATTTAGAGGATGAAATAGCTATTGGAGGGAGCTAGTGAAGGGAAAGATGAGAGGATGCATGAAAAGCATCATTTACATCTCATCTTCTCAGTATTAGCTCAAAGAGAGAATAAAATACACAATCATTTAAATGTAGAAATATATCTTACATGACAGAGAATTAGGAGAGGAGGAGAATGAGTAAAGAGGTTGGTGGGGACTGATAGAATGAAGACAGATGAGGGGAGGTGGTAGACAAACAAAACACTGCTGAAGAGAGGAAGGGAGAAAGAGGAGAGAAAACTAATAGGAGGAAGAATAGGATGGAGAGAAATACACCAGTAGTAATTATAGCTGGGAATGTAAATAAATGAACTCTCCCATATAAACAGAAGTCTATAGCAAAGTGGATCAAAAAATCCTCAGAATCCTACAATATGTTGTTTACAAGAAATATATTTGAAACAGAGAGACACACACAGAATAAATGTAAGGGGCTGGAACAGAATCTATTAAGCTTCAGCTGAAGTAAAAAAAAAAAAAAAAAAAAAGCAGGCATAACAATCCTGATCTTAAAGAAAATGCAAAAATTGTGCTAATTAAAAGGGATAAGAAAGGAAACTACATATTATTAAAAAGTACCACAGACAATTAAGTAATATCAACACTAAACATATATGCACCAAGTATAGCATCCAAATTCTTTAAAAAGTTAAGTGAGTTTCAGGAAGAAATAGACAGCAAAACTATATTAATGAGGCATGTAGTTTCCCCTCTCAGAACTCAAAAGATCCAACCAAAAAATAAACAAGAAAAAAAAAACCAAAGAGGTAAATAGTATATTAGAAAAGTTAGATATGACAGATCTTAGAAAACTGAATGTGAACAGAAAGAAATAAACATTTTTCCTCAGCAGCACATGACTCCTATACAAAAAGTGACCATGTAATAAAGCATAAAAATCTCAAAATCAAATGTAGAAAGGCAAAAATAATAAATATATTATTTTCATATTAGAATGCAACAAAAATTACATCCAACAAAGAGAAGGGAAAAGATAGAACAAAAAATTAATTGGAAACTAAATAATCTAATCCTAAAGAATAAGGGAGTCTAAGAAAAAATCATAAAAAGAATCAATAATGTTATTAAAGACAGCATATCAGTGAACAATATACCAAAACTTATAGAGTTCAAGCAAAGCTCCCCTTAGGGGAAATTTTTCTCTCTAAATTCTTACACTAACACAGTGAGAAAAGAATAGATCAATAAACTGGGCATATAACTGAAAAAAAAATTAGAAAAATAACAAAATTAAAAAGCCTTAATTAAGCACCAAAATGGAAATTCAAAGTTCAGATCAATAAATAAGATTGAAAATAAAAAATAAAGACAAAACTATTGATCTCATAAAGCTAAGAAGCTGGTTTATGGAAAAGCTAACAAGATAGCTATGCCACTGGTTAATTTGATTTTTAAAAAGGAAAGAAGAAAATCAAATATCCAGTATCAAAAGTGAAAAGTATGAAATCATCACCAATAGGAAAGACATTAAAGCAATCATTAGGAAATACTTTGCCCTATTTATGTCAAGAAATCTAACAACCTGGGAGAAATAGATGGACATATATGAAAATATAAATTACCTAGATTAACAGATTAATAAATAGAATGTCTAACCCCATCTTTGAAAAGCAAATTGAACAATCCATTAATGAATTTCCTCTGAATATATCCTCGGGGCCAGATGGGTTAATGAGTAAAATCTTCTAAACATTTAAAGATGACAAATTCCAATACTATATAAATTATTTGGGGAAAAAAAAGGTGAAGGAATATGATACTGATACATAAACCAGAAAGCTAAAATAGAGAAGGAAAATTATTGACCGATTTCCCTAATAAATATTGATGAAAAAATTTAAAATATAATATTGGCAAAATGATTGTAGCAATTTATCATTAGGATAATATAATATGACAAGGTGGGATTTATACTAGGAATGGAGGCTTTCTTCAATATTAGAAAAAACATCAACATAATTTACTATATAATAAGAAAGTCAACTAAAATCATATGATTATCTCAATAGATATCAAAAAAAAAAAGCACAGCACCCATTCCTATTTAAAACACTAGACAGCATAACAAGAAAGGGAACATTCCTTTAAATGATGAGCAATATCTACATAAAACCAATAGCAAGCATTATGTGTAATGGGAATAAGCCTTCCCAATAAAATCAAAGGTCAATCATTCCCTATTTGATAAACGGTCAAGGAACGTGAACAGACAATTTTCGATAACAAAATTAAATCCATCCATAGTTATTTGGAAACAATACTCTAAATCACTATTGATTAGAGAAATAAAAATTAAAACAACTCTGAAATATCACCTCACACCTCTCAGATTGACTAAGATGACAGGAAAAGATAATGATAAATGTTGGAGGGGATATGGGAAAACTGAAGCACTAATGCATTGTTGGTGGAATTGTTATATAATCCAACCATTCTGGAGAGTAGTTTCAACTATGCCCAGAGAGCTATAAAACTGTGCATAGTATTTGAACCAGCAGTGTCACTACTGGATCTGTATCCCAAGGAAATCTTAAAGGAGGGAAAAAGACCCACATGTACAAAAATATTTGTAGTGGTTCTTTTTGTGGTAGCAAAGATTTGGAAAATGAGTAGATACCCATTAAGTGGGAAATGGATGACCAAGTTGTGTTATTTGAAGATAATGGAATATTATACTTCTATAAAAAATCATGAACAAACTGATTTTAGAAAGGCCTGGAAAAATTTATAGAAAATGATGCTGAGTAAAACAAGCAGAAGCAGGAATACATTATATCCAATAACAGCAAGAATGTGCAATAATCAATCATGAAAGACTTGGTTCTTCTCAGTGATTCAGTGATCCAAAATAATTCCAATAGACTTTGGACATCTGCATCTGGAAAACTAACTAAGGAGACTGAACGTAAATCAACACATTCTATGTTCACTTCTTTTTTTTTTTTTTAATCTCTCCTAAAGTTCTTCCCTTTTTTTCTGATTTTTCTCTCATGAATCATAAAGTAATATGTGTTAAAAATAAATAAATTTACTAGGAAAAAAAATCAGGGTTCAAGCAAGGTCAGCCACTATGACCATTATTATTCAATATAATACTAGAAATGAATGTATGACAATGATAGAATAAAAATAAATCAAAGGAATTAGAAAAGGCAATGAAAAAACAAAATTATCACTCTTTGCCAATGATATGATGATACACGTAGGAAAACCTAAAGAATAAAGTAAAAATAATTCTTGAAATAATTAGCAACTTTAGTAAAATTGCAGGATATAAAATTAAGCCATAAAAATCATAAGTATTTACATAAACAACAAAGTCCAGGAGCAAGAGGGAAAAAAAGAAAATATGTTTTAAATAAATGTAAACAATCTAAAATACTTGGGACTCAATCTGCCAAGACTATATAAACATAATTAGAAAATGCTTTTCACATAAATAAAGTCAGATCTAAATAATTAGAAAAATGCGAGGTGCTCATGGAAAAACCAAGCCAATATAATAAAAAGACAATTCTGCCCAAACTAATATTCAGTGCCATACCAATCAAACTGCCAGAAAAGTATTTGATAGAGCTAGAAGAAAGCAATAAATTTTATCTAGAAGAACAAAAGACCAAGAATATAAAATAAATTAATGAAAAGAAATACAAAGGAAGAAGGCCTATCAATAGCAGATTTCAAACTATATTATAAAGCAGTAAAATTCACAGCTATGTGAATTAGAATAGAATTAAATAGGTTAGGTGCACAAGACACAGTAGTTAATGATGATAGTGATCAATTGCATGGTGAACTCAAAGACTTCAGATTCTGAGATAAGAACTATTTTATAAAAATTGCGAGAAAAATTAGAAAATAGTATGATAGAAACCAGACAATGACTAACATCTAACACCCTATACCAAGATAAGGTCAAAATGGGCACATGATTTTTTTTTTCACTTCAAATTTTTAATATTATTGTTTTTTTAATTTCCCTTCTATGGTGTCCTTTATTTCAATACATTTATATTCCCAATCAGTTATCCTCCCATATTTTGGGTGACACCTGCCAGAATGGATTTCAGATTTTCTACCCTGCCAATTGTTTCTGCTATGCAAGCCATAATTTTTGCTTGCAGAGTTTTTCACTTTTTTCTCTTTATTTTTTTATTATGTCTTTTTATGGATAATTTTTAATTATAGTTTTTTATTGACAGAACATATGCATGGATAATTTTTACAACATTGTCCCTTGCACTCACTTCTGTTCCAACTTTTCCCTTCCCTCCCTCCACCCCCACCCCTAGATGGCAGGCAGTCTCATACATGTTAAACATGTTAAAGTATATCCTAGATACAATATATGTGTGCACATCCATACAGTTCTCTTGTTTCACAAGAAAAACTGGATTCAGAAGGTAAAAATAGAAAAATTAAAATGCAAGTAATCCACATTCATTTCCCAGTGTTCCTTTTCTGGGTATAGCTGATTCTGTCCATCATTGATCAATTGGAACTGAATTAGATCTTCTCTTTGTCAATGATATTATGGATAATTTTTCAACAAAACCTTGTATTCCAAATGTTTTCCTCCCTTCCCTCCTATTCCTTCCCCTAGATGGTCAGTCATGCAATATATGTTAAACATATTAAAAATATAATTAAATCTAATAAATGTATACATAGTTATACCATTATCATGCTGCACAAGAAAAATCAGATCAAAAGGAAAAAATAAGAAAAAAAAAAACAAAATGCAAGCAAACAACAAAAAGAATGAGAATGCTGTGTTGTGATCCACACTCAGTTCCCACACTCCTCTCTCTGGGTATAGATGGCTCTCTTCATCACAAGATCGTTGGAAGTGGCTTGAATCACCTCATTGTTGAAAAGAACCATGTCCAACACAATTGATCTTCCTATAATTTTGTTGTTGCCATGTACAATGATCTCTTTGTTCTGCTTATTTCACTTAGCATCAGTTTATATAAGTCTCTCCAAGTCTCTCTGAAATTATCCTGCTGATTGTTTCTTATAAAACAATAATATTCCATAACATTCTTATACCATAACTTATTCAACCATTCTCTAACTGATGGGCATTCACTCAAGTTTCCAGTTTCTTGCCACTACAATAAGGGCTGCCACAAATATATTTGTACATGTTAGACTCTTTCTCTCCTTTATGATCTCTTTGGGATATAAGCCCAGTAGAAATAGTGCCGGATCAAAGGGTATGTATGCACAGTTTTATAGCCTTTTGGACATACTTCCAAATTGCTCCCTGGAATGGTTGTATCAGTTCACAACAAAACCAGCAATGCATTAATGTCCCAGTTTTCCCATATCCCCTCCAATCTTTGTCATTATCTTTTCTTATCATCTTAGCCAATCTGAGAGGTGTGTTGTGATGCTTCAGAGTTGTCTTATTTTGGATTTCTTTGATCAAGAGTGATTTAGAGCACCTTTTCATATGACTAGAAATCGTTTCAATTTCTTCACCTGAAAATTCTCTGTTCATATCCTTTAACCATTTATCTTGAATTCTTATACATTTGAGTCAATTCTCTATGTATTTTAGAAATGACACCTTTAACAGAAACATTGGTTTTGTTTGTACAAAAACATTTTAACTTAATATGATCAGAAGTATCTATTTTGTGTTCAGTAATGTAATCCAGTTCTCCTTTGGCCACAAATTCCTTCCTTCTCCACAGATCTGAAAGATAAACTATCCTTCATTCTTCTAATTTGCTTATAATATCACTTTTTATGGCTAGATCATAAACCCATTTCAACCTTATCTTGGTATATAGAGTTAGGTGTGGGTCAATGCCTAGTTTCTGGGCTATTAATTTCCAATTTTCTTAACAGTTTTTGTCAAATAGTGAGTTTTTATCCCAAAAGCTAAGGCCTTTGTGTTTGTCAAGTGAACAGGATGTTTTTTTTTTTCTGATTGAGGTACCAGATAATTTTTTTCATAAGTATCAGATTTTGCTATGAGCCAGCTACAAATTCCACTGAAAGAGCCAATTTTTCATTCAACAATGGTCTGGCTTTAAAACATGAGAAGTTGTGTAACAGATTCAGGAGAAATGGGCATAATTATGAACAGACTTATTACAGTTGTGCTATGTGATGAAAGGGAAAGTCATTTACTGCAAAGGCCTGAGAATCTAGAGCAGATTCCAAAATTATAATTGGCTCCTTGACAGGATGAAGAAGTATCTGGAGGGTTGATTTAACATAATCCATCAGAGTTTCTAGTTACATAGTAGAAAGAGCAGTATTTGGAGTCTAGAAGTTCTAAGTTCAAATCTAAATTCAAGTCAGACATTATCAGGGTGGCACTGGGCAAGGCATTTGACTTCTGTACTCCTCATTGGAACAATAATACTTCTCAGGGCTCAGGGCTCCTGTAAGAATAATATGAGATAATATACAAGACTGTGCCAAATATCTTCATCTAAGTTCTTTACAAACCTTAAAATGATGAATAAAAGCTAGATATTATTATTTAGAGCTATAAAAGACAATCTAATATAATTCTAGCTCTTTACAGATAATTAAATTCAGATTTGGAGAGAAAAGGTGAGTTGAATTGTTTATTCATGTAAGAAAAATCTAAACCTGAAATCACAGAAGAAATTTAAAAATTCATTGATAGTCCTAAATTGAATTTGGGTATTTTTTGAAGGATTAATGCACTTTTTTATTAAAGCTTTTTATTTTCAAAACATACACATTGGGGGCAGGTGGGTAGCTCAATGAATAGAGCATTAGCCCTGAAGTTAAGAGGACCTGAGTTCATATGTGGCCTCAGACACTTAACACTTACTGTGTGTATGACCCTAGGCAAGTCACTTAAATTTTCAACATTCATCTTTGCAAAATCTTGTGTGCCAAAATTTTCCCTCCCTTCTCCCATCCTTCCACCCCTTCCTCTAGAAGTCATATATGCTATATAGAAAATATTTCCACAAATATCATGTTGCACAAGAAAAATCAGATCAAAAAGGAAACAATGAGAAAGACAACAAAATGCAAGTACACAACAACAAAAAGAGTGAGAATGTTATGTTGTGATCCACATTCAGTTCCCACAGTCCTCTCTCTGGGTGTAGATGGCTCTATTCATCACAAGATCATTGGAACTGGTATGAATTGTCTCATTGTTGAAGAGAGCCACATCCACCAGAACTGATCATCATATAATATTGCTGTTGCTGTGCACAATCATCTGATTCTGCTCATTTCACTCAGCATCAGTTTATGTAAGTCTCTCAAGGCTTCTCTGAAATCATCTTCTGATCATTTCCTATAGAACAATAATATTAATAATGCACTTCTTAATGTACAAATGGAAAAAGTTAGAGAGTTAGAAGAAAAACTTTTGAAAATGGAGAAGTAAAACACAATTGTGTTGTCATGAAAATGGATATATGAACTTGGAGGTAAATGCTAATAAAAGCAGCAAATATGAGCATTTTCTTAGATCAAACTTAACTGTACCACACTGTTCCAATTTCTTCTCTATTTGAGCTCCTCACTGAATTCTGGAGGACAATAATTTGAAAGGTGTTTTGTTTTGGGAGGGAGGAGGGGTTTTCTTGATATAACTTAGGCAAAATCATTCACAATGCATAGGAAGATTACAGTTTGCGTTTAATTCTACATTAGAAGGAGATGATTACCTTCCTGAAATGAACAAAAAAAAAGTGATTTGTATTCAAGAATGGAAGATTTTTCCTTTCAGCCTCTTATCGCCACCACTTCCTTGCTAAGTCTGGAGATGTCTGTAAACTTTAGCATATCTACCAGTTTATCCTACATTCATTGTTAGTACCAAATAATTCCAGTAGATTTTTCAAGAGGGAGTTCTCCTTGAAAGTGGAAAAAGTCCTTCAGTAAACTCAATGGAAGTAGGTAGTATTTCCCTTGTGCACATAGGTATCCAATAGTTGCATTATTTAGTTGGGAGATCAGCTATTATGATTTAACATTACAGTAATGTTAACAAACTTCTGTTCATTTAAAATCAAGATGTGAAATAAACAATTATCTACTTATAGCTTAATAAGCCACTTTTCACTGTGCATAAAACTATGGTTTTTAATTCTTAATTAAAATATGGTTTTCATTTTAAAAGGACCAAGAAGTCCTTTTTAGTCCTGTCCTAGATTTTGTGACCCAATTTGGGGTTTTCTTAGCAAAGAAGTAGTTTGACATTTCCTTCTCCAGATCATTTTGCAGATGAAGAAACTGGACAAACAATGTGACTTGCCCAAGGTCACACAGCTAAGTAAGTGGCTGAACCCAGGACCAGGCCCAGTAGTCCATCTGCTGTGACACCTAGCTGCCTTTTTTATTATTCCCTGCAAAAAGATCATTTTATTCCATGTTTTTGACTAGTGTTCAATCTTAAAAGTTTCATTTTTCATTCAAAGATTTTCATCTTATCAAAAATAAGCTTGTCATTTTTTCAGGAGTTTTTAGTACTTCTGTAGCTTTTTGTGGTTCTGTAGTAAAAGAAGACAAAGCCTTTAAGTTTATACTGTGTTCCTACTGACACAAATTTTCTTCATTTAAAATTCTTTCTATCTATTTAGACTTGTAGAAGCCTGGCTCTCCCTAGAAGTCAAGTGTGAATGGTCTTCTTAAACTCATCTTTAAAGATTCAGTCATCTTACTCAACTTGCCATTCTTCACCTCTGCTTTCTCATTTCCTACTTTCATGATTTTTTCCTCAGTCTGATTCTCATTCTTAGAACACTCTTCTTGTTCACTTCTCCTACCTTTCTTTGAGACCCTAAAAGAATATCTTCTTTAGGAGTCTTTTCCTGAACCCTACCATCTGTTGGTAACTTTCCTCTAAAGTTAACTCTCATCTACTTTGTATGAATCATGCATATATCTTTTTATGTACTTGTTATCTCTCATTAGAATGCAAGTTCTTTGATTTTTCTTTGTATTTCCAGCTCTCAGCTGGGATACATAGTAAGAAGTTTAGAAAATATTGTTTGATTCATTAATTGATACTGGAAACAGGCAGGCACTGGCTCTAAAGTCAGAAGACTGACTTGGGTTCAAATTCCAATTTTAGCAATAATTGTCTAACCTTGGCCATGGAATTTTATGTGCTTGGATCTTAGTTTTCTCATTTGTAAAATGAGTGACATGGCTTAGATGCCCTCTGAGGTAGATCCCATACAGCACTGGGATCAAAGATGTTATGTCCATTTACCACAAAATAAATCATATTGAAAACAATAAAATGACTATTTAATAGACTCCTCAACTCTAAAGAACACAGAAGTTTCCAGAAGATTTTCCTATGAGGTTAAAATGAAATATTTCATTTCCTCAGATTAAGAAATAACATTTTTTCATTTTTTCTTTTTAAAGCTTTTTATTTTTTAAAATATGTACGTGGATAATTCTTCAACATTAACCCTTGCAAAACCTTGTGTTCCAATATCCCCCCCTTCTCCACTTCCACCTCTAGATGGCAAGTAGTTCAATATATGTTAAACATGGTAGAAATATATGTTAAATCCAATATATGCATACATATTTATACAATTATCTTGCTACACAAGAAAAATCAAATCAAACCAGAAAAATGAGAAAGAAAATAAAAATTCAAGCAAACAACAACAAAAAAAGTGAAAATACTATGTTATGAACCACACTCAGTTCCACAGTCCTCTCTCTGTGTGTAAATGACTCTCGTTATTACAAGACCATTGGAACCGGTCTGAATTATCTCATTGTTGAAAAGAGACATTCATCAGAATTAATTATTGTATAACCTTGCTGTTGCCATGTACAGTGGAATCCTGGTTCTGCTCATTTCACTTAATATCAATTCATTTAATCTCCTTAGGCCTCTCTGAAATCATCCTGTTTTTTATTTCTTATAGAACAAAAATATCCCATAACATTCATATACCATAAGTTATTTAGTCATTTTCCAACTGATGGACAGCCACTCAGTTTCCAGTTCCTTCCACTACAAAAAGGGCTGCCACAAACATTTTTGCACATATGAGACCCTTTCTCTCCTTTATCATCTCTTTGGGATATAAGCCCAGTAGAAACAGTGCAGGATCAAAGGGTGCACAGTTTCATAACTCTTTGGGCTTGGTTACGAAATTGCTCTCCAGAATGGTTGGATCCATTCACAATTCCACCAATTTTATTGTATTAGTGTCCCAGTTTTCCCAAATCCCCTCTAACATTCATCATTATCTTTTCCTGTAATCCTAGCCAATTTGAGAGGTGTATAGTGGAATCTCAGAGTTGTTTTAATTTGCATTTCTCTGATCAATAATGATTTAGAGCACATTTTCATATACCTGGAAATGGTTTCATCTGAAAATTGTCTGTTCATTTCATTTGACCATTTATAAATTAGAGAATGGCTTGAATTCTTATAAATTTGAGTCAATTCTCTATACACTTTAGAAATTAGGCCTTAATTAGAAGCCTTGAATATGAAAATGCTTTCCCAGTTTAAAGAAATGATAACATCTTCAGACAATTTGGAGACATGTAAGTTCTAGTTCACTAAAATTTTCTAGACAGCTTCCATCTCCATAAGAAAGCTGAAGATTTCAAGTCCCTTGAAACCAGAGACTGCATATTTTTTCTTAATATCCCCAGTGCACAGTCAGACACATAGTTGACCTTTAATATATATCTATTGAATTGATTAAAAAATAGTCATCTAAAACTAATGTGACAAAGTGCTAAGAAGCTGACACTTAAATAATGATAATCTTAGAAAGCTTTTATTCTAATATTATTCAGTTTTTTCATTAAAGTTTCTTAATAGGAAAATTTCATTACCAAATTGCTATCACTTAAATATCTAATACTATGGTAGGCAAGGCAGGGAGGAAGGAAGGCAAGGAGGAAGGGAAGGAAGGAAGGAGAGAGAAAGAGAGGGAGGAAGGAAGAGAGGAATGAGGAAGGGAGTGAGGGAAGGGAGAGAGGAAGGGAAAGAAGGACAGAGAAAGGGAGAAAGGAAAGGAGAAATGGAGGGAGAGAGAGGGAGGGAAGGAGAGAGGGAGAAGAGGAAAAGAAGAAGAAGAAAGGGAAGGAGGTAGAAGAGGAAAGAACAGAAGGAAAGAGGGACTGGGGGAGGGAAGGAAGGTAGGAAGGAAGGAAGGAAGGAAAGAAGGAAAAAAGGAAGGAAGAAAGGAAAAAAGGAAGGAAGGAAGGAAGGAAAGAAGGAAGGAAGGAAGGAAAGAAGGAAGGGAAGAAGGAGGGAGGGAAGGAGGGAAAGAGGAAGGAAGGACTCTGTCCTTTTTCTAAGCACTCTTATTTTTTCTCTCCACATTCATTCCACTCTACAATCCAGTTTTAATGGATTTTGTTATCAACCATCTGTCTTTCTTGCTCCTCCTCATACATAATATCCTGTTTCCTGATTTTGCATTGATTGTTCCTCTTACTTAGAATGTACACTTTCCTCATCTCTGCATCCTAGAATCTTTTAGATTGCTTCAGATCTCATCTGAAAGCCACTTCCTACATGACGGCTTTCCTGATGTTTAGCTACTAGGTATTACCATAACTTATCCTGTATTTACTTAGTACATATTCTGGATAAATCTTTATGTGTATATACTTCCCATCTCTCATCACCCAGCTGAACATAGTCTCTTTGGGGGTAGGGACTGTTTTATTTCTGTCTTTAACTAAACTGACACATAGCAACTTGCACTTGAAAAATATTTGTAGAACTGCAACATTTTGTAAAACAATAAAAGTCATAACTTTCATAGTATTGTTACAGAAAATAAAAACTTTAAATAGAATTTTGCCCTTGCAAATATTTCTGCAGTAGCAAGTAAGGACAGTCACTGGAGAAAATCCTCACAGAGAACCATCCCAGACTCTCAAACTTTCCTTTATAGAAATAAAAGAAATAAAAATCAGGCATGTCAAAGTTGACATTAGTAACAACTAATGTCACCAGGGATGTATAAGGAGTTTAGGGAGTACTAGAGTCTCTGCTATGAGGGCTTGCCAAGCACTTTTTAGGGCTGCGCATCAACTTTTGGTGTCTACTTGTATGTCTATTTGTCCCCAAATTCTCATTTGTGGTTCCAAGAAGCAATATAGCATGCACATTTGCCACATTCCAGTAAAACCATCTTGCTAGACAGGCTAACCAGGTGGAGGGTATCTGACATACCTCAACCCTGTTGGTGACTTGGAGGATGCCTACCCCAAGCATATAAAGATATCCCCCAGCAGATGGGCAGGTAAGAACAATCTGTTCCAATGGCCATGAAGGCATCTGAAGCAGTCACTGTGGAGACTTCAGACAATGAAGATGCCAAGGTCACCCACAGGTTATCCCAGTTGTCTTGATTTTTGTCCTGCCACTGGATTTTGATGACTTTGGAAGGAAAAATGAGGCTGACAACTTGCAAAACTAAGCCTCATTTAAATCCAATTTACACATAAGTCAAGACATCACCCCATGATATCACTGGGCCTCTTTGAAAAGGAAGGATGGATAATGTCACCATTATGAAGAACAACTTTGTAGGTAACCTTCCTTCTTTAACTGTGTATAGAATTTAATTCACTTCTATCTGTATTTCTCTAAGTGATCGGGAGCTTTTGATGAGACAATTGTTGTTCTTTGTCCTTTGCTCTCAAAGAGGACCATGACATCAAGGAGTAATGCTGTGACACAAAAGTAAGTTAGATTTAAGTGAAAATCTGTCTTATTGTTTGCTTTCATTCCCTATTGAGAAAGTGCTATAGATAATTTTATAATCATCAAAAATGACTTATGGAGGCCATGAGAGAGCTGGGTAGTATGATGAATATTAAACTTGAAGGGAGGATGACCTGCCTCAAACACTTATTAGTTGTGTGATCAGGTAAATTAGGCAACTTCACTGCCTCAGCTTCCTTATCTGTAAAATGAAGACAATAATTACTGCTTCCTTTATATTTTGCTATGGGATCAAATAATATAACATTTATAAAGCCCTTTGTGAATTTTAAAGTGATTTATAAATATTATTATTATTTGTGGTGTTCTCTTCTTTTCTAATATATGATCATTCTCTGGGAGGAGGTTTCTCCGGGGGCTTCTGGGAGCAGCCTTAGTTTTGGTTCTGTGAAATAATCACCTCAAACACAGCCAAGAGTTAAATTCCAGTCCTTTATCATCTCTTCCAAAATAGACCGGTTAGCTTTCTTTGATTCTGAGAGCCCTCATTGCTAGTCTTTTGCCTCTGCCATCCTCTCCTCTTCCAAATCCTTCATTCTCAATCTTCTCCTGACTGAATTCTGGCTCTGTCAATCTCCTCCAGTGACTCCTCCACTGACTGACTCCTATCTTGTGAATCTCCCAAAGTCTCCTCCTATTCCTGGAGGCTTCTAGCTTATATAAGGTCTCTAAAGGTATGAACTCTAAAGTGTGACCTCCAATGGGTAAATTCTCTTAAAGGTGTGAGCTCTAATGTGTGAGCTCTAATGTGTGAACTCTCCTAAAAGTGTGAACTCCAAAGGTGTGAACCAATTACATAAAGCATTGTTTCTTTCAACTCTAGTGACTTAATACCTTGTAAGGATTTTAACATCTCCCACTTTCTTTTGATTTTAGAATATAAGGTGGTCATGACCTCCCTGACTCCTTAAGGAGGTGAGAACCCCAAAAAAGAAGGTGATCACGCCTTCCCTGACTGCTCAAAAAAGAAGTGAAAACACCATAAAAAGGAGGTGGTCACACCCTCCCTGACATCTTAGGAAGGGAAATGAAAACATCAAAGGAAATGGGAAATCAAATCAGATTAGCGGGTTTCTGAAAGGGCTCATTTGAAACAGGTATACATAAATTCATCAATATGGAGGTATTATACATAATTACATAAATTACATAAGCACATAGCAATATAGCTCAGGCTAGTAGTGATGTAACAAATAACATGAATCATCATGAGAATTTATACATGTCCATAAGTCCTAGAAATAGTCCAAAAGGAATCCATTGTCCATCAGTTCATGTGCCAGGAATCCAATAATTCCAGCAAACTTTGAAATCCTGCTCAAATGATGAAGTCTCATCAACAATTTTTCATCTCAAGGAATCCAATGATTCCTGCTGGTTTTCAAGTCCTTGAAACAGTCTCATCTTGTGTTAGGGACTCCAAGGATCCTGAAGATTTTAAATTTCTTTTAACAGTCTCATTGTCAGCCATGCTCTTTCAGTGTCAGATGTTTCTTAAATCTTCTCCTTTGTTTTGAGGTTTTTCTTCTTTTCTGTCTCTCTCCAGGTGCTCGTTGCCACCCATCTGTTTCCTTCTTCATCTGTTTCCTTCTCTGTCTGTAAAAATACAAGCAAACCCTCTCTCCCAGGCAGTTAATCTATCTAGTTCCCTTCTATTTACCACTTTCTAAATCTTTCTTCATCATCTGGCAATTACATTGGAGCTGTTTGCACTGGACACCACCTTGTTGGGTTAAAAAGCCTGTATTCTCCCCAGCTGTAATCTCTTTCTGCCATGTAATCACATGGCACTTTTAGGCTGATTGATCACATCAGAGTCCTAACCTTCTAAAGACTCTCTGGGTGTAAATTCAGCTGCCATAATGCCCCATTTGTCTTTTAATTGATATCTTGGAATTGGGCTCTGCCTCTCATTTCCCTGGGTCAATCTACAGTCTGAGGCCCAGTGGAAGCCTCAGTTGCATTTTGGACATGGGGTTTTGGATTTTCTCTCACCCTGTCTTCTCACTCTATCTCTGTCTCTACACTGAGATCTTAGATGTCCAATTTTTCCACATTAAAACATCAACGATTTTCCTTGGGTCAATCAATCTGCATTCTGAAGCCCAGTAGAAGCCCTTGTGGCATTTTGGACATGGGTTTTGGGGTTTTCTCTCACTCTGTCCTCTCACTCTATCTCTGTACCTACACTGAGCTCTTAGATGCCCAACTTTTGGGCGATTGAAAACATCGACAATTTTCTCTAGAAGTCCCTTGCCAAGAAGTCTGGAGGTTTTTCTTGGGGGCCAGCCTTAGTCTTAGTTGAAATAAATAATTACTTCGAAATCGCAGCCAGCTGGTAAAAATTGCAAATGTTTATTTCTCCTTACAAAATTAGCCCAGTTAGTTGAGGCCTATCTCTCTGCCTGGCTCCAAGAGATCTTGTAGCTTTGTCCTTGGCTCTTGCCTCTGCTTTCTTCAGTCTCCAGTCAGCTCCGACTCGTGGCTTCTCAATCTCCAGTCTGTGGCCAGTAGTCTTTTCTTCCAGAGTGTTCTGTCTCAGAGACCTGTTGATATTCCAGAGAAAATCCTCTTTCGCTCCAAGAGCTTCCTTCATTTATGTGATCTCCCAAAGGTTAACTCCGCCTTCTCGAGGCAGGGATTATATGTTATCTCCCAGAGTGCTCTCTGGTCCTAAGGGAGGTGTGAATTCAGCTCTCATACTACCCCTGAAATCTCATGTGAACTCAATTGAGTACTTAGATACTTGAGCTCTCTCTAAAGGTGTGAACACAAGCATTCTTCAATCAGTTCCACCTAATACCTTGTTTCAAGTTCTGGCCCAAAATCAGATCAAATCAACTCCAATGTCTTCACACTTTGTAAAAGATTCCAACAAAGAAGGACCTTGTCTTGCCATGTTCATCATAGTTTGGGTATAATAAGCATTTGTGCCCACTGTGGCACAGCATCTTATGATCTCCTCTAAAGGAGTATCTTTGTCTAGTCCCCATATAATTCTTTTGCAAACCTCATTGTCATTTTCCTTAGCTAGATGTCTGGTCATTATTTCTGTAGCTGCATTATCTCCAATGGTTCTTGTTATAGCTGTTTGCAAACGTCCCACAAAATCAGCAAAAGGTTCATTGGGACCTCGCTCTATTTTTGTGAAGGCTTTACATCCATCTTTCTGTCCAGAGAGAGAACTCCAAGCTTTTATTGCAGTCTTAGAAATTTGCTCATATACTGTTATGGGATAATCAATCTGTTCTGAATTCTCTCCATACTGACCTTAACCAGCTAATTGGTCAAAAGTGATTTGTACATTAACTCCTGTTTGTCAATTGCATCTGGCTTGAATCCTACATAATTCATGATATTCCAAAAGCCACAAAAAGTTTTGTCCAGGTTCTAAACATGTTCTAACTATGGATTTCCAATCACTTGGGGTTAAGATTTCATAAGACAAACTGTCTAGTAACATCTTAACATAAGATGATGTAGCCCCATAAAGAGTGCAACCCTTTTTCAAATCCTTAATTTTTTCCAAATCAAAAGGAGTGTATCTTCTCCTTTTTTGACCTGAAAAATCAATCTCTTCAATCACAGGGTATGCATTTATAAAATCAGATACATCTTGTCCTTCATTTTTTGCCTTAATTAATGCCTTTTCTAATCTTGTCACAGGCTCCTTAATAGGTGGTTCTGAATGTGTTACTGCCTCTCCCCCTCCTCCTTCTCCCTCCACCCATGAAGGCTTAATTGAAGGGAGAGCGTCATGAGATGTGGAATGATCTAATTTCTCCTGCTTATCTGATTCTTCGTCCTTTTCACCTAATTTAGTTGGTACCTTTCCCTCCTGCTCTTTCTTCTTTTTCCTTATTCTAATATTTATATAATTTCCTAAAGCCAGTTGTATTAAATTATATGTATTTTCTGTCTTTGGAAATTGAGTCAGGTCCATTGTTATTGTAGAATTGACAAAGTTCCTCTCCTACTAATTTCCATTCATTTAGATCCAATTATTTTTCCATAGAGAACCAAGGAGATATGTACTTTACAGTTTCTAAAAGTTCAGTGATCTGCTCCAAAATTATAATCAAACCTTGGCTTTTTAAAACCTTGACAATGCTCTCTAAACATTTTCCTTAAAGAGAAACAGGAGGCTGTTTTCTAAATATCTGTCCCACTTTAACTGAAATACTATTTTAGCTCTTTAACTTTAGCTCTTTAAAGTTTCCTTATTGTACTCACCCTAATTTCTGGATCAAGAAGACTTTTCCACTGAAATCAGGGTCCTGTCAGCTCCACGTTCAGGCACCAAAATGTAGTGTTCTTCTTCTCTAAAAATATGATGGTTCTCTGGGAGGAGGTTTCTCGGGGGGCTTCTGGGAGCAGCCTTAGTTTCGGTTCTGTGTAATAATCCCCTCAAATGCAGCCAGGAGTTAAAGTCCAGTTCTTTATTGTCCCTTCCAAAATAGACCGGTTAGCTTTCTTTGGTTCCAAGAGCTCTTATTGCTAGTCTTTTGCCTCTGCCAGCCTCTCCTCTTCTGAATCCTTCATTCTCAATTATTCATTCAATTGTTGAAATATTCATTCAACAATTATTATTTATTATATTAAATTTTATTAAATAAATTAAAATATTATATATTTTCCTGTCTTGACAAAATAGTGACAGAATAAAGCTGTTGCTGCTCCCACTTCAAAAGTTAAATGGCACCTTGGATTTTCATAGTATTGTCACCATGACATAAGTGAAAAGAATAAATAAAGTCCCGAGTCAGACAACCTGATAATTTGTCTCTGGGAAAGACTCAGTTTCTTTCAAATATTGCTATTATTATTTGTACTACCAATGTCAGAGACTTGTGAGCAAAAATTTCTTAAATTTGAAAGTGCAATATAAATAGGAACTATTATTTTTATTAAGTTTAATATATCTATTTTTAATCTAAGGGTTTTTAGTATGAGCTAGCTATAGTAGATCAGTCCATGTATAAAATTCTGATTAGCATCTTGAACATCAATCTTTTTAGGGTTTTCCCTTTTTGATTTAACAGGTTTTTTTAGATCACTAGATTGTCCAGTTGAAGATGGAAAATCAGAATATTCTCCTCAGGATGATTATGGATAAATGCGTATGCTTTCAATATAATCAGTCCATTATCCAGTGGAAGTGTAAAGTATTCCTTTTAATTTATGAAGCATTAGAGTGTTAAACAGAACATTTCCCATATGTTCTCAGTCTTGTATCTGTGGGCTGTGGCTTGCTCTTATACTGTAGATCCTTCAACATAATTGCATGTAGCACTTTATTTATAGTAATGAAAAAGCACTTAAAATCCAATTACATAGTTGGAAGTTGCACATCTCTGGAACAGATGTAGAATAATTAAAAAGTAATGTGCCTTGTATCTATAGCAATAACTTGATGTTAGCATAACGACTTTCTTCATTGTACTCCAAATAGTGTCTCTGGTATAATTGTGGGGAGGTGGGAATGGAGATGGTACATTAGTCTAATAGCCATTTTGTAGCACTGACAAGAAATTAAAGGCAAGGAAAAAGACCATTTCATAAGACCATTCCCCCATAATGATAAGAGCACTGAATTTGATACAAGAATACTTGTGGTTCAAACCCTATCTCTGTCATTTTATAACATGAATAACTTTGGGCAAAATTTTTACCTCTCTATAATTCATTTATGAGAGGATTGGATTAAATGGGCTCTGACATTGTGGCAATAAGAGAAAACTAGTTGGAATGAAAATATAGTAACTTTTACTTACTGAACTTTGCAACTTTTCCCCACCTTTCTTTGGATCATTGTTACAAAATCCTTGACAATTCTCATGTAACACTAGCTTAACCCAGCATTTTATTACTCTCTTGACATCCCATACCCTATAATATTAGGATTTGGGCTGTGCTTTCTCCCTTTCCTTTCATCTATTGGTATATGGCTCTACCAGGCCCACTTCTTATTAAAATCTGAGATATTATAAAATTTCCCCAACCACCAATATGTTGAACCCGATCTTCTGATAATGAACATCAATCACTCTCCCATGATTTTCCAAGTGTTGATGTTTCAAATTTAATGATAATTCTCCTCAGGATTTTGGGAGTGTGTGTGTGTGTGTGTGTGTGTGTGTGTGTGTATGTATGTGTGTGGACACCTATGATTGCACCCTATCTTTGCTCATCTCTATTTGTATAGCCCAAATAATATTTAAGTTCATGAAGAAAAGTATATATATTTATATCCCCAACACTTGCAGAGTTCCTGAAACAAAGAAGATGCTTAAAAAAAGAATAAGTTGATTGACTTAGTAGGATACTAATGAGCAAAATCAATAAGCATTTATATATCACCTGGTATGTGCCAAGAGTTCTACTGCTTTACAAAGATTATCTCACTTAATAAATAAACTTAATCTCACTTAATAAACAAATAAATTAATAAACTTAAAAACAACTCTGAGATGTCATAGTAATTTTCAGCAACAGAGTTCTTGAGGAAAAATTCTTTTGGGGATTAAGTTATTAACAAAAGGAAAAGAGGTTACAGTTTTTACTCCATAGTTTTAGTTAGTACTATCCCAAAGAAAATCTCCATTAAGTTTCTTATTATGAAGGTTAATTTGATATTCTTTTCCTTCACACACTCTTTTTTTTCTTTTGTAGGTAATCAGGTTTAAGTGACTTGTGTAAGATCATGCCATTACTATATGTCTGAGGTCTGATTTGAACTCAGGTCCTTCTGATTTCAGATCTGGTGTTCTCTCCTTGACCATTTTTTTGGTGATGATAAGAGGAACAGTACAGCTCTAATCTATTAACATACATTTTACATAGAAACAACTAGGAAAGTACTATATTCTCTTATATTCTTTCTATTTCTAGTTCAACTCTTCATATTACAAGTGAAGATCTCACAAGTAGCAAGTAGCAAAGATGAGTACTTTTGTCTCCACTATTAGTGCTTTTTCCATTATCCTACACTGGTAAAAAAAAAATAACAATAATAATAACAATATATCATCTGTATCAATGGCCTAAGACACCCAGAATCAAAAAGATAAAAACAAATACTATTATCTGACATTCACTGACCCTGAGCTTGCTCCGCACCCCTTCTTCACCATCCCACTCTATACTAACAAACCCAAGGACTTGACACAGGCTTGGAGTAAAACTCACCTCACAACCAAATACCACTCTTCTTTTTCCAGCACTGTGGAAAAGCTGGCTCCAGGTTATGGAAGTTTATTCAAACTGTGTCAGTCAATTTGCTTACAGACAAGGGCAAAGGACTGCCAGGGAATGCAATTTACAGCATCAGTACTTTAAAGTTCTAAATTGCTAATGCTTGGGCAGAGAACTAGAAAACAGAGAGAAAGACAAGTCTCCAGAAAAAAACACCATGCGTGTGGAGAACTTGTAGGAGATGAACTTGAAGGAAAGAGCAAGCACACCAGCTGGGATTAGTTCTGACTACCCAAATGTCATTTGGGACAGAGACCCAGGATGCTGAACCATTAATTATCTATAGAGGGAAGAGACTGGGGAATTCTCAGATCCTGTTCCAGAGGAAACCACATCAGAGAATCAGAAAGTAGTTGATGAGGGAAATAGAGAGCCAGAGGAAGAATGAAGTTACAAAAGACTTCAAGAAGAAAAAAACTCAGAGACTTTGAACAAAACAGATATGTCAGCAGGAAATACAAAAATGATAGAAGGAAATATATCTATATATAACAAACAAATTCAGGCATTTAAGAATAAATACTGCATTACAAAGAAAATGAGCTCATGCTTAACAGGGGAGAGTATCCTGTAGAATTTGAAAACATTAAAGAACAGCACAATGTTCCTGAATGATTCAAAAGATAAATGAAAATTATGAGATGAGAATTTATGGCCTGCCTAGCAAACATGTTGTGAGAATGAGAAAAAAAAATAGAGTCTGAAATAGCATATCTTACCCAAAAAAATTTAAAAAGAGACTAGGAATGCAAATGCAAAGAAGTAAAGGAAAATTGAAGGGAAAAAAAGCAAAAAAAAAATTTATTTTAAAAGTGTTCACCATCCAAGTAAAACATACTGACCTCAAACTTGATGCACAGAAATTACCTAAGAATCTTAGGTCTCCAAAAGTAAAAGAGAGAATAAAAAATCTTAACACCATTATAAAAAATTAAAGAGAATTTTCTTAAACTTCTGAACATATAAAATGAAATAGCAACCAAAAAAATTATACATCACATACAGGAATGAAAAAAAAGGCTATAAATTCCAAAACACATTGTGGATAAATTTAAAAATTCAATTAAAAAACAATAAATTCTACAAGAGATCAAAAGAAAGTCTTTCAAATACAAAGGAAAGGAAATTCAAATAATTCAAGACTATTCTGCAACTACTAAAAAACATAGAAAGGAATGGAATAATGTGTTCCAGAAAACAGTGGGGAGCCCAGAATACTCAAGAAGTCACCCGGGATGACTAATCCTGCAAATCTGAGCTTAACTATACATAAATAAGGATAGACATTAAATAATAAAGAGGCATTCAAAATATCCTGAGAAAGAAAACCCCAGAACTAGAGAGGTGATTTCTTCTCAAATACCTAAAAAGTAGAAGTGCAGTAAGAATGAATAAATATACCAGGGAAGAAGAACAATAGCAATAGTGACAGCAAGGAAACATGGCTGAAGGTATATATATGATAGTAGTAACAATGAAGAGGCACAGGGCGGCATTATTGACAGAACCTGGTATCAGCCAGCCTGCAGGTGAAAAAACATTCTTTTTGTGGGCTCTATATTGTAACATGGAAGGGAACAGGAAAGGGGAAGGAGAAGAAAGAGGGGAATATGTGATACACCAGGATCAAATCAATAACTAGTAATGAGGGGAAGGTTATTCTTTGGCCTCAGAAACAGAATAGCCTGCAGGAGAGTGGGTAAAGAGGAAGGGGAAAGTATTGAAATGGTATGGTGGATTCCCTCCCACCAGATGAATGTTGCTATTGTTATGTCACAGTTCTCTTTTATTGTCCTGACTCAGTTTCCCTAATTATCCTGACCCAGTCCTGACTCAGTTTCCCTGATTGTTCTGTTCAACCACCTCTCCCTCCCAATGATGATGATCCAGATAAGGAGAAAGACCTTCTCTCTTAGGCATCATCAGAATGTTGGGTGCCTCTCCCCATTCCAAAATCCCAATTTATCAGATGTCCCCCAGGCCTCCCCCCATCCTGTCAGAACCAGATCCGTTATCGTGTTCCCACCCCCAGTGCTCTGACTCTGACTCTGCCTCAGTCTACCCATATATCTGAAATATACATATATATATATATATAATATATATATATATGCCATTTAGAACTCACATTGTTTGTTGGATTCTTAGAGACAATAGTCTCATTCAACCCTAGGACCAAATCATGGATCCATTTGGTCCCAGTAAATCTCTCCCATTTAATAAATTATTAAATAGTCTCTAATCTCTATCTTGCCTCAGTTTCTCCAGCATTACAATATGAAGAAAGATGGCCTGTGAAGGCAAATGGAGGCCTTGCATTAGGTGTGGCCTACAGGATTTAGTATGTGGGAAGTTTTTATATTGTGAGTGGGGTATAGAGATGAAAGTTGAAAGCCTAAGAGCAAAAGCATCTGGAAAGAATGGAAAACTACAGATGCAAAAAGTAGATTTTTGAGAAAAATTAAGGAAAAGAAACTAGAAGAATGTATAAATCATACATTTGTGGCCTGCATAATCAGAGACATCATGAGGAAGGATAACTACTATACAGAAGTGACCTCTCTGACACCTGCAACTGGTGTTGTAACACAGTTCTCTTTTATTGTCCTGACTCAGTTTCCCTGAATTGTTCTGCCCAGTTCCTAATTGCTCTGGCCAATACTACAACACCACTCCTCCCTCCTAATCATGATGATCCAGATAAGGAGAAAGACCTTCTCTCTTAGGCATCATCAGAATGTTGGGTGCCTCTTCCCATTCCATAATCCCATTGACTCTGCCCCTGCCTCAGTTTACCCATGTATCTGAAATATATATATACCATTTAGAACTCACATCGTTTTCTGGATTCTTGGAGATGATAGCCTCATTCAGCCCTGGGACCAAACCATGGATCCATTTGGTCCCAGTAAATCTCTCCCTTTTAAATAAAATATTAAAAAACTCTCTAATCTCTCCAGAATTACACTGGCATTGTTCTAGAAGTGAGGCACCATGGAAAAGGGAATCCAGGGGCTAAACTCTACAAGCCAATTGCAAAATCCATTCAGAGTAGAGAGTCTGGAATGAATAACTTTATTCATGAGGTTTAATTGCATGAGGAACAAAGAGAAAAAGGAGAGATTAAATAATTATAAGAATCAGGAATCTGAGAATAAGGGTACAAAGCAGACAGAAAGAGAGGGTGCATAATAAAAAATTCAGAAAAATCATTTTTTGTAAATGGTACAAAAATGAAATGTTTATAACAAATTAATGGGACAAATTAAACAGGAGGAAAGGAAAAAAGATTCTACTTGACTGTGAAGAAAAGAATAGAACAACTCAGCAAGCAAATAAAAACAAGAAAAATAAAGAAACTAATAAACAAACTGCCTAACTGAAAGGAGTAACAAATCAGAAGATGAAAAAGAAGGTAAAAGGAACAGAGCCAATAGTTATAAAGCCACTCCAAAAAATTAGTTGTTTTTTTAAGCCTACTATGTTTATAGCCCAAGAGGAGGCAAAAAAATTAGAAGCAGAGGAAAACATAAGCCTAACTCATAATTTTAAATGTGAATGATTAATCCAATAAAAAAGGAGTCAGAGATTGGATAAAAAATCAAAACCCTACAATCTGTTGTTTTCAAGAAACACATTTGAAAAACGATACATACAAAATAAAACTGAAGGGATGGAAGAAAGTTTACTGCACATAAGTGAATCCAAGAAGCAGGAATTGCCCTCATGCTATCTGGCAAAATAAAAATAAACATTCAAAAAAAGGGATAAATGAAGAATTTATATTATGCTAAAATGATCGATATAAAACAAACCAACATGTGACGTGAATTTATATGCTACAACTAACTTATGATGCAAATTCATAAAACAAACATCTGAGCTACAAGAAGAAATAGACAGTGGCACAATCATGATAGAAGACTTTCATATTCCTTGCTCAGTTTTGGACAAGTAAAAGAGAAGGATAAACAAAAAAAGAAAATATTTAACTGAACAATTTTCAGGAGAAACTAGAATTACAAGATTTATGGAATCTTTTAAAAGGGAAAACAAAAGAGTATACATTTTTCTCGTACCACAGAGAACTTTTAAGAAATTGATCTCTTATTAAATCAGAGAGATATTGCAAACTAATCTTAAAAGGCAGAAATAGGTAATTATATCCTTTATCTACCATAATTTGATATGAATAGAAATTGTTTCATGTAAAACAAATAAAATACACAGACCTAAATGAAGATAAAAACCTTAAGTAATGAAGAAACAAAGAACAAATTGAAGGAACAATTAATAATTATGTTAAAGAAAATGATAATGATGAAACATCACAGCAAAATTCCAAGGATGCACCAAAAATAGGGTGACTATCATGATATAATTATGATATCTACAATAAATTTAAAAAAACATGTTAACAAAATATGAAAATAAATAAGTAACAGGATGATTGTGAAATTTTTTAAATGAGAAAGTCAACAAATAAATAAAACTAAAATAACCACAAATGAAAAATTTGAGGACATATAGCTGAATCAAAAACAAAAGCTCCACAAAAATGATAAATAAAACTAAAATCTGATTCTTTAAAAAGACCAATAAAATTGATAAATCTTTAGCTAATCTGAATAAAATAATAGGGCAGAAAATCAAGTCAACAAAATAGCAAATGAGTAATGACACAAGATGACTTGAAATCAAATCAATAATCAAAATTTATTATCTACAACAGTTCTATGCTTTAAAAAAAAAAAACTAAAAACACAAACAAAATAGAAAAGTACCTCCAAAAATGCAAAATACACAGACTATATAAATATCAGCGATCTTACATAACTTACTCTCAAAAAAGAAAATAAATATATCCATAAGAACTTGATAAGGGGAAATACTCCTGGTCCTGATGAAATTCACAGGAGAAACCCATCAAATTTTTAAATAACACATGATACCCATAATTTTCAATTTATTCTCATAAATTGCAAAAGAAATCATCTTATAAGAATCATCTTATGCGATGTGTGTAATTTTAATATCTAAACCAAGGAAGAACAAAACACAGAAAAGAACCAAAAAATGCATATTAACTCAAAGATTTTAAACAAAATTCTATCAGATTACAAATCAGTAATTTATCTTTAAAAAATCATCCATTGTGATTGTGTTATTTATACAAAGAATTCTAAAATTGTTCTATGGTAGAAAAAGAACCAAGATGATTAATCATATAAAAACCAAATATTCAAAACCATGTGATTATCTTAATTTAGCAAAATATAATATGCTAAAAAAAAAACCCTACAAAGAACAAGCAGAGAATGCCTTTTTAAAAAAATATCATAAAATGCATCTATCTAAAATAAGAATCAAACCATAAACAATGGGAATATAATATAACCTTTTCCAATAAATGTGGAAATGAGTCATTTTGCCCAATTTTTTTGAAATTATTTGATACATGTCCAGAAATTCTAACAAGAGAAAGAAATTAAGAGATTAAAGTTAGGTTAAAAGAAGACAAAACTACCTTTATTTGCTAATGGTATGATAGTTTACATAGGAAATCCTAATGAATCAGTAAAGATACTGAGACAATTGATAATTTCAGCAAAATTATAGGCTAGAAAATAAATTCTCAAAAATGAATAATATTACTATATAGTAACAAAAAATGAAGACAATAGAAAGGGAAATATCATTTTAAATAAGTACAAAACATAAAAAATACCTAGAAATCAGCCTTTTAAAGCATAGAAAAACTTATATAGATTCAAATACAAGTGTGTCTTTGGCTTAAATCACTGGAAAATATTCAACCTTGATGGCTAGACCATAACAATAAACAAAATAATAATATTATCAAAATTAATTTATACTGTTAATGTTATATCAAAAAATTAACAAGATTCTTTATAGAATTTGATCAACTAATAACAAAATTATTTTTGAAAAATAAAACATCACGAACGTTGATAAAAATGACAAAAAGAAGTGAGGATAAATAACATTTCCAGAACTTAAATTATATTTAGATAGCTGTTATCAAATTCATTTGTTATCATTTAAAGAAAAAAAGAGGTTGATCAATGAAACTAACTAGACAAAGGAAATTCAGAAACAATAGAACTCACTAACTCAATATTTAATAAAGTGAAACAATTATCTAAGGAAAGTATCTAAATATTATCTAGAGGGGAAAATCCTTCTTTTTGGTAAAAACATCTGGGGGAAATGGAAAGCAGTCTGACAGAAAATATTCAACTTCAATATTAAAATCTATACTGTTAAAAATTAGAAAAGAAACAAATCATGTTCCTCACAGCTATGAGTAGAAAAAAAGTAATATTCATCAAACAAGAGATAGAAGTTATTATAAAAGATAAAATAAATAACTATGACTACTTGAAACTAATAAAATTAATGAAACTAGGATAAGAAGGGAAATGATCAAATAAGAAAAAAATCTTCATATGAATTTCCTTCCTCCAATGAACAGTTAAAAGATATGAACAAACAGTTTTCAAAAAAAGTCCTTCAAAGTATTTACAATCATGTGAAAGAATGCTCTAAATCAGAAGTAAAGAGAGAAAAATATGTCAAAATAGCTTTGAGGTCTCACCTTATATCTTGAAAATTGGCAAAAATGATTCCAAAATGGCAACAGGGTAATGAAAGATTAAGCACCATAAATACACTGTTCCTATAACATATGTAATGGTACAATTTTGAAAAACAATTTGGGATTATACAAATAAGGTGGCTAAAATGTCCATACTCATTGAATCAAGTATTCCATTAGGGTATTTATATCCCCAAGGAAGCCATCAAAAAGAAGTCTCCATATACTCCAAGATATTTATAGCAGCAAGTTTTTATGATTGCTAAGAATGTGAAATACAGTATATTCCCATAAATTCAGGAATAGCAAATTAAGTCAAGAAAACAATATATACAGTAACTACCATAATATAAATGGAAACAACAAATGCACATGAACAAAAATCAAAGAAAATGTAACAAAATGGCACAAATCAAGCAGTACTTGAATGAAGAAATATGAAAAGATACCCTCAACTTACTTTTCTTGGAGGTAGGAAGTTCCTAGATGTTAAACATTGTACCTGTTTTCAGACTTTTTCTTACAGAATAACTGTGCTGATTAAATTTTCCTCTCTAAACAAATACTATTTATCATCTGATCGGATGGTTCTCTAAGAGAAAGAGTGAGAGAGATACTTGGAATTACTGTAGTCATTTAAGAAACAACAACAACAAAAAAATAAAAACTTATAAAACAAAAAGAAAGAATATCCCCAAATAATGACTGACATGCCTACTAATAAGTTTTTTGAGATGAATTTATTTGTATATAACTATAATTTTAGTACAGCTGTAGCTCTGTGTAGGGCAGCAAGATGTTAGATAGAGCACTGGGCTTGGAATCAGAAAACCTCATCTTCATGAGTTCTAATCTGGCCTCAGTTTCTTATTTACTAGCTATGCGACCCTAGAAGTCATTTAATTATATTTGCCTCAGTACCTTATCTGTGAAATGTGCTAAAGAAGGACATAGGAAGCTAATTCCTTGACAAAAAAAACAAAAACAAAAACACCTATAAATGAGGTCATGAAGAGAATGACTGAATAACAACAATAATTAGGCATGGTATCATTTAGAATATATGATTTATTTATTATAAGTATCCTTCTTGAAAATTTGAAAAGGATAAGACAATCTTTCACAAATGATCTACTCTAACAGACTATATATTTTTTATCACATAGTTGACTGAAAGTCAAAGAAAAGAAAATATAAAAATTCATCATGTGTATCATCTGTAAATTACAAATTTTTGTATTTTTGATTCAGTAGATCCAAATACCATCTTAAAAGCTCTTCTCCAGGAAGGAGTTTCTTATGGTTATGTTAGAATGTTTCAAGATCATACAAAATTTCCTGAAAGTTGAACACAGACATAACTTTTCAGTTCTTATGATAATTACATCAAGTAAATCATGAAGCAGAGAGAGATATAGTTACCAAAAGGGTTTGCCAATGTGATGGAGGGGATCTTGAGCACAGCCCAAATAGGAGTAGTGCTTTCTTACAGAGATAATGTCCTCTAGATGCTGTTAGTGGATGAAATTGTGCTGACTACAAAAGATAGACTATTTTAACATACACTCTTTTCAATGCTATATAGATGTAAATTATGAAAGACCATTTTCCCAAGGAATTAAAGTAGTACATAACCCAAAGAGCAATAAGGAGACATTTCTTGGGTAAAAATGGACATTAGTAAATTTCCCATGAAAATTTCCATTCTAGAAATGGCATTAGGGGTGCAACTGGAAAAAGAGCTTGGCTAGTCATGTGGCAAAAGATAAAAGAGGAATAGCAATCTTGTTCTGCTGCTACCCTCAAAATGTAATAATCAATAAAAGGTTTCCAGTATTTATGGAGGATCTCTGGAAGAATGTAGACAAGATTCATGTAGGATGAAAAAGAATGGAGAGGCTGTTCTCTGAACTTTTAAAGGGAGGATACACATGCATGATATCATAGATCCATTCAAGTGTCAAAGAAAAGTCAATAAGTATAAAAGACTGAGCATCATTTTTTCTTTTGAAAAAAATTTTAATTCCTTTTGGTAGCAGTAATATTGCTAGTATTTTAATAGTTACAATACATGTAAAGCTGGAAATTTTAAACACAAGATGACATTGCTCTAATGAAAAAATCTTATTTTGTTTTACAGCTTTGACAACAGTCAAGTGGGTCACTAATGTAAATGATAATTCCCAGGCATAAGGTAAAATTATCTATTTTTCTAATCATACTAATAACCTTAATATTGTATTAATGTGATTTTCAATCTTTAATATATTGGGCATAATTGAACATATTTTCCATAATAAAAAGCATATATTATTTATACCCACCAAGAAAGATAGGTTGAAGTTACTGTGGAAACCAAATATGTGTTTCTCCTTGCTTTGGTGTATTCAATGTCCTGTCCTTAATAAAGATAATAATACCATTAAAATAATGATTAATAATGCATATGAAAGATAAAAACTTTTCCTTCTTTTAAATTATTCCTTTTTTGTTTTTCATTTTCTTCTGGTAGTAACAAGATTTCATTTCAATTCAATATTTATTAAGCATTTATTCTTGAAAGGTACTCCAGGGCACTGACAGCCATACAAAGAAAACAATGAAACATCCCTTGATGTCAATGAGCCTCTATTCTACTGGATGAGGGAACAAATGAACAGTGATAAGTAAACACAAAGCATTTATATTTCACCCTTTGAAATTTAAGAGAGTCATTTCTCATAAGATTGAGAGCTGGTAAATCATCCTTAGTCAATCTAATCCCAGGGAAAAAAATAGAAAGGAACGAGCTTCAGTTAGCCCAGTTGAGTAAATTGTTTTTTGTTTTGTTTTTGCTGTCTTCTGGCCTCCTCTCCTACATAATCCTCTACATAATTTCCTTTCCCTCATCCTCATTGTCTATGTTCTTCTGTACTCTCTCCTTTGCCATTTTTTCTATGAAAGGTAGTTCTCAGGAAAGGTTTCAAATCAGTCCTTAATAGTGTAATGTGGATTTAAGTCTTCATGTTACTTCCCTCAGGAAGATTTGCATTTTCAGCCTTTAGTTCTAAATATGGAATAGAAGACTGTCTCCTGGTATAGAAACTTCAAGTTTCAGAGAGCAGGTGGAAGAGGTATGTTTTTGAGCAGGCTGAATTCACAGCATTCAGGCAGGGCTAGCTGACAATGGAAGGAGAAAAAAAGAGCTCGCTTAACTTTAGTACCTTACACTCTGTAGGGGAAGAAGGAATGCTATATAGTCTGCTAGCAAAGGGAAATTCCAGCTTCTAGTAGCTGTTGAATCTCCTTCACTCTGAAATTTGCAGAGTCAGGATTCCTGGGGCTTTTTAGGTCTCAGTCAGAGAGCCTCTGAAAAACTCAACTTCACACAAATTTTGTTATTGAGATATTTAATAGAGATCATCAAAACATATATTGCTTAGGAATGCACACTCAATAATGCCTATTCACCAAGTGTAACTTGAGTTGCCAGAATGAGTATTATTTATTCAACAAAGTGCATATATATCTGTCCAACATGATGCCAATATTATAAAAATTATAATAATAATAGATAACCTTCACATATTGCTTACTATACCAAGCACTATGCTAAGCATTTTACAATTCTTATATCCTTACAATAACCCTGAGAGATAGGTAATAATAGTATCTCTTATTTTATAGATGAGGAAACTGAGGCAAATGGAAATTAAGTGATTTGGCCCAGTTCTTATAGTTAGTAAGTGTTTGAAGTTGAATTTAAATTCACATCTTCTAACTCCTCTATCGATTGCATCACCTAGCTGCCTCTGGATATGTATGCATATATCATGCACACACACACGCACACACACACATGTGTGTATACTGGGTATTTGTATCATGAGAGGGTGCTCCTCTCCTTCTTCAATTAATACAGAAAGTCTAGAATATAATCATTATAAGGGAAGCAATTTATTTCTCTCCCTCAATTGATATGGTAATAGAGGGACCAGAATGTAATCAGTAGCTACCAAGTTGTTATTAAGAAAGTTTCTTATTGCACCATAACAAACTATGAAGAAGTGTATAATCAATTTGAGAGCACCAGTCTTTGGATACAGGCAACTGATAGCACAAAAGAAGGTTATGATGATTGGACCCTTGGCTATATATTTACACTCATAGATATACATACATACATACATATGCATATATGAAGCAATTTATTCAGCCATGAGAGAGTCCAATTTGAGGAGAATTTCATGTATGTGTACACAGACACATATGTGCATGTATGTATATGCAAATTTGTATTGTATTTACATGTGTGTGCATATGTGTGTACATAAACTGGGTAGGGGGTCAGAATTATGTGACCTGTGATTTAAATAGTTTAGAAAACCCCCAGGAGAAAGTTCCCTATACCAATGTGCATCAACTTCTGTTCTAAAACTCAGTCTTGCAATATTACCTGGGGGGCTAACAAGTTGGATGACTTGTCCAAGGTCACATATCCGATGTATAAAAAAGGTGGAAGTTGAAAATGAGTCCTTGAAGTTAGCTCTCTATATACTATGTCATATTGCCTCTTTTGCAATATAATCCCCAGTTATTAATAATGATTTGATAATGAACTGCCTACATTGCCATTTCTTCCTCCCCAGAAGAATTGCTAGCAAGTTACTTAACCTCTGCCTGTCACAGTTTCCTCAACTATATAATGAGGATAATAATAGCAACTGACCGTTGTTGTGAGGATCAAGTGAATAATAATTGTAAAGTGATTAACATAGTAGAAATTTAACACATTCTTAGCATCACTGCAGCCCTCAAGAAAAGGAAGAAAAGCAGAACATTTCTGAGCCATATCACTGTAGTGAATGAAAAAAGACTTGTAAGCATCAATAAAACAAACACATTAAAACAGACCAGGGGACCAAAGTTGAATGAGAGGCATTGAGGATGGAAAAGCACTGGTCTCAAAAGTAAAAGGCTTGAATTTAAATCCTAGATCTTACATCCATAAGTGATGTGATTCTAGATAAATTTATCAGTTTCCTCCTCTGAGAGTGGGGTTAGTCCTTGCATAACCTACTTCAAAAGGTTAAAGTGAATAAAACATTTTGCAAAACATAAAGGTCAAGTGCTTCCCACTGAGACTTTGGGCTAGCCAAGTGAGGTGAAGGTCTAACACTCAGCCTGAGAGTGTAGGAAACAGTAACTCTGTCCCCTGGCTTTGACATTGTTTTGACACATGTTTTTGGACAAATATACACATACATTCATCTATATGAGAAAAGGGAATAGATTCAGACTTTAAAACTGGGCAACCTGAAAATTATTTGGTAGTCATTGGACAAATTGTCACTATTTTATGATCTGTACTTTGGAAATTAAAATCATGAGGGATGTGGGATATTGCTAATAAAGTAGAGTGAGGTCTCCACTGGTGTCCTAAGCCCATGTATTAAGATGAAATTTGAGAATCTCAGTTTAGGTAGAAGATCTCTGATGTTAAACAATTTGGCAACTGGGCTAGGACTCTCCTCTTGAAGAGATCAGAGGATTCAGTAGCCAAGACATGAATGAAATTTTACTGGTACTAAGTAGAGATTTCTGGCTTTTTAAGAGCTGTAAAAAGGTATAGACTTAAAGCCAAATGATCATGACAACCTTCACTCTTTATCTTCCAGAGAAAGACAATGATTTTGGCAGAATTAGAAGATGGAGGGAGCAGACTAGGAGAGATCATGTGTGGTCAATAGCACAGAAACTAGAAAATGTTTTAAATTTGTTCAAAAAGATTCCCGTAGAAAATATGTGTTTGGCCAACCAGAATCCATGAGAGCAGAGAGGACACTGGCAAAATACACTGCCAAAAGATTTCAGCAGCTCTGTCCTGTGTGGCCCCTCCATAATGTGTAACCTAGCCCTATATTTCTGCCTTTTGTGTATGAATCTTAGCTATACATGCTTCTTGTGTTTGGCTTTTAAACTAGTCCTTTGCCTCCCCTTTATTTGCCTGACAAAGAGATATTCCCATTCTTGTGCTGCCTCTAATCTTTATATAAGGGAGAAGCCTCTTGACTCTGTTCACACCTCTCCTCTCACCTTTTGATCTGAATTTTTAGAGACTATCTGTTTCTTCAATTAATGAACTTTAAGTTATTCTTCTTCCTTTTCAATTCTTAGTCTTTCTGTGCTGAATTTTCCAATTTCCTTTTTTGAGATGCCTTATTTTTAAAGAGATATGTTATTACATCTATCCGTGGCCTATTTTCCTAGACAAAATAAATGACAACCAAGAGATAAGAAATAAAAATTTTAAAAGAAAAAAGAAAGAAAGAAAGAGAAGGAGGAAGGGAGGGAGGGAGAGAGGGATGGAAGGAGGAAGGGAGGGAGAAAGGAAGACATGAGGTTAATATTATTTTTGACTATAACAGCTGAAGGAGCCCAAACATCGAGAGGGTAGTCAATGTGAGTAAAGTCACATAGCAGGTGGTGAGCAGCAGGAACCTCACAGCCCAGGAGTTTCCAGTCCATTTCTTAGCTGACTGAGCCATGATGTTTCTTGGTACTGGAGGCATTAACATGATGGATGATTGGACTGGAGCTGAGCACTCTTCTGTAGTCTGTCCAGTGTGCTCAGTCTATGCTGCATCACATAGTCCTCTCGTTTCAAAACAATTTGTTATGCAGTTTTCCTACAGAAACAAAATACATTAAAACTATAGAGACCATATTCTCTACTATAATACACATTACCAAGTGTAGAAAAGAGATCGTACCCCAAGAAAAGAGGAAAAATTATTTAAATATCTATGCTATCAGAAGTAAGGTTTTTGACTATTCTGGTATTTCTCCTAAGGAAGCCAGTTAGAGCAATAAAGAGAAAAGGAAAGGACTGTGGTATTCTGGAAAGTTCACACTGCTGGATTTGAAGTCAGAAAATCAAGATTCTCTTCTCAGTGAAGATATGACAATAACTGCTTGATGACAAGACAATTCACTCTTCAACCACAAGCATCAGTTTTATTTGTAATGTGGCCGTATCAAACAAGATTATATTCAAGGTTTCCAATTTGAAAATTGACTGATATAAGAAATTTTAGTGACATAAGAAGCTGTGGCTTTTGCAGTAATGTTATGATTCTAATTCTGTATCCTGTGGACAAGAGGTTGTGTCTGGGAGGACTTAACTCTCTGAGCCATAGAACTCCTGCCATGAAGTCCATGCTGTATTTTTAGTAAAGGTTTCACATAGCCATTGTTTTTGACTGGCTCCAGTAATATATTACCTTCCACCCCAATCATCTAGCCCTGCTGTTGCACATGGACTTTTTCACCCTACCATACTTGCGCTTGTTTTCTAATTCTAGAAATGTAATCAAATTACTCCATCACTCCTCTATGACTCCAGTCACCATAGCTGTGATTCCTAAATTAATACTCCCTTCACCAGCCACCACACCTTTACATATATTGTCTTTCCTTATTAAAATATAAGTTTCTTGAGGTTCAGGATTGTTCTGTTTCTGAATCTGTGTTCCAAATGATTAGCACAGTGCTTTTTTTTACTCTTTCTGAAAATATAACTTTTGTGCTGGTACTCTTAATAAATCTTCTAAATTTACAGAAGAAATGGTGCTATACTGAAGTATGAGAGAGAAGAATTAAACAAAAAAATTTCAAATCTCAGCAAAGTGCAAATGCATATGGGAACAAACAGCCAAGCCACATGAGGGGCATTGTGTTCCCGGAAGGTTTTTAAGAATGTTTTCTGGAAAGGTCTGGGAACAGTTCTCACTGATAACAGAGGAATTGGACCTCATATTAGAGAAATATTCTTAATCAAACTGCACAATACTACTAAGCTCTTTGCTGGAACAACTGTTATTAAAATACAATGAATATAATTCACAGACCAAGAGGTTCCATCTCTGAAACAAATTCTAGTTATTTGTCGAATATGCATTGAAAACACTATTCCTGGGAAGTTGTTTCATCAGGTAAGTTGGGATAGCAAGGTCTTTTAGAGATAAGAGGGATTTGAAGAGAGTGTCTCAAGCATGAAATGTCTATTAGAGCAATTAAACAAAGAGTAATCTAATGAAATAAACATGAGCAAATGGGTCATCATTCTCACTAGATAATTAGGGTATAGTTCAAATTTCTTAACTTGGAGTCTACAAATTTATTTTGCTTTTGAAAAAAAAATTTGGTTAACTGTACTTCAATAGAATTGGTTTCCTTTATATATAAACATATATCATATGTATTCTAATGTATATAGAATCTTATAAATTTTATCATTTAAAAATGCCATTCTGAGAAGAGATTCATGAGCTTTCCCAGATTGTCAAAGGGGTCCATGACTCACAAAATGGTTAAGAACTTCTGGTCTAGAGGGCAACTAGGTGGCAACCAGGTGGCACATTGGATAGAACACTGTCCCTGTAGTCAGGAGGACTTGAGTTCAAATCTAGTTTCAGAAACTCCTATCTGTCTAACCCTGGACAAATAACAAACCCAATTGGGAAAAAGGGGAAAAAAAACAAGGTCCTGGGCTAGTTATTTATAAACTAAGATATCTTTCCATCCACTCCATCAAACAAGTAGCTTTTAAATGGCTACTGAAAAATTTCATAATACAGAAATGGATCTCATCCTATATGAAGTTCCTGGTCAACATCCAGTGGTTAGAAGCTCATTATTACGGTTTTAATTTTTCCTCTGAACTCATTTGAATCACTTCAACAAATATTTATCAAGAACTTACTATATAATGAACTGAACCAGCTACGCCCAGAGAAAGAACTCTGGGTGATGATTAAAAACCATTACATTGAATTCCCAATCCCTATATTTATGCCCACCTGCATTTTTGATTTCCTTCACAAGCTAATTGTACAATATTTCAGAGTCTGATTCTTTTTGTACAGCAAAATAACGGTTTGGTCATGTGTACTTATTGTGTATCTAATTTATATTTTAATATATTTAACATCTACCGGTCATCCTGCCATCTGGGGGAGGGGGTGGGGGGTAAGAGGTGAAAAATTGGAACAAGAGGTTTGACAATTGTTAATGCTGTAAAGTTACCCATGCATATAACCTGTAAATAAAAGACTATTAAATTAAAAAAAAGGATAAGCAAAAAAAAAAAAAAAAAAAAAAAGAATTTACTATATCCAGGTAATGGAATGAATTCAAAGTTGAAATAAGAGAAAATGTCTGTCTTCTTGGAAGTAACAACCTTGTAATAAAGTATGGGACATGTACAAATAACTCTAATATAAAGTGTATAATGATAAATATATAAAAGTGATCCAGCAAAGGACTATGTGAGGTTAGAATAGGGAAATAATATTTTGTCATTAAAATTATTTCAGAATATAATACTCTCGCACAGAAGAATAGTATAACAACCCCAATCATCACAGCAACTGCATATGACAAATGTTTTCAAGATTTACTACCTCTAGTCTTTTATCTCATTATGTAGGAAAATATGTTCATCATCTCTCCTCTGGAATTGGCATTGGTTAATCATTTAATCTGGTTTTAGCTAATTAAAAAAAGGTTTCAAAGACTTTGTTTTTGTTTTAACCATTTAAAAATTATAGTAGTTATTGTAATTATTGTTTTCAAAGTCAATTTCTTCACTATATCTTCATGAAACCATTATGTTACTCTAAATTATTCATGTTCATTTTTCTCACATCACAATAAAATTCAATTACATTCATATCTTGCTGTTTATTCAGTCTTTCCCCAAACTTTAGAATTCTCTCCCTCTCCCTGCCCCCGACTTGCACTCTAGCTCTTGCTCTCTCTTAATCTGGTCCTCTAATTCTCATTCTTTAGCTTTTGTTCTCTTTCCTTTTTTTCCTCTCTCCTTTCATTTCTTTTTATTTTCCTTCCTTCTATCCTTCCCTCCTTTTTTCCTTCCATCTTTCTTTCCTTCTCTCCTTCCATTTTTTTTTCTTTCCTGCTCACTATCCCTTTCAGCCTTTTATTCCTTCTTCCCTCATTTCTCCTCCCCCCTTTGTATAGCTGACTTGGTTTCTTTAAGAAATTAGTCATTTAAAAGGCATGATGAATTTGGCAAACTTTTTTAAATTCCAAATTATTTTTCATATTTCAAATTATATTTCATATAAACAAATCAATTTTCTCCTTAGCATTTAGCTATACAATTATATTTGTATATATGATTTGTAGTATTTATAAGTTTTCTAATGTTGAACTATCATTTCCTTCTTGACAGAAACCTAGTCATATTGATTTTTTTTTATTTGTTATTATAGGGTCTTGGCTAACATTTTATTTCATATATTAAATCAATATTCACTAGGAACAGTTATTCTCTCTGCTTTATTTCTACTTAGTTTCAATTTAAAGATTACATTTAATTCACAGAATTTGGCAACATGTCTGCTTTTTATTTTTACAAGGAATTCATTCAGCATAAGGATTAATTACAATTTAAATAAATGTTATAATTCATTTCTAAATCCATGTAGATATAAATTTTTCTTTAGGAGATCTTATATGACTAGCTAATTTTCTCACGTAACATTGTTTAGAATTTTTATTTTCTGTTTGATTAATTTAAATATTGTGTATTATTATACATGCTCATCTGTTTTATTTATTTTTATTAGTAGGGCATATAATTGGCATTAATAATTTTTGATAATTTTTTCATTTCTTCTCCTTCATAATGAATTACCACTTTGAATTTTTAATTTTGCTGATTTAGTTATTTTCTCTCCCTAATAAAAAGTCCTATTACAATATGGTTGCCTGTTTTATTTTTCTTTTTTAAAAATAGCTCTTAGTTTTCTTTATCATCTCAATAGTCTTTCTTGTTTTCAATTAAATCTTTTATTGTATTTTCAGCATTTCTACTTTTGTGCTAGTTTTGGAATTAATTATTTATTTTCTAGGGTTTTTTGTTAAGTTCTTAGGTTCTTCTATGCCTCTCATTTGTTGAGTTCATTTTTACTCAGCGTTAATACCTGATTGGGCAGTGCCTCAGGCAAACTGAGACCTGTTAAACACTTTAGCTTAAAAAGGCCAAGGTCTCCCATTGAATCCAGAGCCCATAGCCAGTTATCCTGATCCATATCTTGCTACTGGAAGCTGTTA
The DNA here is from genome assembly GCF_902635505.1 of Sarcophilus harrisii. NCBI lineage: Eukaryota > Metazoa > Chordata > Mammalia > Dasyuromorphia > Dasyuridae > Sarcophilus > Sarcophilus harrisii. The sequence goes on from NC_045428.1 coordinate 519,562,366, forward strand.
AATCCAATTCACTTCCATATCATGACATCATGTCCCTGATGTAATGGTCCTCTTAGAGAATGAAGTAGGAGTAGTAGATGCAGGACCCAAATGAAATTCGCCAGTTGGGCAACACAGCTCCTTTTCTTTCTTTTTCTTTCCTTTGTTCTGTTTACATAGGGTAACATTCCCTTATCTGCTAGTACTCTGCCCAAAGAAATGTAAAATTTGATCACTGAAACCTCACAGGATATCTTGGAGTTTATGGGCTAGGTCCTTGCCTTAAACCGAAATCATTCTGACTCTCATTGATTTAATAGGTCCAGGACTAGACCAAGGTGGTCATTGTTTGGGCCCTGATTGGCCAAAAGTGAATGTGAATAGTAATTGTTTCTGTTTTGGCCAGAAACCTTGAGGGTCTTTTCTTCCCAGACTGATTTTTTTTAACTAGGTAAAAGAGACCATTCTCTGCCTCATTTCTTACTTAGACTCAATCACTTATTAGTCATTGCCTCAATCAAACTGAGACTTGTTAAAGATTTTAGCTTATAAAGGTCAAGGTCTTCCATACATCCAGGGCCATTTCCAGTTGTCCTAATCTATATTTTGCCACTGAACCTAGAGGGCTCTGGATAAAAAATTGAGGCTCTTGAGTTTTCCCAGCCCTCCCTCACTTAAATCCAATTTACTTTGCATATCATGACAAAATCTCCTTGATGTCATGGTCCTCTTAAAGCATGAAGGATAAACAACAAGGACAAACTGTTGACATATGTGAAGATCGTGTATTTTTAAATCAGCAGAAGTCAGGAATTCAGGTTAGGGGAAAACTGTCAGTCTTTATTCTCAGTGAAGAAGGATCGGAGGTGGAAGAGAATCGGCGATAGCAATGTGTGCAGCTGAGTCAAGAAGCTAGCTCGACCAGCAGCCACACAACCAGCAGCTTGGAGTCTCCAACCCAGGCCCAATCTCCCCCAGCTTCTCTTCCTCTCTCCCTCTTTGCCTCCACCCACCAAAATCGTCCTTTCCTATACAACACATCAGGACTTGCACGGAGAGTGGGCAGGGACCATTCTTTATCCAATCATGTATATTAATAGAGTATAGCCCAATTACTATTTAGCCTCACGTACTTGGGACCTCAGTGCATCAACTCAAACCTCAGCCCATTACAGACATATGTGTTTAAACATGTGCAATTTCTCCTTAAGGACAATTTTAGCTACATCTAAATTTTGGTATGTTGTTTCATATTATTTTCTTTAATGCAATTATTATTTTATTATAATTTGTTCTTTGACACACATCCTTTATCATTATATTATTTAATTTACTTGTAAATCTATTGTTCATAATTCTTTGTTGGTTACATATGTCAAGTTTTATCAAAAAGCAACATAACAGTTGATTGAAAGCTGGTATTGGAGTCAGAAAGTACTGGGATCAAATTCTCCCTCTCACATTTAAAAGTTCTGTTTCTTTTAGCACCATATCTGTAACATAGCAAGTACTTAAATGCTTATTGGTTTGACTTGTTGATGACACATATTTAGTCCTGTGAGCATAGGAAAGTCACTTAATTTTTCTATTCAAGTCACAACCCCAAGTGCTTCAGCAAAAAACAAAAAAAACAAAAAAAAAAAGATATAATCCTTTAAATCTCCATTCAATAATTACCCAAATTCTAGCATATATAATTTTCTGCTCTATTCATATTCTTAATTCATTCTATTTATATGTATATAATATTTGTCTAAATTCAAAAACACTGAAGTATTCAACAATTTCATTAATCTCTAGGTATTCTTATAGCTGCTTTTCTTTTAAATATTTATATGTTATTTCACTCAATATATATTTAATATTTATGATTATTTAATAATCTATGGTACCTTTATGCATAATGTACTTTCCCTGCTTTTCTTTTTAACTGTGTCTGATTGTACTATTAACTATTTGTTTTTGTAGCCATGATTACCACCTCTTTTCTTTGATTTCTATAAAAGGCACTAAAATCTACTCCAACTCCTCATTCTTTCTTGTTACCAGATTTACAGGTAAAAGAATCATGTGAATTAATAAAAACCCTCTTTTCTCCCCTTCCCAAAATTCCTTCCTTCATTTTACAAATAAGGAAAAAGAAGTCCAGAATTAAAGAGTTACTTGTCCAAAGTTACAAGGAGATTAAATATGAGAACTAGGATTTCGAGCCAAATTCTATGTGCTTTAATGCTCTTTCTCTTCTAGATGAATATGTTATATTAATATTTTTGTAAACAACAAAGTAGTGAGAGATGCTTTCCAATCCACTCAATGACTTCTCTCTTTTTTCTGGAAGACTTCATCCCATTCTCTTTCATAATAATGATTGTCAAGGTAGTTTTCTTCCGTAACATCCAGTTATAATTGTTCTCTCATTTTACTTAGGAAAATAAAGACAAACAAAAAAGAATGAAAACAATACTGGTACAATACTATCCCAATCTTCTGCTTTCTGTATCTTCTCATAGATCAGATTCAGATTGTTATTTCCTGCCCATTGTTTCTTTTTCATTTGTCACTTGTAAGCAACCCTCTGTGCCTACAGTATATTTTCCTTATTATTTTTCTTTCCCAGATATAATGATGGTGATAGCTTGCACTTATTAGCTCTTTAAATTTTGCAAAGTACTCACATGTTATTATGTTATTACATTTGAGCCTCACAATAACTATGAAGAGTATATATATATATATATATGAAGTATATATATATATATATATATATATATATATATATACATATATACACACACACACACACATATGTATGTGGGAGGATGGGCATTGTATAGATCTGGGGATATAGGTACATCTTTAGAATAATAAAGTTATAGGAATTTAAAACTATAAAGATACCCTAGAGATCTTTATTGGGATGTCATTTAAATTATCTGGTCTTCCTTTCCTTATGTGAAAAACAATGAAAATAAACAAAAATTAGGAGAATAGACTCATTTACCTGTCGTTCCCTTCTGTCTATAAATCTAATGCTATTTCATTTAAAAAATGAGGAAACTGAACTCCAGAGTGTATTAAATGATTTATCCTGTATTTAGGTATTACAGGCCTGTAGGTGTCCTCCAATAAAATGTATGCTCTTTTAGGGCCAAGATTATTTTTTGCCTTCCTTTGTGGGCCTAGAATTTAACACAATATCTGGCACATGATAAATGCTTAACAAATTTCTTTTGTCCAACTAAAGAAATAGTAAACAGTAAAATCAGGTTCCAACTCCTAAGTTTTCATTATCAATAATGTTAAACTGAAATAGAAGTGAGGGCCACTAATGTATACATAGGAATCATTGTGGGGCTGAATGTGTTTTAAAATCTAATATTATCTATGTTTGATTGTATTTGTACTTATTTTGCTATTTCCAATTACATTTTAATCTAGTTCTTCCTTTTCGACAAGACTTAAGCTCACCTATGCAATCCTGTCTCCAGCACACACACACACACACACACACACACACACACACACACACATTCTTACAAGTGTGTTTTTGATTGCACAATTCAAGAAATTCAAACATTATATTCATTCTGTTATCTTCATTCTGGCTTTTTTGTAGATTTCAATTATTATTTAGGAATCCTCTTTTCATTTTCCCAGATCTGACTACTTGTATCACTTCTCTGCAGTCTCACTTGAGAGTGTTTAATTCTCCTGGCTCATGGTCTTTGATATTGATAGCTTATTCTTTGGCTCAGTTTAGTGGGATTGTTTCTTCCTTTGGATCCCTTTTCCCCATTTCTCCTCCTCCCATTCCCATATTTGTGAAACAATCTGAAAGCCAATTTCATTTGCAAGCCCTATCATTTTATATTCCACTGCAAATAATATGGTCCTAGATAAATTCTGAGTAAGAAGTCCCTAAGAGTCACTAAATCCTCAGTAGTCATTTTGCCTGCATTATTTTCACCTGTAAATAAATGAAGGCTGAAACATTTACAGACCACAGTATGCCTTACATGCTTAAGAATTCTGTCTAGCTCTTTGCAGTCAATCCCTAATTGCTTTGGGACAGAGGAATTACGCTGCCCTTTTAACATGAATATGCTCTGGAGGAATTCAGCTGTAATGCAAACTGTAATCTAGGGAGGTTAATTAAGAAAAATGGAATGGTGGCACAATGGATTCATATTTTGTCCTAAAAGTAAGCCTGTGTTAGGGTAAAAGTAGCTTCATTTCATTTAGATTCTGCTTTTCTTTAAGTAAACATTGCCTTTGGCACAATACATCCTTTTAAAAATTGTCTCAGAGGCTGCTAGGTATGGGAGATACTGTGGCAAGGGGTCTTAACTCAGCTGACCTTTGATTTCCCTTTCATCTAATCAGGAAACAAAAATTCAGCTGAATTAGCATCATTTTTCTTTTCCATCCCTTTCACAGTAAAAGCTGCTTAATTTATCTTGTGTACCAGATTTATGTGGGCACATGTAAATGCATACAAGGTCTCAATCAATTTAGAAGCAATTCTGTGAAAAGCCATTTTTGAGAATAATGTAAAAAGCTCATGAGACTATAAACCATGAACAAAGTCTGTTTTATACTCACAAACGTGGCCTCCCCCACGCATCCATTTCCAATTTTTTTTCCTTCCTTACTTCTTTTTCTCCATATTCAACACAGATACATCCAGAAATGCATAATCCTACCTTTCTTTCCACCTCTCTTCCCTTCTTTTCCATCTTTTTTCACAGACTATGGATATATAAATGAAGGAAACATGATTTCATTTAACCTCCCTAATTCTATGGGTTCTTCTAACAGTTGAAAGGTTTTTATTAAATAGTTAATCAAGTAAGGTGGCATGCAGTCAGTAGTAAAGGTGGCAGAAAATAAATGATTGTTCAAGCCCTTGATTAAATAACCACACCTATGTACACATGGGCATAATAAAAAAACAGATAATGCACACATACACATTATATCTATATCTATACGTATAGATATAGTTTCTCTTGCTTTAAAAACAAATTAGAAAAGTTGCATGTTAAAATGGATGAAGAGTTGACCTTACAGCCAGAAAGTTCTTGCTGGCTGTGTGACACTGAGCAAATGATGCCGCTTTTCTATTCTCCAGACATCTGAGACTGTAATTTGTAAACTGATAGACTGTTAATGTGCTCAACTTGGTTTAATATTTTAAGGGAGGTGGAGAGCAATTTAATGAGTAGCCCACATTTGGATGACATGCAGAAGATTATCTTCACCATCTTTTCATGAATAAATTTCCAGGTATTCCAGTCTTCAAAGATTTTGAAACTACTTCTGGGGATAAATTATGGTGTTGAGATTTTTTTAATCCCTTTGAACAACTTTATTTTTTTTTAAAATGAAGATTTTATGAAAACCTAAATAAAATATAATGCTTCCCCAAAATCTTAGTATAGATTAAAGCCATAAGAGCTTAAAACTATACTAAGACTTTTGAGAACCCTATAGAGGTTTTGTTCCTCAGTTTTGAAACTTCCAAATAAAATTCCTGACAATCAAGAAAAGAAGAAAGAATTTTTTTAAAAAAATTAAAAGACAGTACTCATAGACAATATTCAAACACTATATGTTCCATCCCAGGAAACTTTTGAAGACTAAGTTTCAAAACAGAATTGAAAGAAAGAAAACTGTATTCAGGAAGTTCACAATCTGATAAGGGAGACAACATAAGAGCAATTATATATAAACAAACTATATGCAGAATAAATTGGAGACAATGGAAAGAGGGAAGTGACTAGTAGGCTTCTTGTAGAAGGTGGGGTTTTAGCTGTCACTTAGTCAAAGCCAGGGAACTTAGGAGGAAAAGGAGAGGAGAGATAGCATTACAAAAAATGAGAGATCCACTGAAAATGGCCAGTCAGGAGGTGGAATATCTTAAATGAGGAAGAATAAGGAAGCCAGTGTCATTGGATTACAGAATACATGAAGAGTGAGCAAGACGTAAGAAGACTTAAAAGTTTTTAGATGGGCCAGCTAATGGAGGGATTTATATGCTAAACAGCAAAGCATAAGATTTTATATTTGATTCTTAAAGTGATAGGAAGGCTAAAGTTTGTTGAACAGAGGGCAGATGTAGCCAGAATTATACTTTTATATGTAAATGTATATATACATGTGTGTGTGTGTGTGTGTTTGATGACTGAGTTGAGGATGAGCTGGAGTGGGGAGAGAGTTGAGGCAGAAAAAGCAATCTACAGATTATTTTATTAATCCAGACATGAGATGATGTTTGTCACCAAGGTAGCAATGTCAGAAGAGAGAAGGTTGTTTATATGAGAGATGCTGTAAAGATTAAAATGGATCAGACTTGGCAAAATATTGGATATGGGAGCAAGGGGAGAGAGAACCTATTCTCTAGATGTTGAGAGTAACACCTAGCTCGAAATCCCAGGTGATTATGAGGAGGGTGGTGACCTCAACATTAATAGGGAGTTTTAAGAATGGGAGAAGGTTGGAGGAAAGATAATGTTTCATTTTGTATATATGGAGCTTAAGATATCTACAGGACATCCAATTTATGAAGATGCAAGATTGTAGGTCAGAAGAAAGGTTGGGACTGGATAAGTAGATCTGAGAATCATTAGCATAGAAGATGATAATTGAATCCATGTAAACTGATGAGATCACTGAGGGAAATAGTAGAGAGGGAGAAGTAACAAAAGCCCAAGGCAGAGTTTTGGGCTCAACTACTGTTAGCAGATGTGATTTGGATGAAGATCCAGCAAGGCAATTTAGAAGGAATGATCAAATATATAGGAAGAGAACTAAAAAGGAGCAGTGTTGCAAAAACCTAGAGAGAATAGAGAAGCAATAAGGTGAAGGAAAACTGAATGACTGATGATGTCAAAGTCTGCAGAAAAGACAAGGAGGATGACCCTATAGATTTAACAATTAACAATTCATTGGTAGCTTGGAGTTAGTATTCTTACTTGAATAATGTGAGTGAAAGCTGGACTATAAACTTAAGAAAAAAAGAAAAAAATTGAAGCACAAATTATAGTTGGCTAACTTTCAAGGAGTTTAGTCACAAGAGAAATATGGGGTGATACCTAGTGGAGATGGATTGATTGAAAGAGGTTTTTTGACAATGGAGGAGACACAGGCATAGTTCTAGGCACTATGTTGTTGTTCAGTTGTTTTCACTCTTATCTTACTCTACTTGGTAAAGATATGGTTCTCCAGCTTATTTTATAATAAGGAAATTGAGGCAAATAGAATTAAGCAACTTGCCAAAGATCTCACACCTAGTTTGAAGCTGGATTTGAACTCAGAAAGATGAGTCTTCCTGATGAGAACTCTGCACCACTTAACTATGGAAGCAGCTAATAGAGATATGAACAGTGAGAGAATAAGGAGGGTGAAAAGGGAACTACATTAGAAAAAATCGAATGGAATGGGATCACTTGTGCATATAGTTGGGTTTTCTTCAGCAAGGAGAGACTTTTCTTCATGTGAGAGTAAAAAAGATAGGATAGAAAACACTGAATGATGTGAGATAAATAAGAATTGAGAAGAGAAATGAGGAATAGGCTAAAATTTTTAATGAACTACATGAAAAGATTCTTTTTTATTATAACTTTTTATTTACAAGATATATGCATGGGTAATTTTTCAGCATTGACAATTGTAAAACCTTTTGTTCCAATTTTTCCCCTTCTTCCCCGCACCCCTCCCCCAGATGACAGGTAGACCAATACATGTTAAATATGCTAAAGTATATCTTAAGTACAATATATGTATACATATCCATACAGTTATTTTGCTGCACAAGAAGAATCAGACTTTAAAATAATGTACAATCAACCTATTAAGGAAATCAAAAATGCAGGTGGATAAAAATAGAGGGATTGGAAATGTTATGTAGTGGTTCACACTCATTTCCCAGAGTTCTTTCCTTGGGTGTAGCTGGCCCTGTTCATTATTGAACAAAAGGAACTGATTTCATTCATTTCATTGTTGAAGAGAGCCACACCCATCAGAACTGATCATCATATAGTATTGTTGTTGAAGTATATAGTGATCTCCTGGTCCTGCTCATTTCACTCAGCATCAGTTCATGTAAGTCTGCCAGGCCTTTCTGAAATCATCCTGTTGGTCATTTCTTACAGAATAATAATATTCCATAACATTCATATACCACAATTTATTTAGCCATTCTCCAATTGAAGGGCATCTATTCAGTTTCCAGTTTCTGGCCACTACAAAGAGGGCTGCCACAAACATTCTTGCACATGTGGGTCTCTTTCCCTTCTATAAGATCTCTTTGGAATATAAGCCCAGTAGAAACACTGCTAGATCAAAGAGTATGCACAGTTTGATAACTTTTTGAGCATAGTTCCAAATCGCTCTCCAGAATTGCTGGATGTATTCACAATTCCACCAACAAAGTATCAGTGTCCCAGTTTTCCCCACATCCCCTCCAACATTCATTATTATCTTTTCCTGTCATCCTAGCCAGTCTGAAAGGTGTGTAGTGATATCTCAGAGTTGTCTTAATTTGCATTTCTCTGATTAATAATGACTTGGAGCATCTTTTCATATGGCTAGAAATAGTTTCAATTTCTTCATCTGAAAATTGTCTGCTCATATCCTTTGTCCATTTATCAATTGGAGAATGGCTTGATTTCTTATAAATTAGAGTCAATTCTCTATATATTTTGGAAATTATGCCTTTATCAGAACCTTTGACTATAAAAATGTTTTCCCATTTTATTGTTTCCCTTCTAATCTTGTCTTGATTAGTTTTGTTTATAGAAAAGCTTTTCAATTTGATATAATCAAAATTTTCTAATTTGTGATCAATCATGATCTCTAGTTCTTTGATTACAAATTTCTTCCTCCTCCACAGGTCTGAGAGGTAAACTATCCTGTGTTCCTCTAATTTATTAATAATTTCAATCTTTATGCCTAGGTCATGAACCCATTTTGACCTTATCTTGGTGTACGGTGTTAAGTGTGGATCAATGCCTAGTTTCTGCCATATTAGTTTCCAATTTTCCCAGCAATTTTTGTCAAACAGTAAGTTCTTATCCCAAAAGCTGGGGTCTTTGGGTTTGTCAAAGACTAGGTTGCTATAGTTGTTGACTGTTTTGTCCCTTGAACCTAACCTATTCCACTGATCAACTAATCTATTCCTTAGCCAATACCAAATGGTTTTGGTAACTGCTGCTTTATGATATAGTTTTAGATCTGATGCAGATAGGCCACATTCATTTGATTTTTTTTTTCATTAGTTCCCTTGAAAGTCTTGACCTTTTGTTCTTCCAGATGAATTTTGTTGTTATTTTTTCTAGGTCATTAAAATATTTTTGGGGAGTCTGATTGGTATAGCACTAAATAAGTAGAATAGTTTAGGTAGTATTGTCATTTCTATTATATTTGCTCGCCCTATCCAAGAGCACTTAATATTTTTCTAATTGTTTAGACATGAAAAGATTCTTGACTGAAATAGTAAAGAGAAATGTGAGTTGCAGGATATTTAAAGTGAGATAAAAAGGTATGGGTGACTAATGTAGCAAGTTAATTTTGAGAGATATAAAATCGCCAAGTTAAAGTTATATAAAATAATTTTGTAGTGGATCCAGTCAGCAGTTTTGTGATTTTCTCCAGTGTTGTTTAAAAGCATATGCTTCTTCAAGGCAACAAAGGGTGTGGTTAATCTAAGGATAAGACTTGTCAGGGCAAGATCTTCAACAGGGTAAAAAGGCAAGGGACTAAACTTAAAAGGACAGCAGAGAATTGAACTGGTTCACCAAGGGTTTAAGTATAGGGAAGAGAAGGGAGTATAGCTAGGAGTGACATTTAGAGAAAGACCTGAGGGATCGGAGGAGGATTGGAAGTCATTGTGAGGATAAAGAACTGGCTTTGGGATTGAAAGGTAGAAAGAGATTTAGAATGAAAACAGATTGTGGTCATATAATTTAATTTATTAACTCATGATTTTCCTTTGTTCAGGAAATACCACATCTAAGACAAAAAGAAATTTTAAAATAAATGAGTAGTATAACAAAATCCTAAGCCAAGAAGCTATAATATAAGTTATAGATAATTCAGACCAGACCCATGTCACTATCTCCTTCCTCAAAATAGCAGAATATCTCTCTAGGAATGAAAACCACAGGTCCTTCATAATAACAAAATAAAAAGAGGAACATGATGATGGTGATAATGATGAAAGAGAAGGAGGAGGAGGAGGAGGAAGAAAAAGAAGAAGAAGAAGAAGGAAAGAAACAAAGAGAGAAAAGAAGGAAGGGAGGAAGAAAGGAAGGGAGAAAAAAAGAAAGAAAGAAAAAGAAAGAAAGAAAGAAAGAAAGAAAGAAAGAAAGAAAGAAAGAAAGAAAGAAAGAAAGAAAGAAAGAAAGAAAGAAAGAAATCTTGCAAAATAATGTCTCCATTTTGCACATGGGTCAATTGATGCTCCAAGAACTTAAGTGACTTGCCAGATTCTCACAGCTAATAAGTAACAGAGCCAGGGCCAAAACCTTCTTTTTTTAATGCTACACACTCATGTCACAAATTCATCTAAGTATTGTATAAATTGTTAATACTTTCAGCCTGATTTAAGAATTCAGGGACTAGATTCACACATAAGAAACAAAGAAACCAAGACCACAGGTCAGAAAGAAGCTTCATTCTGTCCAGAATCATAACTAATATTGGGAAACTAGGAATTTTTCTCAGGGTACCAAAATGTAAAGGGTGCTAATAGCACATATTCTCCTTTACCAGGCAGAAGCAACTCAAATTAGCACTGATTAGTTAAAATTGGCTACCTCCTGTTCGCCACACCTAAGTTGAGCTCCTCTCTGACTTCAATCCAAACTGCTCCCTTCACCAGAACAGTAGCCAGGGTCTCCTTCTCTCTCCCATAAGGCAATGTCTCAAGGTCTTTTTTCTCTGGTACCTTATGTTTCATGACCTATGGACTCCTCTAACATCCATTCACTTTTACACAACTGAATTCATCTTTGAAAATTGATTTAATAACATTTTTATGTAGTACTTGACTTGGAAAGCTGGAATCACTAGCTACAAATCTGACTATCCCTAAGCCAACAAAGAAAGAAGAAATAAAGTAATAGGTTGGCAAGTAGGTAAAACTATTGCTAATCCCAACTCAATCAAAAATATATTTTAAAATGTAGAGCTTTAACAGATCATAGGTTGGTGCCTAATTTCTCCTAAGAAAATCCAACTTGTAACCTTGCTTTATTTTCAATTAAAATCACTTTTTTTTCCAAGATTTTTCTTGCTCCTCTTTACGTTAGTGCCTACTCTCTGAAATTATCTCTGGTTTATTGTGAATATAATCTTACTTGTATATAGCTGTTTGCATGCTGTCTTCCAATAACTGAACTTTTTGAGAGCAGGGGCTTGTACTTTCTTTATGTTCTCAGCACTTAGCTTAGTGCCTGGGACATAGTAAGCACTTAAATGTGTGTTGGTTTGACTTGACTTAACCTATTTTTAAAGGAAGCTGGACTTGTCAGGCTAAGTAAAGAAGCAAGTCCTATGACTTGCACTTACCCTTTTGTCAATATTTCTGTTTCTATATTAAATAATTTCACTTGGGATTCTCTTGGTGTTTTGGACCTTCAAGTAACCCAAATTACAAATAATATTTTTCTATGTCTTCTACCACTTTATTCAACAGAAGGCCAGAAACTTTGGAGGTAGCAGGTTCAGAAGGATTTAGAGCTCTTCAGAGGCCTACAAACAAAAACAAAAACCTTTGCTTTGCATTTATCAGTCCATCACTAACTTTGAAATAACTGGGAGAGGGGAAAAAGCTCATAAAATGGGTTGAGCAGTTGTCTAGCCTGACTGTAACTTCAGTGAACCCTAGACCTCTGCCCTCTGCTGAAATGCTATTTTGTTATTTGCAGTAATATTTCTCAGGAAACCCCAACTCTTGTCCCTATGGCAACTATTTATACCAGGGATGTTTTTACCTTCTTTGTCACTGGTACAGCAGCATCGTTAGAAAAGGCAGCAATAAGCTAGGCTATTGCCCTTTTCTACAACGTGATGTTGGAGTCTAGCATTCAGTTGTGCATTTCAATTAGACATTCTTGAACTGAGTTCTACAGCTGCAAGTACAAACTTGTAGCTGTTTGGGCAAGTGCAAATGAGTGATTGGTATGTGTAAATTGCACATATAACCACTCACACCCATGCCTTTTTGAACACTTTGGAGATGAAGGAGGGGAGCTTGCACGTGTAATTGATAGATAGATAGATAGATATTTATGATACAAAGATAGGCAAAGAAAAAATAGAGATAAAGACCGAAATGGATATATATATATATATATATATATATATTTGAATACACACACACACATATATATATATATATATATATATATATATATATATAGTTCCCTGAAGTCTATAGACTTGCAATCTATTGAATATTTTCCTTAAAGAAACCCAGAAAGGTTGATGATATGTATAATCATTATTCATTTTATATAAATAAGGAAATTGAGACCTAGAGAAATTAAGTGATTTGCCCAATTACACAGTTATTAGAGGAACTCAGATTAGATCCCGGAGTTCGGTCTTTCAATTTAGATAGAATAGGATAAGGATTTAGAAGCACACTGTGATATTTTTTAGGAATTGTAGATTTCAAGGATTGGTGGTTACAAGGGGGCTGACGTGATCTATTTGAAGAAAACTAAGCAAAATAAAAGACAAATAATAAGAAAAAACTGACTTAGTATAATAAACATAGAATTTGGTTTAGATCCAGAATCTCCTAAATTCAAGTCTTATTTGATACATAGTACCTGTGAGATTCTGGAAAAGACAATTAACCTTTTAGTACCCAGTCAAAGACTATATTCTGAGGATTAGGTGATAGTCTGAATAGAAGGAAATTTCTCATCAGAAGTTCCCTCCACCAATTAAATTACACATTCAATTTTTAAAAAGAAAAATAAGCAGGATAAAATTGTTTCTTAAGAATCATCTGTTTCAAAAAACTCAGTTTAAAACAATTGATAAATAGTATTCTGTGATGGTCTGGAAACCACTTTTGCAAAAAAAAAAAAAAAACTTTAAAGTTTCTGGGAACTGAGTCTGGCCAGATTATTGAGAAAAAATACAGTTATGAACAAGAAGAAGATATTAAAATCAATGCATAGGTGCAGTTAATAGGGATTATTAGTTTTAGATTTCTCTACAAGCAAGGGAAAATTTCAGAACCAAAGGCAGAAAAAATATGTGATCACTACTGAAATTTTAGAGAACAGAAAAAATCAGTTGCTAAATGGGTCATGAACAGAAGAAGGGAAATTTCCTGTACAGGAGGGGCAGAGAACACTTTAACAATAAGAAATCAAGTCAAATTAAGTTTGGGGCACATATTGACCTCTTCACTTAGGAGGAAACACTTGGAATGGTGCAAAATGTACTAAATACTTACAGAATAAAGTATACAAGTTGATTTATGCCCCTAAGAACATAACCTTAGAAGTTCCTGGATTTGAGGTATGGAAGACTATCAAATTCACTATGCCCTCAGTAAATTGGTCAGTTTACTGAGTCCCATAGTAAGCACTTAAATTTGGTGACATAAATGACCTTGGGTAAAGATGGAAAATGGGAAATAGGTAACAACTGGCTTTGATGCTACCTTACTTTCTAATTAAAAAGTCATAGTCTCTTTCTTGCCTAGTTTCCTCATGCTGACCTCAAATAAGTATTTATTCTTTGTTCCAAGATTATCCTTCTCTCCCTGCCTGTTTCCTCTCTTCAAAACAAAACAAAACAGAAAACAAACAAAGGCACCCTCTAATTCCCCTAGGACCGAGATCTCAAGTTTTTTATTGTAAATTATTTCATAACAATGTGTTACTAACCATTTGCAGCTTAATGTATTTCCCAATCCCAGGAGGTAGAAGGGTATTTTCATTTTTGAAGAGGATGGTTAAGGAGGTCTTTAACAAATGGATGTTGGAATTTAGAGGAATGATTTTCTGGGAAATAGCTATGGTGCTTTGAATGGAGTACTGGGTTAGCATCACTTACTTTTTGACCAGAGGCAAGAACTATAAGGTACTCAGTGTATTGGAAAGATCATTTTTCCTGGAGTCATGAGATCTGGACTTGAATCCTGGTTCTTATATAGTGTGTAAATACAGATAACCTACTTAGACTTTTTGAGACTCTGTTTTTTGATTTGCAAAGTGGTATGATAATGTATATTATTAAAAATCACACAGGTTTATTTGTGACTTATGCAAATATGTCTTATGCTCCTATCCATCACATTCTGTACCAGCAGACCAGGAAGAAACTGTAAATCAAGAAACAAGTCATTTAATTAGGACAGAATGGCAAATTAAATAACAAGGGAAAATTAAGTAAGAGAATGATTTTAAACTTTCCCAACCCAATATACAAAAGACTAAATCCTATAGAGATTCCCACATAGATAAAAAGGGAACATTTTCCAGAAAGCTATTGTTCATAGGTAAGAAATGTTTGTGGCATAGAAGGAAAAACCTTTCCAAATTCAGTCCTCCAGTAACTAGATTTCTCTGCTTCTTGCCACCCTAGCCATGGTCCTGAAATTGTTCTTGCCACTAACATTTCCATTCAGCTTCCAAAGCTGTCCTTTATCTCTGCCCTTGGAGGTCCTACTCTGTTTATTTGCTAGAGGTATCTGCTACCTTGACTTCTTCCATTTGCAGGGAATGGAGGAGAGGTTATTCCTTTGTCAGAACTTTCTAAGCCAACATGTTTCAGGACAGTATTTATCGATCAGTGGGAATTTATAATTCCCTGCTATGTGCCAGACATTGTTCTGTACACACATAGAACATAGAATGAAACAATCTCTACTAAAAATGAACCTAAATTCTATTGGGAAAGACAAGTGTGTATGTATGTATGTATGTACATATGTGCATTATCAATATAAATGCATATAAATATACACAAAATAACAAAATGCAAGGTAGTTTGGGAGGCAGAACACTAGTAGTTGAAAAAATCTGGAACAACCTCACAACTTAAGGAAACATGAGGAAGAGTAATTGCTCCCCAGGCATGTAATATGAATGGTGCAAAGGCACAGTGACAGGAGATAAAGTGTCACTTGTGAAGAATAGAGAAGGACAGAGAATTTTGCTAGATTACAGTGTTAAGGATAGATATTAAAGTTCAATGAGGCTGGAAAGGGAGGTTGGTTCCAGGTTTTGAAGTCCTTCGAAACTAAACAGAAAAATTTAGAAATTCAAATAATTTTTATTTATTTAATATATATTATAAATAAAAAATTAGTAAATAATTTAAATTTTTAAATCTAAAAAATATGGAATCAATAAGAAGTCACACAGGATTGTTGATTAATGAAATGATATGGTCAGATGTGTTCTGAAGTAAAATGATTATTTTGTAGGAGATAACCAAAATAGTGAGAGTTTTGAGAGATGGGAATTAATGTGGAAATGGGTGGGTAAAGAAAAGGGACTGTATATGAAATATTTTATAAAGGTAGAAAGAGCAACATTTGGCAATTGATTGCATATATGAGGTGAAAGAAAATGAGGAGTCCAGAATAATAAATTATGGTTATGAATCTGGGTTACTAAAAAGATAGTAGTACCTTTGATTTTAAAAGGAAAGTTGGGAAAAGCATAAAGAGATTTTGTAGGGAAAGAATAAATTCAATTTGGGACATTTGGATTGAAGATATAGCTAAAACATCCAGTTTGAAACATCTAATAGGAAATTAGTAACCTAGAAATGAATCTCAGGAACTGAGGCTGGACACACAGAGCTAGGAGTCTTCTGTATAGTGCTGATAGTTGAACTTGTGGTAATTTATCAAGTTACCAAAAAGAGAATGTGAAGGGAAAAGATGAAAGAGCCTATGATAGAACCTTTGGGAACACCAATTATAAGGGATATGATATGTTTGATAAGCCCATAAAGGAGTGTGAAATGGACACAGGAAAACCAGGAGAAAACAGTGACATAAAAAACAGAGATAAGAGAGAACTCAGTGGGCAAGAATGGTCAACAGTAGCAAAAGTAGTAGCTAGACCAAAAATGAAGGAAGTGGATACAAAACTAAAGGAGACAAACAATATAAGAACACTGCCCTCAATCACTATTGTAAAATCAAATAAGAGTCATTCTGCCCTTATCACCTCACACCTCTCACATTTGGCTAAGATGAAAAGAAAAGATAATGATAAATGTTGGAGGACAATGTGGGAAAACTGGGACTCTGGTGCATTGTTGGTGGAATTGTGAAATTATCCAACCATTCCGGAAAGCAATTTGGAACCATGCCCAAAGGGCTATAAAACTGTGCATACCCTTTGACCCAGCAGTGCCATTACTGGATCTGTATTCCAAGGGAATCATAAAGGAGGGGAAAAGGTGCTATAAACATGCAAAAATGGGTTTTTTTTAAGCATTGTATGGCTAAAAAAGAGTTGAGCTCTTTTTATGGTAGTAAAGAAATTGGAAAGTGAGTAGATCTCCGTTAATTATGCCACAAGTTGTGGCATATGAAGATAATGTAATGTTATTGGTCTACAAAAAAATGATGAAGAAACTAATTTTAGAAAGATCTGGAAAGATTACACGAACTGATACTGAGTGAAACAAGCAGAACCAAGAATGCATTGTACACAATAACAGCAAAAATGTGCAATGATCAGCTATGAAAGGGTTGGTTCTCCATGGTTCAGTTATCCAAAGCAATTTCAATACACTTTGGACAGAAAATGCCATCTGCATCCAGAAAAAGAAATAAAGAGACTGAAAGTAAATCAACATGTGTTATGTTCACCTCTTTTTTTTCTGTTTCTTTATCTCTTCCATAATTTCCCCTTTTTCTCTGATTTTTCTCTCCCAACATGATTCATAAAAAAGTATGTTAAAAATAAATTTACTAAGAAAAAAGAATCATTCTCCTCGTTCTTGTCCTTGAGTAAAGTCCTTAAGTAATCTCTATAACAATTATGAAGATTTCACTATGTTTACTTTGTTTATCCCACCAAAGAACTTTTTCTTGTCAGATGTATGGAAATGGTCCTCCAGAAAACCATTCTTCCCTTTTGATGCTCTCTTCACTACTCCTTCCTCTCATTTGAAAGACATTATCTATTAGATATAAATTACCATATAATTCTATTTATGGGCTGTGCAACCTTTATAAAGAGACCTGAATATAAGGGAATAAGTTCTATTTAAGACAAGACTAAACTTCTCTTTAGGAAGCCTTTTTACTTGGATGATTTGCAAACTAGCTTCAAATAATCTATTGTTTCTTTTCAGTCAGTCTCAGAAGTTATTGACTTCTAGTCAGCATATCTAGTTGATATGTGATATATTCCATTGATTACCCTACTCAGGTTAGTAACTCTCAATAAAACCATAATATTTGACAATTGAGATACTATTAGTAACTATATAGAATAGTGTCATTTGAGTGATATCAGAAGTCAGAATATAATAGGTTAAAGAATGAACTAAAAATGAAGACATATGGACATGCTTATAAGCAATAAGAAAAAAGTCAGACAATAAATTGGGAGAATTTGAAAAGATAGGAGAGGATTGATTAAAGACTCATTTTGCTAGAGAAAATGTGAGAGGTTATCAAGTATACATATATGTGTATATGTACATTTGTATACATACGTATATGTGTATGTATTGATTGACCTTGACAAGGAAAAAATACCCCTTCTTTTTCAGGGACTTATGGGAGAGGAAAAGAGAATGGGAGATGATGTCAAATAGTTTTGAGATCAATAGAATCAAAGAAAAGGAAATTCAGGACAAATGATGTCAGTTTTCTGAGGAAGTAAGAGGCAGGATATTCAACTGAAAAGAGAAGGGATGTTGGAGGATTGAAGAAGCAAAAAATTTAAAATAGTTTCTGTGGAGAGTAAGATAGACAGTGAAGTAGAAAGAAAAAAAAGCTGCTTTGCTATGGTGAGGGTCATCTGAGGTTGAATAGTTATAAATCTGGTCTTTCTCCAGCTGTACTCAGTGACTCTTGAGTCAAAGTGGAAAATTGTAATAGTAGCCAAAGCTAAGGTACAGCAAGAGAAAGGAACACAAAGGGCAAAGGAAGAAGGGAATTCAAGAAGTAAGGTTTAGAGTCATAATGGCTAACAACAGTTAACAACATTTTTGAGATTAAAGATGGAGGAAAGTGAAATCTAAGCATGGGTTTAAGAAATGGCTAACAACAGTTAACAACATTTTTGAGATTAAAGATGGAGGAAAGTGAAATCTAAGCATGGGTTTAAGAAAATACAGAGGGGTAAAGGGAATGGAAATCTCTATAAGGGAGAATAGATTTAGGGAAGAAGTGGAATCAATATGACTGAGCAAAGGCAACAGTCCAGCTGAATTCCCTCAAGAATTCCAGTCAAACAACTTTAATATAAGGCCTCAAATCAAATTATGGAGTTTCAGAGCCAGAAAATAGTCAAAAAGAAACATTTTTTAGCACATGACAACTTTGGAAGTCATCAAGGTGTGGACTATCCCAGAGTAGAGGTAGCAGCAACACCAGCCATGTGCCACAGAAGTGTCTAATAGTAAAGGCAGCAGTTTCAGAAGCTAGCCCAGAGATGATAAGGAGGAGTGTGATAACTGATCAAAAAGAGATTACTGGGAATCTTTTGCTGACACTGCATGCAGGACTGGTGCTGTTTGGCAACACTATTGTCCATACAGTTTTCGGTTGCAGTTCCAGAGCACAGAAAAGCATTTGTAGTTGTACATAAGGGAATAGAAACTCTGGTCACAGATTCAAGGTAGAGAGAAGCATCAGTACTTTTGGCTGCAAAAGGCAAGGTACTTAATCACAGTGCAAAAGTAAAGAGGAGCAATGGCCTTTGTGGCTAGAGAAGACTAGAGTCACTTCTTGAGTAAATACAAGAGCATAGACCAGGAAAGCAATGACTACACCTCTCTCTCTCTGAATCACACCATCTTGGAAGCAATGAAAACTTTCAGACCTCCAGAACTATCATTGAAAACAGCTTCATAAAGTGTTTCCCTATTCTGTGTGCAAAACTCACGTTTGACATAAATTTGGTCAAGAAATAGGCCAGAAAAACTTAGGAAAAAAGAAAACCCTCAACTATAAAAAGCTTCAATAGTTGCAAGGAAGACCAAGATCCCAAACTCAAAAGAAAACAATAACATATCAAAACAGCTCCAATCAAAGCCTCAAAGATAAAAATGCTCAATGGAAAGAAATCATTAAAAAAAAATTCCTGCAAGTGCTAAAGAAAGAGAAAAGAGTAGTAGAGGAAAAATTGGAGAAAGTAATGAGAGTGATGCAAGAAAATAATGAAAAGAGAATCAATAGCTCAGTAAAAAAAAAAATGCTAAAGGAATTAACACCTTTAAAACAGATCAAAGAGAGATAATAATTGACTATTTGAAAGTCATGTTCCAAAAAAGAAACTACTTCAAGAAATTATCTAGGAAAACTGCCCTGATGTCCTAGAACCAGAGATAAAATAGAAATTGAAAGAATCTGCTGATCTCCTCCTGAAAGAGATTCTAAAATAAAAACTTCCAGAACTATTACAGCCAAATTCCAGAACTCCCAGGCCAAGGAGAAAATATTGAAAGTAGTCAGAAAGAAACAATTCAAATATCATGGAGCCAGAATGAAGATTATACAAAATTTAACAGCCTCTATATTTCTATATTTAAAGATTGGGGGCTTGGAATAGATATTCAGGAAGGCAAAGGAATCAGGATTATAAACAAGAACACCAGACCCAGAAAAACTGGGAAGAAACAGATATTAAATGAAATCGAGGAATTTCAAGTATTCCTATTGAAAAAAAAAGATGAGAAGTAAATAGAGAATTTAACATTCAAATATAAGACACAAGAAAAACATAAAAAGTAAACATGAAAGAGAAACCTTAAGACACTCAATAGTTAAATTCAATAGGTACATTCCTATATTAAAGATGATGTAAAGAACTTCTAAGAAATTTATCTTTATTAGGATTGTCTACATGAATAGAGGACATGGATATGAAGCAATTATGTTGAATATCTCCAAAAATTAAGGGAAGATAAAAAGAAATGAATTGGAAAGAGGAAAAATCTAAGGGGAAAGGTAAAAAAAAAAATATCTTACATAAAAAAGTCACAAAAGGAAAAGCTTTATAATGAAAGGGAAATGGCAAAGGAGGGAATAGTAAGCAACCTCACTCTCCTTGGAACTGCTTCAAAGAGAGAGATACACACATACAGATAAACATATGTATGTGTACATACACATTCAGTTGGGTATGAAAATCTATTTTACTCAAAAGAGGAGTAAAAAGGAAAGGGGATAACAGAAGGGGGAAGTGATTAAAAGGAGGGAGGATTATAGTAAGTGGTGGTCAGAAGCAAACTATATTTTTGAGAAGGGATAGGATAAAAAGAGATAGAAGGATAAATAAAAAATTAAGAAATAGAAAATTGTACATTAATCATAGCTATGAATGCAAATGGAGTTAATACACATAAAATGAAAATAGATAGCAGAATGAATTAGAAACCATGATATATATATGAAAAAAAACACACTTTAAATAGAAACAGAGAAAGAGAGAGAGTTAAGAGTCTGGAACAAAATCTATTGGGCTTCAGCTGAAGTAAAATAAAAGGCATAGGTAGCGATCATGATCTCAGACAAAATACCAGCAAAATAGACCTAATTAAAAGACAAAATCAGGAAAATTATATTTTACTTAAAAGGTACTATACAGAATGAAGAAACATCAAAAAATGACCAGTAACTGATTCTGATAAATGCCTCATTTCTCAGATATATATATATATATATATATATATATATATATATATATCAGATTGGTAAATGGTTGAAGGATATGAAAAATCTACTTTCAGAAGAAGAAATCAAAGCTATTTATGATCATATAAAATATTCTAAATCACATTGATTAGATAAATGAAAATTAAAACAGCTATGAGGTACCAACCACATTTCTCAGAAATGACAACTGCTGGAAAGAAGGTGGAAAAATATTTTAATGGACTATTAATAGTGGTCCAACCACGTGGAGAAGAATTTAGAACTCTGCCCAAATGATTATAAAACTGTGTGTGCCCTTTAACCTAGCAATATCACTACTAGGTCTATATCAAAGAAATCAAAGAGATCAAAGAAAAAAGAATAAGGATCTATATTTACAATAATATTGATAGCAGCTATTTTGGATTATCAAGTATGAGAAATTGAGGAGATGGCTATTAATTGGGGAATAGCTGAACACCATGGTATATTATTATGATATTATACTATTATTCTGTAAGAAATGATAAAAGAAGAGTTTCAGAAAAAAACTGGGAAGACCTATATGAATTTATTCAAACTGAAGCAAGCAAAACTAGATCATTATACACAGTTACATCTGTATTGTAATGATTATGAGCTATAAAAAACTTAGCTACACTGATCAATGCAATGATTTCATATAATTATGAAGAACTCATGATGAAAAATGGTACCTATCTCCAGAGAAAGAAATGAACTCTGAGTGCAAATTGAAACATAATTTTTTTCATTTTTTCTTTTTCTTATTTTTGTGACTTGAATGTTAATATAAAAATATGTTTTACATGACTTCATGTGTACTGTTGACATCATATTACTTCCCTTCTCAGGACATGAGAGAGGGAGCTGAAAAGAGAGAGAGAATTTAGAATTCAAAAACTTAAAAATAAGAATGTTAAAAATAATATTTTTAAAATAAGTATACAACTAGAAAAATTTAAAAGAATAAATTTATGATGGGTGAAATATAGGTAGAAGTGGAATAATAGGAAATTATTTGAGTAAAACTTGGGAATAAGAAAATTACTAATTAGAGAAATGGAATATTAGTGGTTAATGGCAATATCTACAGTATAACTAAACACATATGTAGCTGAGGTAGAGTAAATTAGCAAGTAGACCATGAAATTTAAGGAAGCTGAGATATGTGAGATTAGAAAGTTTAAGTGAATTTCTATGTGGCTATTAAAGTCCTCTATTTTAAGGAATTGGAGTAGAAAGAAAATGATGAGTCATCTTTTGAATTCTTTGATAAATGCAAAAGAGTGACCTCAGGGTCACTGCAATGGTTAATGATTGGTAATAATGGGGACAGTGAAGGAAACAGGAAAGTGAAGGATAAAGAGTGAAGATCACAGTGTCCAAGAAGAGTTACAAAAAAAAAAAGTTGTACTATGCCTGGGTTTATTTTCAATTCATTTATTAGAAGTGGACACTGTACTTGGATGAGATACAAAATTAATTTTTGGCTATTAGAACTTTTATTTTGTGGCTCCCCCCACCTGAAACTCTCCAAATGTTTTACTGAACTAGTGCAAAAAAGTTCCTTTTATCCCTTCTCTGCTTAACAGTTTACATTGAATTTTCTTGGAAACGTCTACAATTTCCAATAAATCTTTCTGAGGCTGGACATAAACACAAGTGCCACTTTTCTTTTGCCCTTCTATTTCTGTCTGGAAATGAGGGCTTTAGCTATCCAAGATACCTTAAATCTGTAGGACACATTTAATAAAGTGGAGAGAAAAAGATAAATCTAGGACCAAAAGGTCAATCTACAACTTTGTCATGATCAAATTTTACCTAATCTCTTTAAATATCAGGATAGAGTTGCTATAAGAGACATGCTCTATAAACTACAAAATGATATGTGGAATGTGGGGGAAGAAGGAACTGAGTTGAATATGATGTGTTGATTCTAAAAAACAAAATTGGGAGAGGATTCTGGGAAGATGGCCAAAATGGTCAGAAACTTCTAAAATCTCCATATTTCTTTCACAAACAAAATAAAACATTAAATGGTCACCTTCCCAAAGAGAATTAATAGAAGAACTCAAAAATATTTTAAATAAATAAGAGAGAATTTGGGTTGGGGACTAAAAACACTAACATAAAAAAACAATATAAGAAAAACAAGAACATTATGAAAAAAAATCAATCAACTAGAAAAGGAGATCCAGAATTTTAAGGAAGAAAATTGTGCCTTGAAAAGCTAGAATTGGGCAAGGGGAAGTCAACAAAGTTTTAAGAAACCAAGAAAGAATCAAACAAAATATAAAGAATGAAAAATAGAAGAGAATGTTAAGACATCTCATAAGAAAAACAACCAATCTAGAAAGCAGCTCAAAATGAGAAAACATAGAAACTTGATCTAATAATACAAAAAATAAATTGTTTTGAAGTGTCAGAACAAGAGAAGAAAATATTAATAAAAAACATCTACCAATCTCCATCTACCTGAAAGAGATCCTTTAAGGAAAACTTACAGGAACTTCATAACCAAATTTCAAAATTCCCAGATCAAGGAAAAATATTATAAGCAAGAAAAACAGATTCAAATATGATAGAGCCAAAATTAGAATCACACAATACTTATCAGGGGCTAGATTAAAAGACTGCAGTTATTGGAACACTATATATCAAAGAGAAAAAAACTGTTTGCAGCAAAGTTACCCAGCAAAATTAAGCATAATTCTGAATAGGAAAAAAGTGAGCAATCAATGAGTTGTCAAGATTTTTGAAATTTAACTGCAAAAAAAATGAACTTAATGGAAAAATTTGACATATAAGATTCAAGACAAATATAAGATTAAGATATATATGTGTATATATATATATATATATACATATATATATATATATATATAACATTAAAAACTAATTTCAAGGGACTCAATAAGGACAAACTCTATGGAAATATAAACCACATGTCTAGGATTCTCATTAGACATTGTATAATTTGAAAAGAAGATTGCGGTAGAACTGAGTATGATGGGATTTTTAAAAGCAAAAATAGGTAGAAACAGATAAGAAGAGTAATTATGTAATATGAATGAGGTTCAAGAACAAGAATTGACACAAAGATATTAGATGGGAAAGCAAGAGTAGTAGTTCTGCAGTCCTATTCAATTGAGAATGAGTGAAAAATGGAACAAAAATACATATGTGAGAATGTGTGTATACATATACGGAAAAAGAAAGACAGAGAGACACAGAGTGACAGAGAGAGAGAGAGAGAGAGAGAGAGAGAGAGAGAGAGAGAGAGAGTAAAAATATTTCTAAATTCATGTAGAAATAAAAGTAAAATGGAATGGGAAAGGGGGGTATGGCAGATCAATGGGAATAGAATAAGGTATGCAGATTAACAGTCGTGGGATAAAGCAGTAGGAAAAAGATAAGGGAGGGATCCTTGGAGGTGGGGTTCGCTAATTAATAGCAAAAAAAAAAAAAAAAAAAAAAGGTAAAGCAAAAGAGTCAGCAGGGATAGGAAATAAGAATTAATGGAAACATAAAAATAATGATCAGTAAAATTTATTAGAGAAGAAAAAGCAAGGGTAGTAATCATTGATCTCAAATTCAAAGCTAAAATAGATTTATTTTTTTAAAATAGGGAAACTATACCATATGTCTGCAATATTCATCAGTATTATATTAGACTACTTAAAATATCTGGACTGTATAAAGTTGGGATCTTGCTGTAATGTAGGAAATGATATGCTGGAAGATTTAGAAAAATATGGAAAAACTTAGACTTATTAAAAATGACAAAGAAAGAAACAAAGGACAAACAAGTGTAGCATACTTATCTAGATGTATATGAATTTATATTCCTATATATGTATGATTATAGATATATTTGTATGTGTGTATATATATATTTTATATAACTACATATTTGTATATTTATCTGCACTTAATTTTAGCCTTCTTAGGGGAAGTAATAGAGAAGGAAAAGGGGGAAATGAAGTAGTAGCTATACAGCAGAGAACAAAAGAAAATCTATAAGGAAGATGAACATCTCTGAATACAATGTGTAGTATTTATTATATAAACTTTCTTGAAATACAAATTTGTCTCAAATTTTGAATACTCTCCAGTGTTCTGCTGTGCAGATAGCAATTTTTTTTTCTATTTTTGCATTTTTTTATTTTTAAAAATTAATTTTTAATTTTTAAAATGAAATTGAATAGGTAAAGGTAAAAGTAATTTATCTTATAAAATGGAGCATGATAAAAAGAACTAATTTATAGGAAATAGGTGGGGTTGGAAGTCTAATAATGTCAGAAATTTACTTTTATGTGGGTTGAAAATGAAACTAAGTGTACATCTGAAGATGTTTAAAAGTTCTCTGAACTTTTAAAGAGGTGAGAAAACTGGGGTAAGGTATGGAAAGAATTTTTAAAGGAGTATATAGGGTAAGATTAGGAGGTTGGTGGGGGGAAAAAAAGATTTTGGTAAGATTTGGGTAAAATAAAGAACAAGACAGGGAAAGAAATAAGTTTATAGGGATAAGGTAAAAAAAAGGCTGAGAAGGAAATTAGTGAGTAAAAATAAGATGGAAGAATAGAATAATTAGATAATAATTAGAACTTTTGTGAAATCCATAAGGGTATAAGTTACTTCCTAATTGATAAATGGTCAAAAGATAGGAATAGGCAATTTTCTAATGAAGAAATCTAAATGTAAATTCTTTTTTAAAACGATCTAAATCATTATTGATTAGAGAAATGCAGATTAAAACAACCTCGAGATATCATTTTAGACCTACAAGATTGGCTAAAATGACAGGAGAAAATGAGAAATCATGGAAAGGATATGGAAAAATAGGGACATTAATTCATTGATGGTAGAATTGTAAAATGATCAAACCATTTTAGAGAGCAATCTGGAATTATGCCCAAGGAGTTTTTAAACTGTCTCTACCCTTTGATCCAGTAATACCACTACTTACTCTATGTCCAAAGATGACTAGTAAAAAAGGAAAAAATATATATATATATATATATATATATATATATATATTCTAAAATATTTAAAGCAACTCTATTTATAGTGGCAAAGAACTGGAATTAGACAGAAGCCTGTCAATTGGGGAATGGCTGAACAAGTTGTTGTATCCCAATTCTGAGGTATTACTACACACCTTTCAGGTTGGCTAAGATGACAGGAAAAGATAATGCGGAATGTTGGAGGGGATGTGGGAAAACTGGCATATAACACATTATTGGTGGAATTGTGAATGGATCCAACCATTCTGGAGAGAAATTTGGAACTATGCTCAAAAAGTTATCAAACTGTGTATACCCTTTGATCCAGCAGTGTTTCTATTGGGCTTATATCCCAAAGAGATCTTAAAGGAGGGAAAGGGACTCACATGTGCAAAAATGTTTGTGGCAGCCCTCTTTATAGTGGCAAGAAACTAGAAACTGAGTGAATGCCCATCAGTGGAGAATGGCTGAATAAGTTATGGTATATGAATGTTATGGAATATTATTGTTCTGTAAGAAACAACTAGCAGGATGATTTCAGAAAGGCCTGGAGAGACTTATGTGAACTCATACTAAGTGAATGGACAGAATGAGGAGATCACTGTACACAGCAACAAGAAGTTTATATGATGAGCAATTCTGATGGATGGGGCTCTTTTCAACAGGGAGATGATTCAACCTGGTTCAAATGGTCTTGTGATGAAGAGAGTTATATTCACCCAAAGAGTGATCTGTGGGAACCGTATGTGGATCACAACATAGTATTTTCACTCTTTTTTGTTGTTTGCTTGCATTTTATTTTCTTTCTCATTTTTTTCCTTTTTGATCTGATTTTTCTTGTGCAGCATAATTGTGGAAATATGTATGGAAGAATTGCACATGTTTAACATATATTGGATTACTTACCATCTAGGGAAGGGGGTGGAGGAAAAGGGAAAGAAAAATTTTGGAACACAAGGTTTTGCAAGGGTGAATGTTGAAAATTATCCATGGTTATTTTGAAAATAAAAAGTTTTAATTAAAAAAAAGTTGTCATATCTACATTAGGAAAACATAACCAGAAAAAAGTTTAAAAGATCTTTTTTTATTTTTTCTTTACTTTTTATTATTTTTTTTATCTAAATCATTTATCTAAATAAAGGTTTCAACTTTGACTACTGCTCTCTATAAATGTAATCAAAGTGGACTATTCTACATCAAACAAGTGATAAGCCTGTATACTAGTAGTATTATATGATTATGATAAAATACTATTGTTTTATAAGAAATGATGAATTCAATGATCTTAGAAAAACATGGAAAGACACAAAATAATGAAGAGTGAAATAAGTGGAATGAGGAGAGCACTGTATATAGTAACAATATTATTTTAAGAACAACTTAGAGTGAATAATTATAAAGGACATGTGAAGAAAGATGCTATCTGCATCCAAAAAGAGTGATAAATAGAAGTATGGCTAAAATAATTTTACACAAACATACATAAATGTATGTGTGTTTATATATGTATATGTGTATTATACATACATATATACACACACCTATTTGTTTCTAATGTTAGGGTAAAGTGTAGGGAGGAGAGAAGAAAATAAGAAAATTTTTTGCAATAATTTTTATGTATATGTGAAAGGAATAGCAAGTTGTGCATAAAAGATTTGCAGGACATAATTTCTTTATTACTTATTTTACTATATTATAAAAATGTTTGTTTTATTCTATAAATTAAAAATAAAATTTAAAAACAATTTTTAAAAGATTTATCCAAAGTTGTAAGTAGTAAGTTTTGAAAATGAGATTTAGAACTAGTCTTCCTACTCTAAATTCAGAATTCTTCCTATTATCTAACATTGACCAAGATTTGTATATCCCTTCCCAAGTCTTTCTAATAGAAATCCCTCACTATATTCAAACTTCAGTAACTCATCATCACCCTGCTCTGGCCCTTCTTCTCTCTGTATGAAAACCTGTTCTCAAAATCATTTTAATCAATGAGTCACATCTTCCAGGTACCTGTGTCATTTAATATTTCACTTATTTGTATGATAAAAGACTTTATTCATCCCTCTCCATAATAATAAACTCTCAAGCATAAAGAGCTATTGATAAACATTTATTTGTGAGCATATGTATGTGTGTGTATATACATATGGGGAAAGAATATTCTAGAGGCTCTTTTACTATTTATCAATAAAATATACATTTATATATCCATATATGAGGATGTTGAAAGTTTGTTATAAATTTTAAAAGCATAGTAACTATATAAAAATACAAAATAGCAAGTAAAATATTATATAAACTGTGTCAGATTTTCAGCCATTTTTTTAATTGTGATTTTTTGTGATTCCATTTGGTATTTTCTTTCCAAAGATACTAGAGCTGTTGGTAATTTCCTTCTCCAACTCATTTTATAGATGAGGAATTTGGGCAAATAAAGTTAAACAACTTGCCCAGGATCACACACCTAGTAAGTGTCTGAGGACAGATTTAAACTCTGAAATATGAGTCTTTCTAACTCAAGTCCTGTTAGGATTCTTACAAGGTGCTCAATCACTGGAATTGATAGAGACAATAATTATCTAATTTAGCATGGTTCAGTATGATTGCTCTGATCCTACAAGGAGATGTTATGGGCCAGAACTTGAAACAAGATACTAAGTGGAATTGAGGAGACAATGGTTAAATCTAATTTAGCATTGATTTAATCGTACAACAAATAATGGTTTCATAGTGATAGAATGATTGGTGTATACTCAGTGTATAGCATATAAGCAAGAAGCTCTCAGGGCCAGACACACAAGCCCACTAGAAGCTCTCGGATTCAGTCGAGGAGATTCACAATCCAGAGAAGGCAGTTTAAGCTCTCAGAACCAAGACTACAAAAGGCCTCTAGAAAACTAGCCAAGCCCCAAGTAAAGGAGACAAGACTTTAAAGAAGACAATAAAGGAATTGGACTTTTAACTCCTGGTTGTATTTGAGGTGATTACACTGAACTGAAACAAAGGTTGCTTCCAGAAGCCCCTAAGAAACCTGCTCTTAGAGAACAATATATTTTAGAAAAGAACACTACAAAGTCCCAACATGCTAACCACTGCACTACTTAATTTTCCCAGTATCACACCTGACATGGTTTAAATTAGGGATTTTTTTTCCCTTTTCTTTTAGTGTCACAGAACCCTTTGGAAGTCTGGTGAAATCTATAGTTCCTTTTTCAGAATCAAATTTTTAAATCTACAAAATAAAACTTATTATTACCAAGAAAAATTCAATTATATTGAAATAATAGTTATTAAATTTTTCTTCATATAAGTTCACTAAACCCTGGTATGAGCAAATGAATTACTGAGCAATAAACAAAGAATGAAACTACTTTTCCTGTGTTTCTCACAGGCATATCTGAAGATCACTACTTCTGGCTTTGTTTTTTTTTTTCTTTTGATTGCAGGTATGAGTTATGGTTCTCTTTATCTCATTTTTTATTGTTTCACAAAAGTATTTCCATCTTTTCTTATATGATTTATATTTATCACTTTTATAACATCATAACATTCTATTATTTTAATATATCATAATTTGTTCAGTCATTCTCCAATTGCTGGACATACATTGTATCCTATTTTAGTCATTATAAATATAGCAACTACAAATGTTTTTATATAGCAAAGATCTTTATTTTCTTTGTTATGATTATTTTATTTTAATAATCTAGTGATGGAATTTTAACTAATATTCATATATCACTTTAATGTCTGCAGAATATTTTATATGCTATCTCATTTGCTCCAACCAACAAGCCTGAAAGATAAGTGCTATTATTATCCCCATTTTATAGGTGAGAAAACTGAGACTCTGTGAAGTTAAATGGTTTGCCTGTGGTCATTTAGCATAGATTCAATTCAAAATCTTCCTAACTTTCTAGCTATACTTTTCCCCATTTCATTTTGCACAGGGAAAAAGTAGAAAAGTTATTGCATTACTCTTTGAACTAATGAAGAATAAATGATTTGCCCAAGATCCCAATTTTGAAGCCAGAAATAGCACCCCCAGGCCTTGTTGGTATTCCATTTCTTTCTCCAGCATTTAAGTGTGTGTGAGACAGAGAGAACTGATGATCTATATTTGTGTACTTCTTAGTCTTACTTTGTCATCTTAAATTATTCTGTTTTTCTTTCCGTTTTCTTTCATATTGCCTCTGGGATTGCTTGCATTTCATGGCCAGCTGGCAGCTATAGTACTAATGTACTCCCTTTATACTGTAGATGAATTGAGTATAGCTAGTTAGATTACAGCTCGGATGGATACTAAAGTGGATATCTGTAAGATCCATATTCAGAAGAAAAAATTATATGTGGCATCAGTATTCTAAATGCTAGGAAAATACTAGAAAAAAACACCAGAAATTACAAAAAAAAAAAAAATTTAACCTTGCTTGCCTTTCATTCCAAAAGCTAATAATTTATTTAAATAAATATTTGCCCAACATAAATGCAACCAGAGTGTACTATTCTACATGATACAAGTGATAAGCTTGCATAAAGCTAGATGAATGTTTCCTATTTTATTTCCAGGACCATTTGAGATTATGCTGAGAATTTTGCTGTTCTTTCATAGAAGCTTCATAGCACATAGATCACTTTAGGAAGCAATCTCTCCCAAATAAGTCTTAAGTCTCTTTCCTGGCTCATTGGTGACTAGTTGGAGTTCATCATTCCATAATCAGAATTTTTATTGTTTTCCCCTAAATATATCTTTTACACTTGCCCATGTTGAAACTCATGACCAGTTTTTCTAATTGTTATTAATTCACTCAATCTTAAACTGTCCTCCAGAAATTAATACCCACAAGCTGTGCGTTAGCATACTCAGAAGAGGTTAATTCATTTGAAAAGCTGGAAGATTCATGCTGAGCTGGCTCAAGGTCATTTTTTTTAAATTCCAGAATTAAAGAATCTCAGAAAACAACCTGTACCTGGACAAGAACCCCCCTCGTAACATCATCAACAAATAATAATCCATGTCTTTCCTTAAAGCCCTCTAACTATTGTGGCAGTCCACTTTACTCCTGAATAGCTCTGTTTAGGAAGCTTTTCCCTTGTATTTTTCCAATCTGTCTCTCTGCATTCCCCTTCCTGCATATGGTTCTATCACACTCCAAGGCTCCTAATTTGGCCCTTTAGAGTTGACATAGATTGAATGCTTCTATGGGACAGCCATTCAAAAATTTGTAGATAATTTTCATGTCCTGTATTCTCTTTTCTGGTTCAATTGTCTCTGTTCCTTCAAATGATCTTATCCTGGTATGGTCTCTGTTGCTCTCAAATTCCTGTTATATGGTTCTGTGTTTGTTCCAATACATCAATTTAAGTAAGAAGGGTGCTATAATGATGTTCTTCCCTTAGAGTAGTATCCATTTATCTTTCCTCTGTATTTCTGGATTCTAAAAATTTGAATATAAACTTTTATTTTAAAAGTATATTTTATTTGTATACACGTATGTATATGTATATGATAATAACAGGAGCTAACTTTTATATAGTATTTACTATGCACTAGCACTGTGCTATGCTATTTACAATTAACAGCTCATCTGATCCTCAGGACAACCCTGGGAGGTCGGTGCTATTATTATATCCATTTTACAGATGAAGAAACTGAGATAAACAGAAGTCAAATGATTTGCTTAGGGTCACACAGCTAGTATATGTCTGAGGCTGAATTTGAACTCAGTTCTTCCTGATTTCAGGCCCAACACAAGTTGTTGTACCACCTAACTGTCATGTAGATGTAGATGTTATTATATATGTTAATATATGTGTTCAAGTATATATGAATAAATGATTGTATATGTACACATGTATGTTACACCCAACCAAAAAAATTAGATTTAATACTTTTTTTAAAAAAAAATCCAATTCTTAATGATGCATATTTAAACAATAGCCTTATTATGCTAGCTTCATCCTCAAAATATTTGACAGTTTCCCTTGAGTACCAATTCCCAATGCTCAAAGCACATTTGTTGTTTTGCTTTGTCATGTTAAATTACTCTGCTTTTCCTTCATTGTTCTCTCCTCTGGCCTTTTTGAGCAGCTGCTCACATAACCACCTGGCAGTTATAATGCTGATACAATGAACTTGCAGTATATATAAGTTTACTTTAGTAGCTTAGACTTTAATACTTCCCTGTTCCACCATTTCTTCTGCCTGCTCCACCTCCACCAACCAAGAGTTCCTTCTCTGCATCTCATAAAGCCAGTAGAGACAGGGGAGAAAATTTAAAAGAAATAATTTTTCTTCAGATTTAGAAAGTAGAGGAATGTTATCTGATGAATTCTGGCCCTCCAAAGGGAAAGAGAAACTGATTCACTGCTGACTGTCTCCATCTCTTGCCTCTGGGAATTTTCTCTGATTGTCCTTCAAGCCTGGAATGCTCTCTTTTCTCAACTCCACCTGCTGATTCTCCCAATTTCCTTGATGTCCACTTTATAGTCTCATATTTCACAGAAAGCCTTTCTCAACCCCTCTTAATTCTAGTGCCTTCCCTCTGTTAATTATTTTCTATTTGTTAAGTATATATATATATATATATATATATATATATATGTAATATCTTGATTTGTATATGGTTATTTGCTTATCTCCTCAACTTGATTGCCTCAAGGACAGGGACAAATTATGGTATATTAAAAGAATACAATGTTATAGTACCATAAAAATGATAAATATGAATTTTCTTCCTTGTTTGTGGTTCAGTAAACTAGTAACAAGTCTCCATATTTGTTTGAAAATGTTTTAATAATTGTATTTCAATATAATTGTTTTTTTATAATCCTGTTGTTTTACAGATTTAAAAACATTATTCTCAAAAGGGTTCATAGATTTTATCAAGTTGCCAAGGGAGTCTATGATACTTTTAAAAGGGGTAAAAATTCCTGATTTAAACCTTGGAAAGTGTGATCAGTTTATATAATATTTCACTTGCTGTTTTTGTTACTGTTTTTAAATTTTATAATAAACTTATAGACATGTGCATGGTATGCATATTTTGTTGATAAATACTAAGGGAACTTCTAGAATATCCCTTTCCTCTTTCAAAATGAATCTGTACACATAAATATACTTATGTATATATTGCTTATGTGAAGAATTTCTAATCATAGATTAAACCTCTGAAAGAAAACTAGAGAAAACATATTCTTTCTATATGCCATAATGATATTTTGTTCAAGAAAGTCTCACTGCCCCAGTCATTGAATCTTTTCTTCATATACTTGCAAAAGTGAAAGGCAACATTATTTGCTAAAGCTTAGAAAGATAAAAAATTACTGATTCATTTTCTTAAAACAAAATATCGACTCTAGGTTAGTTGTTCAGTTTTAGTTTGTATTTTAAGGGATAAAAATCATCAGAATATATGTATGTTTGTGTATATATATATATATTTAATTTTTAGCAAAGTTCAGAAATACAAGCATTCTTGACATTTTTACTCTTTCTCAATTTTTAATCTTTAAGAGATTTTTGATTCTGGAAAATTTGGTTTCTTACAGGTTTATTTTATTTTTGTTAATGTTTACAATTTTTTTATTATTTTATTTTATTTTCTGAGTCAACTGGGGTTGTGACTTGCCCTGGGTCACACATAGGTAGTGTTAAGTGAGACCAAATTTGAAGTCAGGTCCTCCTGATTTCAGGACTGGTGCTCTATCCACTGAACCAGCTACCTGCCCCTGTTTATAAAATTTTTAATGAATAATCATTTACTTTTCTCTCCTTCAAAATTCCTATCCACTGATGAAGGGGAGAAAAAAAAAGAAAAACTAATCCACAAAGAGTATATTTAAGGAAGTCATAGTCCCACTTTGTCATATATAGAATATTACTGTTAACTTCAAAGAACTAAATATTTGAAAGATAAATGCTCACATTGAAAATTTAATAATCATCTCTCTAGAGCTTGTATCAGCTGGCTCCAGCACACATTTTATATCCTGAAATCCCACCAGTATGCTTCTCTAAAATAAATCAGCCAATATAATTCCATTAATTCTTTTTCTTGAAACATATGATAACAAAAGATAAAACAATAATATTTAAAATATAAGAATACACCCATAAACTTGGGTCACACTCCCATCAATGTACAAGAAAATGTAAAGGAAAACATATTGAAACTTACAAAAAAACTATCTAAGTAGAGAGACCATATGCTTGAGATAGCTCATAAATCTGGACTCCAGGCTTTTTATCCTTGGTGCCTTTAGAAAATGGTCTGCAATGCAAGTCACATGCTTGGTAGAACTGCTCCTCTTCTATGTTTCTCCTTTAATCTGCTTGTCAGAACAAAAGAGAATCTATTTCTGAGCTGTTCTTAGGATGCTAAGAAACCTTAAGTCTACAATCTGCAAAACTTCCCAATCTGTTCCCTTGACTGGGCACTAAGGCAGCATTACATTATTTCAGGGAACAACAGTTTCCTTAAATCTAGGATCTGCAAAGTTATTTAAGTCTGCTATCTGAGTTTCTAAGTGTTTCCTCCTCTTACAACTAAGAAGGTAGTAAAAGGCAACACAAATAAGGCTCTAAGGGTTTCCTCTGTTTCTGTTAATGGTGCTAGAAAGCAAGATAGCCCATTCCCAAGATTATATGGATAATATATGGCAGAAGCAGGATTTGAATAGAGTATCTTTGATATCAAATCTAATATTCTTTTCCTTGAAACACACTGCCATTTTCTTTTCTGAAATGATTAATGTGGAAGTCATCCTCATTATCATCATCAGCAATCAGCAAGAAGAACATTTATCATGCATTTAATATATCCCAGGAATTGTGCTTAAGAGTTGGAGAAAAAAAGGCAAGAAAAAGTCAGTCCCTTCTCTCAAGGAGTTTATAGTCTAATAGAAGAGACAACATGTCAACAACTATTTACAAACAATATATATCCTGGATAAGTTGGAGAGAGTCATTAGAAAGAAGAAACTAGAATTAAGAGTTAGGGGAAATGATTCTTATAAAAAGTGGGATTTTAGGCAAGATTTGAAGGAAGCCAATGAAACTAAAAGGCAGAAATGAAGAGAGAGAAAATTGCAAGCCTAGAAAACTTAATCCACATTCTCATTGTAACTTTTCTCATCATCATTTAAGTAAAATAAAGAAACTGGGAAGCCTTTTAGGGCAAAGAAATTAAGACCCAGTATGGTCTGAGACACCAAGATACAGAGTTCACAGTTCAGAGTCTTCTTGATTCATGTCTGGCTTAAACTAATCAATCTATGGCACAAATTAATTGGCCATTCTATGGCTCAAGCATAGTCAGGCAAACTTGCTTGTAATGAATGGGCTGAGGCTTGAGTTGATGCACTGAGGTCCCAAACACGTGAGGCTAAATAGTAATTGGACTACACTCTATTAATATACATGCTTAGAGAAAGAATGGCCCTCGCCCACTCTCTGTGCAAGTCCTGATGTGCTGTATAGGAAATGACGATTTTGGTGGGTGGAGGCACAGGGGCAGGAAGAGAGGCTGGGAGAGATTGCCAGGGGGTTCGGTTCTGGTAGCTGCTGGTCTCGTGGCTTCTGGTCTAGCTAGCTTCTTGACTCAGCTGCTGACATTACTATTGCCGATTCCCTTCTACCTCTGACCTTTCTTCATCTCTGCTAAGATTGACGATTTTCCCCTAACCTGAATTCCTGACTCTGGCTGATTTTAAAATACACAGTCATCACATTTGCTGGGTGATTTCTCTGATTCTCTGCTTTGAAACTGATCAGTTAGATATATTTTCAACTGAAATGCTAGTATGCATAACTCCTAGCTTTAAATTTAGTGCAAGCAGTTCATTCTATGCTTCAATAAAGATCATTACATTAGTAGATTTTACATTTGTAGTTATCCTTTACATAATGGGTCAGGTCCAGCCTGACATACAACTCATTATATTTTAACATAAAGATGATTAATATGATTACACTCTTTGTAGTGGTTATAATCATACTTCTAAAATTAACTTTTAACACAGGAATTTTCCTGGGACTACATCATAGTTGCATTGACACACAGGTTTTCACGTGGAACTATATTCTTATTATAAACCATACTATTACTTCTTAGTTTGTTAAAATGATAGAGTTGGTAAACGATTAGTGAAGTAATACAAAGCATTGTCAAAGTTACCTAAGAGAGTGAATGAACCTTGAAGTCTGCTTCTCAGAAAAAGATCTGCTTCATGAGTGGTGTACATTGATGTTTTATTTCTCTGGGGACCAGTTCTCCTAAGTTCTAACAGAAGGATTTACCAAAGTTAAAAATGATTCACAGTTCTGAAGCAACAGTTGTTCATTTGTGACATTTCATTGGTATATTAGAGTGAATGGCGAAAATAATATACTAAATTTAAAACTAGGAGTTATGCATACTAGAACTTCAGTTGAAAATAGATCTAACTGATCAATTTCAAAGCAGAGAACCAGAGAACAACCCAGCAAATCGACTTAATTTTAATCATGCTCACTATCACAGGGAGATTACTTGGCGCATAGATGCTTCCTGAAGATTTCTTTTGTAAACTTATAGATTCTACAATCAGAGGGCAGCTAGGTTGGAGAGAACACTAATCATGAAGTCAGAAAATCTCACCTTCCTGAGTTCAAATCTGATGTCAACATTGTTAGCTGCATGACTCTGGGCAAGTCACTTAACCCTGTTTGTCTCAGTTTTCTAAACTGTAAAATGAACCAGAGAAGGAAATGGCAAACCCCTTAAGTGCCTTTTCCAAGAAAAATCCCAAATGGAATTACCAAGACTTGGACATGACTGAAACAAATAGACAACAATAAAATAGCTCGATAATCTCCTCTTCTAAGGAGCAATGATTTGTCCTTTCTAGATCCCTTACTTGGACAAAATCCTGATCTGGCACCAACTGTCAGAAGCCCATGGGGAATGAAAGTTTTTCTAAAGATGCAAGTATATCAGCAAAACTACAAGCTATCCCCCAGGTGGTACCAAAATAAGTCACTGAAATATGAGTTAATGCCATTAGATTTAGAAAGTGCTAAAATCAAAATACAAATCCAAAATTTGAAGAATAAATTTGGGAGGTTTTAGGAACCTTCTAAATTTTGGGGAAAAACACATGTGTTGTATATTGTTTACTTATTAGTTTGCTTGGGGTTAAGTGACTTGCCTGTCATACAGCTAGTAAGTATTAAGTATCTGAGGCTTGATTTGAACTCAGTTCCTACTAACTTCAGAGCAAGTGCTAGAGCACATCTACTGCTGCCCCCCCCCCTTTTTTAACACATACTTAGAAGGCAATTACTCTCTAATATAACTGACTAAATTACTTTGGAAGGTAGTGAGTTGCCTTCCCTTCACTGGAAACATTCCAGCAAAAGCTGTATATCCATGTAGTAGGGTCACTGTAGAGGGGACAAGTCCAGGTTGGAACAGACGGCCTCTGAAGACTGCTCTGACTCTGAGATTCTGTGATTCTTTGGCTCTGTGAAAAGACCCTACTCATCCTTTTCCTACCACAGGACCCTTTTGTGCTCTGCTGAATCACCAGCACTAAGACAGAGCAGCAGGCTATGAGAGTTTAAAGTAGTTCTAGAATAATTCAAAAATGTAAGAATTTTCAAAGATTAAAAAGTCTGTTTTAGGACTTGGGAAAGAAAGGAAAACAAAGCATTAAAAGAAAAGTTTACAGGGCACAGGGGCTCCTTCCTCCACTAAACAGTGAATTAGTTAAAGTTTGAGAGGGCTGAAGTGGTTTGTTTTGGTTTTAAGTCCCTTCAATATCCCTTTTCTTCTTTTTTGTATGACTTCTCCATCCTAAGGGTCTCTCCTACATCCTATTTCTCTAATTCTTTATTCAGCCAAATGTCATGTCCTTCCAGGTGAGTTTTGTTATTATTTTTCTATCTTTGTAAAATAATTCCTTGGTAGTTTGATTGGTATGGCACTGAATAAGTAGATTAATTTAGGTAGGATTGCAATTTTTATTATTTTAGCTCAGCCTACCCATGAGCACTTGATATTCTTACAATTTATTCTATCTGACTTTATTTGTGTGGAAAGTGTTTTATAATTGTGTTCATATAATTCCTGACTTTGTCTTGCCAATTATCATGTTAAAAATCATTCTTCACCATTTTATGACCAAAAAAATCCCCATAATTTTATTTATCATTGAAGATGTCTCAAAACCCAAAGCCATATATCCAAAAGAATGATACTTTAATAGGGAACTTCATATTGAATGGGTGAACGTTGCTAGTAATTCATTCATTCAAACATTTATTAAGAGCCTATTATATATCAGTTACTATGGCAAAGAAGCTTCTTTAGCTTCTTTATCATCACACCAGTAGTTCACTGAGTATCTTTGTAAGAACATTCACCTTGGAGGGAGGAAAAAAGGGAGGATATATAGGAAGGGCCATGCAAGTGGAATACTTGACCATTTCTTTTTGCTTATATTTCTGCTCCCAATGCTTAGCAGGTACCTGAAACAGAGATGAAGCACCTAATAAATGCGTGTTGATTGACTGATTGACACTGATGCTCTCACACTCAGGACAGAGTAATTTCCTCTGGGAATTTATAAAAGAAATGTTATTTCCAAGGGCTTTAAATCCATTTACCACTTTGAAGGTTTTAGTCTTCCAAACCGTTCCAGCATTCACAAAAGAAATTGTTTATACCAGGGGACCTCACACAGAGCACTTGATGGAGGCAAAGGCAATCTTATTTCTTTCTAATGTCTTCTTCCAGGGAAAAGAGGAAACATGTTGTGGTAAAAAGCTCATGGGGTTGGGAGTAAGGTGACCTGAGGCCTGGTCCCAGTTGTATAATTTAACTTGCCACACAATGAAATCCACCTTATCTCATGGGGGTCTGTTTCATCATCTGAAAAATAAAAGAGTTAAGTTATATGGTTACAAATCTAAGGTTACAGATCTAACGTTTTATCAAAGAAAACTCCAGCTTTCCTAAACCTATTTGTAAAGAGATTACATATTGCCATCACCTTCCTTCACCAATCTATATGTCCATTACTCTTATATTTGTTTGTTTTGTTTCATTGTGAATTTTTTTGATCAGGAAAAAAAGACCCCATGTATATTTTTAGCAAAGCCAGTCAGCCATCAGATAAACATTTCCATATTTCCTTCCCAAAATGTATGTAGCTTTACCAGGATAAATAAAAATCAGCATGAGACATACAGATGTTCCATTTTATTTTAACTAATAATGATGATAAGCAGCTGCTTCAGCCTGGCAGAATTGTAGTCCAACTGTGACTCTTCTCAGCATCCCATCCCTCCTCTCTTCCTTTCCAGTTGAGAAAGGAAAGGTCAGGGCTGTGCATCTGTATGCATCTTACAAAGGTTTGCAACTCCTTTTGAAATGGCCTACATCATTTTTCTCCTGTGCCACAAACAAATCTCCCTAGGAAGAGCTATTCATTTAATTTTATTTCACCTGTACCCACTTCATTCTGAAGGAATCACTTGATTACTTAACTCCAAGAAACGTAAGGGAATCAGATACTGTGTTTCAACTGCAGTTTAATGGCACTTTTCAGCATTCTAAAGTCAGTAGGGGAAAATAACACATATATTGGAAGCTCCAGGGGAGTATTGGCAAATTTCCTTTAATGACAGACTGATTAAAAGACTTTGTTCTTTTGTTAGAATACTCTGGGATAATTAATGCTGTGAATAGGTATTAATGCACACTTGGAAATATTAGTAAATGCATAATAGTATCTAGACAAATCTTCTATTCATTTTCCTTTGATTTCAGGAATTGTCATTCAGTAATAATAGCTAACATCTAGATAGCACTTACAATTTTGCAAATCACTTTCCATATATCATCCTAGCTGATCCTCCCCACAACTCTATGAGTTAGATAGTCTTGTGATTCCCATTTTACAGATGGAAAAACTAAGGCTGAAAGATGAGAAGGAATTTGCCCAAAGTCATACAGCTAGTAAGTGTCTCAGACAATATTTGAACTCAGGTATTCCTGATTCTAAATTCAAGGTTCAATGTCTGTATTAAAAAGAAATTCATGTAAAAGAAATCCATAATCTTCATGAATTAAGCCTAAAGGACCATAAGAGAAGTCTGAATAAGCTGACAGATGCCATAATAGTAAGGAGGGTGGGACAACTAGGACTTTCCCCTCAAGCCACAATTTTTTAAAATGAATCTTTTTGATATCCATTGTTCTCATGCCACAGTAACTTCTAGTCTCATTTTCTCATTTACCAATAAGCTAAGTGATGCTTGGACTATTATCCAAGGTAACACAGATTTCTTACCTTAGGACTAAAAGCAGGGTCTCCTTACTCCTACTTCAATGCCCTTTCAATTTCTTCCGTGTTGCTTCCTCAAATCCATATACATTTTCACTAAGCCTGACAAGACTACTCCAGTCACAGAAAAAATTGTCTCAGTAATCCACTTGCCCTCTGGATAAAACAATCTTATCCAGAGATAAATTAATTCAATTGTATTTACAAGCTCCAGCCAAAATCTTTCCTTTTACAGGAAGCCTTTCCCAATATCCCTTAATGCTAGTGGCTTCCCTTTTATTGATTACTTCCAATCTATCCTGTATAGAGTTTATTAAATGCAATCATTTTTATGCTGTTTCTTCCATTATTCTGTTAGCTTCATGAAAGCAAGGACTGTCTTCTTTTACCTTTCTTTGTATCCCCAGCACTTAGCACAGTGCCTGGCATATAGCAGGTGCTTAGTAAATACTTATTGACTGACAAGATCAGGAACAATATCTATGCCCTGTTTCCTTCTAAGCTTATTGATGACAATCATGCAAAATCTTTACCTCTTATTATCCACAGAAATTCTACTTATCCTCCATGCCTGGAAATGTCTCTCTCTTTAACTCTAACACTTGGCTTCCCTGGCTTCCTTCAAGTACCAGCTAAAATTTTACCTTCTATAAGAAGCCTATACCAATTCTCTTCAATATCAGTAGTTCTTTCCCTCTGTTGATTTTCTCCCTTTTTTCTGCATATGTCTTGTTTGTACATAGATATTCTCAAGTTGTCTCTCCATTATACTGTGAGCTCCTTGAATGTAAGTAGTTTCTTTTGCCCTTCTTTGCATCCCCAATTCTTAGCACAGTGCCTGGCACATAGCAGATGTTTAATAAATGCTTCTTGACTTGCCATGACCTGACTTGATCATATCAAAAAAAATCAATAAATATTCTGTCAAGAGGGCAAGGATTTAAAGGGGAACCAAAGCCCCTTCATCTTATCACTTGCTCTGTATTTTTAAATTCATATCAAATAACATGGTCTTTGCCATCTTTCAGGAAGAGCAATTACCAGACACAGTCAAATGCTGGACACTTGCCCTACTTTTGTTTACAACCAAAAGAACAGAACCATTGAAATCTGGGTCATCATATAATTGCATTGAGGCAGACACCATAGTGCAGGACTCCTGTCCTGTTTTGGCTTTCACAATCCGGAACTCATAATTTAATCCAAAAATTCAAATGTCAAAAATGTGATCTTACACCAAATAATCTTCCCATTTTTACTTCAATCATATATTTCTCTAAAAATTTGAGATACCAAGAAAGGGATTTAAAACCTGCTGGGTTTGAAGCTTTAGAGACACATTTGATTGTCAGAATCCTTTTCCTTGTGGGACAAAAGTGATATTTCAATCTAATCAATGTTCTGTTCTCTTTTCTCTGAACAAATATTTATCTTTTAGTTAAAATGTTCTTCCTTTAAAAGAGCAAGAGAATCATAAAACAGGAATGTTGGCAGAGATGATAAAAATGAAGGAGTAATATGAGCAATCAAATACATCCATAAGGCATTGTTTATAAATGTTAGAGGCAGAGGAATAAATTGGGTGACCCAGTGTGCCTCTTCTATCAATCTCTAAGGAGAAGGAATTATGGCAGTGACCTCAGAAGTGATTTGAATCAATTGGACAGAAAATTTTGGGAAGAAAAGGTAAGTAAAGACTCCTATGAGGCCAGTAACTGTCTGCTCATACAAAAATAATAGCTTGTGGTGTTGCCAATCTGTTTGTTTCTGCTGTCTTAATCATCGGTGGGAGTTTCTATAAAATGGAAGTGGCTAAAGCCACTCTTATTGATCATAGAAAAGACCAAAATGAATGGGTCAGCCAGATGATAATTCATTAATTTTACCTACACAGCCTTGAAAGAGTCAAAATTCTTCTGGCCTATGAAAATATAAACAGAGAAAGTTAATCAAGGGTCAGATACCCCGACAGGTGGGATATATGTCAGT
Organism: Sarcophilus harrisii; assembly: GCF_902635505.1. Taxonomy (NCBI): domain Eukaryota; kingdom Metazoa; phylum Chordata; class Mammalia; order Dasyuromorphia; family Dasyuridae; genus Sarcophilus; species Sarcophilus harrisii. The sequence goes on from NC_045428.1 coordinate 519,604,555, forward strand.
GATGCTGAGAGCAGCTGAAGCAGAGAAGTTTATGAGGAGGTTGTAGGTAATATGAGGCAGAGCAGATAATTATTGAAATTCATGGGGAAAGAAAGAGAAAAAAATTTAATACGTTGCCAAGTATCAAAATTATTCATAGGTTTCTTCATCCACCTTCATCCAAGTAAACTAATTCCAGGAGAGATTTGTTATCCATATTTGTTATCTAGTTTTTTTGATGAATATAAAGAACATGGTCATATGAAATAATATCTGTAAAAGACTTTGAAAACCATGAAGTGCTATATAAATGATAGATACTTAGAATAATTATTATTACTATTCTTATTAGTTCAGTATTTGAAGATTTATCAAGTATTAAAGAGATTATGTCTATGCTTGTACCCAAAAAGCCACAATAGGACCAATGAATGGAAATTACATAAAGGCAGATTTTGTCTCAATTTAAGAAACAATTTCCTAATGGTTAGAGGTTCCTCAAAGTGGAATGGAATGTTTAGGGGGTCTAATGTGTTATATGTGATCTGTTTTGGTATTCTTTGGGGGAAGGTGAAGAAAACTTAGCTTTCAAAAACTCAAAAGAGTAAAAATTATAAATTAACTCAATAGTAGAAAAATAAACAAAACAAAAGAATGTATAGGAAAACCAATTTGAAATTGAAGAAGGGTCTATACCCTGTGGAAGAAGGAAGTTGGTTAATGTGTTTCACCATGGCTATAAAGTGGTCCTTTCTTCCTTTGATGAACACTGAAATTAGGGAGAAAAAAACAAATAGACCAGGATAATGCTACCAGTAAAATATTTGACAAAGTCCACAATTTTGTAGAGACTAGAGACAGAGAAATATGGGTATGTAACAACATAGTGAGGAGGATTTCCAGTTGAGTGATAATATCCAAGTACTGCTGTTTGTTGGATCAATGTCGACCTGGAGGGAGTTCTATGTCCTCTATCCTGTTTTGCTCAACATTTTTATCAATACTTGGTTTAAAACATAAATAGAATATGAATCAAAATTGCAAAAGCTGGGAAGGAAAGCTAATACCCTGCATGATCAAAACAGGATTGAAAAAGAGAACTGAACAAATTTAATAAGATGAAATTCAGTAGACATTAATTATGAAGTCCTATACTGAGGCTCAAAAAAATCAATTATATAAATACAGTGAAGCAGATTTGCTAGACAACAATTTGTATGAAAAAAGACTTAGGTGTTTCAGTTGACTGCAAGCTTTATAATGGGCTGTGGCTTCCAAAAATACTACTAATCATTTTTTTCTTTTGTTTTGTGATATAGACCTGTGATTTTGAATAAAGTCCTGCTATCAATGCAGATCTGCATTATCCAATTTGTCTCATCAAGTTACTAAAGGTATTGGGAAGTAAAATTATCTGAGCAAAGTCACAATCTCATATTGCCAGGGCTTGACAATACTGCAGATTGTCCTGCCACTATTTCTCTATTTTATGTCAATTCTGTATTTAAAATGCCTAACTCAAGTAAGATAACAGATCCATTTTCATCTGCTTTAATAGAGAAGTATTGCATAGCATTGTATTCATTTCTGAGTCCCATATTTTAAAAGGGTTTATGGGATTATAAACTTAAAGCTAAGATGAACATTAAAAGCTATAAAGAAGAAACCTCAGAGAAGCTAGATGGCACTTTGGGTAAAGCATTGGGCCTGGAGTCAAGAAGACCTGAATTCAAATCCATCCTCAGATACCCGTTAGCTGTGTAACCACAGGCAAGTTGCTTAAACAATTACCTTACCCGAAAAAAAAAAATAAATCTTTCATGGAATCTGTTTTAAAAATTAAGTGACTTGCACAGGATCACATAGCTGGGTCTTACAGAGTACAGATCCAGCTCTTTGTTTCCTGAGTTACCTAGGTACCTAATTTACAAAGAGTATGTCCAGAGAAGAGCAATCAAGATAGTGAGGGAACAAACCTATGTCAGATGAGAGAAATTGGTGGTGTTTTATCTGAACAGGAGCCCTCTGTGTACAATTCTGGGTACTTGCTCAGAATTCATAATTATTTTCCTGCAATCTTTCTTCATGTCTTTTTACCTTTTTCTATAAAGTTTCTTCCTTTCTTTTGGACTTTTCATAGAACATTCTCCATGATAGCTTTCTTTTGGTAACCATATGTGTCCATATTTCATGTTTTGAACACAGCCTACATGTTTTTTTTTTAATAAATGTGTTGAATTTAATTGTAGCTAAGCTTTGATATCTACCTGAGTTCATGGGTCTTTAAAAATAATTCTTGCAGAGGACATAGGTGTGACTTGAATATGAAAGAATAATCTTTTTTAAAAAAAATGATGAAATTAAGGTGTGAGAGAGAAATGTACTGGGAGAAAAGGAAAGGAAGAAATGGAATGTTGACAATTATCTGCCATGAAAAAGAAAAAGCTTTTACAGTGGAATGGAAGAGGGGAAGAAGAGGGTGAGTGATTAAACTTTACTCTCATCAGAATTGACTCAAACAATAATACATACTCAATAGGGGTATAGAAATCTATCTTAAACTGTAGGAAAATAGGAGAGGAATGGAATATGGAAGGAGGCAAGATAAAAGAGAGGGCATATTGAGGGAGGGAATGGTCAGTAGCAAAACACCTTTGAGGAGAGACAAGGTGAAAGGAAAGAAAGAGTACATGAAGAGAAATAAAATTATCAATAGTAATTGTAAAAAATTTTCAAAGCAAGTTTCTCTGATAAGGCCTCATTTCTCTCGTTTTTTAATTTTTAAAGCTTTTTATTTTCAAAACATATGCATAGATAATTTGACAACATTGACCCTTGCATAGTATTGTTTCAGATTTTCTCTTCCTTCACCCCACCCCCTACCCTAGATGACAAGCAATCCAATATATGTTAAACATGTTAAAATGTATGCTAAATCTAATACGTGTAAACATATTTATACAATTCTCTTGCTGCACAAGAAAAATAAGATCAAAAAAAGAAAGAAAATGAGTAAGAAAATAAAATGCAAGCAAACAAAAAGAAAAAGAGTGAGAATATTATGTTGTGATCCACACTCGGGTCCTACATTACTCTCTCTGGGTGTAGATGACTCTCTTCCTCACAAGATCATTGGAAATGGCATCAGTGATCTCATTGTTAGAAAGAGTCACGTTCATCAGAGTGGATTGTCCACTCTTGCTATTGCCGTGTACTCTTAATAAAATAACTAATTACCCAGAAACTATGTCTCTCAAACTTTTTATACATCATGCTCAATTTGAATAATCAACCTGACTTTTTTAATGTCTTATAGAAGCACAGACTATTAGAGCTAATGGGAACTTTAGAGAAACTTTTGAAGCCTCTAATTTCCAAGTGAGGAAATCAAGGACCAGAGAAGTAAATTAGCTTACAAAATTTGAACAACTCAAGTTTTCTTGTTATTGCCGTGTACAATGATCTCCTCATTCTGCCCATTCACTTAGTATGAGTTCACGTAAGTCTCTCCAGGCCTTTCTGAAATCATCCTGCTGGTTGTTTCTTACAGAACAATAATAGTCCATAACATTCATATACCATAACTTGTTCAGTCATTCTCCAACTGATGGGCATCCACTCAGTTTCCAGTTTCTTAAGGCCTCATTTCTCAAACACAGAAGGAACTGAGTCAAATTTATAAAAAATAAAAGCCATGCCCCAAATGATAAATGATCAAAAGATATGATCTGTGCTCAAAGGACAGCAAATTCATACATATCCTTTGATCTAACAATACCACTACTAGGCATGAATACCAAAAGAGATTCAGAAAAAAACAGGAGGGAAAAAGGAAAGTGACCTATATGTACCCCCAAAAATATATTCATAGCAGGTCTCTTCTCAGGACAAAAAAAAAAAATAGAAATTGAGGGGATGAGGGGATGCCCATCAACAGGGCAATGGGTCAATATAGTATGATATATGTTTGTGATGGGATATTATTATTGTCTGGAAAATGATGAGCAGAATACTCTTAAGGGGGAAAAAGACTAAAAAGTCCTCCATGAACAAAGTGAAATACATTGTATACAAAGTAATAGCAATATTCTACAATGACTAGCTGTAAATGACTTTGCTATTCCCAGTAATACAATCATCCACAACTACGCTGAAGAACTTATGATGAAAAATCCTATCCACAGCCAGAAAAGGAAGTGATTGTGTCTAAAGATAGATTGAAGCATTCTCTATTTCTCTCTCTCTCTCTTTCTTTTTAACTTAAATTTTTTGATGGTTTTATTTTTTATCAAGGTAGGAGATCTATGTTATCTTTCACAACTTGATTTTTATGGAAATGTTTAATATAACTTCACATGTGGTTTCTTAATTGTGGTGGGGATAAAGGGAAAAAAACTGAACCTCAAAATTCTTTTTAAAAATGTAAAAAATTGTTTTGGATGTAACAAATGTTTTGGATGGAAAATATTAAATAAATAAATAAGTAAATTTTTCAAAATAATTCTTGGGAAGAAAGAAAAGGGAAATAGAGATAGTGATAGAGGCAGACAGAGAAAGCAAAAAAAAACAGGCAGACAGATACAGAGAGACAGAGGTACAGTAATATAAAATCAGTTAAATTGTATAACAGCTTGATAACAGTGCAATAAGTATTAAATAAGATGCTTTGTGTCCAACTTCTCATCTGCCATAATTTCCAGTGAAACAGGGCTCTGATCTGGTGTCCTTCCAACCCAATCTAAAGATAAGAGAATAAAATTTTGTAACTAATTATATTAGAGGTTGAGAGTCAATCTCTAGCAAAAAAATAAAAATAAAATAAAAATTCTATCAAGAATCATTAAAAGGAAACAATTCAAACATTTTTGAAGTTTTGGAAGAATTGGAGAAAGATTATTGGAAGAAAACTTGAGTTGTTCAAATTTTGTAAGCTAATTTACTTCTCTGGTCCTTGATTTCCTCACTTGGAAATTAGAGGCTTCAAAACTTTCTCTAAAGTCCCCATTAGCTCTAATAGTCTGTGCTTCTATAAGACATTAAAAAAGTCGGGTTGATTATTCAAATTGAGCATGATGTATAAAAAGTTTGAGAGACATAGTTTCTGGGTAATTAGCTATTTTATTAATCATGCTAGCAATAATTAATAAAAGGGACTTTGTAGAATGTCAAAGACTCTTCACAAAACTCACTCAATATTTATGTGCTCTTGGAAGGATTAGTGTTCCTGTAGGTGGCAATCATCTCTGATTGGTAAACAATTAATGAGAGGAATTAATATTATAATGAGAGATGGGCTTGTAATAGTAGGCCAGAGGATATGACTCTGATGACTCAATCTTTTATGGAGACTCTCTTATCCAGACTATTCCTGCCTAGAGCAAAATTTAGACAAAAGGGGGTCCACCTCTGCTCATAACTGTGGAAGAATACAATGGGCTGGAATTCACCTTAGATTAAATTCTTTGTAAGTTTCTCTAATTGGGTGGTATAAGAACTCCCACACAGGAATGAAAGACATGTATACCAAAGGATTTTGGCAATTTCGTCTATCAACAATGCCCTTCAGATGCAGGTTTGGCCTGAAAGAGAATGAGGATCTAGAAAGGGAAAGAAATCTAGATCTCCCTAATATTTGGTTATTTAATACTCATTTCTCTCAAACGAAAAGTCACTCTCCTAAGCAATTTCTCAATCACTATAATTTTTGTGTTAATAGATTTTTTTAAAGATTCCATTCTTTAAAATGCTTTCATATTTATGTGTGGGATGCAGAAGACCCTTACCCAAAAATGACTACTCAGAGATCACTCAAAGTAGAAAGGAAATTGTTTATTATCACTGCAATGTTCTTAGGTAACATAAGATTAGTTAAAATTTCAGTGACCAATGTCCTGTGTGCCAATCCCTTACCTTTACTGTTTCCATTCTTTCCCTCAAGTAATTTACAGGTTCTAATTTCTTTTTCCCTTCATTTATACAATGACCTAAATATTTTACCTCAGGTTTCACAAATTGCAATTTGCCTTGAGAAATTGTCAGTCCCTGTGCTCCTAAATAATTTGACAAACTGATAGTGACTTGGACAAAGTCACTCTTTTTCCACCCTGCCACAAGAGGATCATCTACATATTGTAAGACTTTTAACAGTAAGAAATTTATCCCAGAATGTTCACACAATTCTTACATACCCAAGTAGATGTTCCATAAATTGAATATCATACCAATCATTTTGCTTTTAAAATACCCAATATACAGAAAAATCCCAAACTATATATTATCCATAACAAAACCATTTTCAAAAGGAGAAAGCAAAAACTATTATTCTTGGAGTCCCTTTAAATAATTGGCATCATTCACATAAATGAATCTGAAAAGTTCTTTAAAACATCAATTAAACTTTTTGAAATAACCCTTTCAAACTATAGATCGCATTTATGATCATATTCCTTAAACAAACAAAAAAAAAATTATGTATCTAAAGAAACAAATATTCAATCAATTTACATCTTGTAAGAGCAGCCTGTGCCTTTAAATCACAGTTTGCTGCACTAGCAGCAACTTGATTTAAAAAAAAAAGCAAAAAATAAAAAATAAAAAAAATGGCTGGAACACACTTAGGAGGGGGGAAGGATTCCACATAGTGGCCCCCACTTCTTCTTTCTACTCCCAAATACCTTACTTTCTTTTACTTTTTAAAATCATCCAAACCTTTAATTGCTCCTACAAATCAATCCTTTATAAATCCCCTACATTCTCCTCTCCTTTTCCCTTCAAAACTTATAGTGAATAGTTAAACAATTCCACAAAATCCACAGGTCCAGTAGAGCTGGATTTAAAACATAACTTATAACGTTAGAAGTTGCCCAAAGTAATTACCAAAGTTTCAGAAGATAACAAACTCTGAACTAAACTAAATATAGCTTTTTTTTCCTTCTGCCTGAGTGTTCTTCTGACAGCAATTAGCATTTTTCTTATCTGTCTAGGCAGAGCTTTTATGGCCCAGCCCAGGCTAAGTTTGAATTTTATTGTTCTTTTCTTTCTCTCTAAGTAGAACAGGCTGCCCTTTTTTTTTAAGAAGCATGCCTAGTATTCCCACAGGTTCAACAGGTCAGAAGGCCCCTGTTTTCAGCTATTTACCCCTCTTACTTTATTTTTATTCCACCCTTCCAATATCTGTGATTTCTTATTTATGTCTGGCCATGAAGTGGAAATGTCATTTCTTTAATTTATTATACATGCTACCATTGTGTTGTTTCCAATTTTAACACACATACTAATTTAAAGTTATTTTAAAATTAACCAGTCCTTTAATCTATGAAATTTCTTAAAATCTACCTAGATATTCTATTCAAATTTCTTTTCTTTAGTAAGCCAGGAAAGAGTTAAGCACCAATTTTTTTTTTTTTTTCTGGAAAAATTCCACAAGCCTGAGTTCTGATAACAAAGTTAGAGGCCCTTGTTTACAGGAGTTTCTAAAGTGATAGCACACTGATCTTCCATTTTCTCAAAACTTTCCAAACTTTCAAATCCCTTTCAATCTATGCTTTTATTTTCCCTTACTCTCCCCCTTTCCTGCTAAGCTGCTGCAGTCAGCCAGAGGCAGAGGGAAAGAAAGAAAAAGAGATTTTCTTTTCTTGCACTATCCTAATCTCAAGAAGCCCAAAATTAGCTCCCAAATTACCTTACCATGATCTAAGACCAATACATTCTGATCCACTCGGAAAGAATTACTATTCTGAATGAATATCAATTCCAACAATTCAGCCTGATATTTTTCTAAGCCTGCAACACTAAGGCTGAATTCTTATCTTTTAAGAGTTTGCTAACTTTTAACATGGAACACAAAATGCAAAGCAAACAAACATAAACACACAGACACACACACAACTCTATTTTCATCTTTTATATACAGATTTAAGTCTGATATACCCAAATAGTCGTGGGAACATCCTTCCGGTTTTCTTCCCCTTTATATCTGGGAGGTTCATCCCAGTCTGGAATTCCCTAGTAAAGTCCCTGACACAAATTCTTGGACTGCTGCTATCCCATTTTACAACCTAGTCCCAAACCAGGTTGGCAGCAGAGACCCTTCATTACCCTCATGCCTGCAATCACCTGAGAGCTTCCTCAGAAAGTCCTTCATCACTGGGGTCAACAGCAGTCCACATGAAAAACAAACTTAGGAGGGGTAATCCCTCAGGGTCTCCCTTGATCCAGCCAATGGACCTCCAGACTCCCAAGAGCTTTACCTCGAGTTTACACGTGTAAGTCTTCCAAAATGCATTTTGCCACCCATCAGGACTCTACTTCCTTCAGTCTTCAATGCTGCTTTCCACTGAGTACCTCTGCCTCGAGTCATTGTCTAAATGGGGAGGAAGGCTGCCCATCCAGAGCCAGAGATCATGGAGAGAACTGCTCTGTGGGCACGCTTATCCCTGTTTGGGGTGCATAGCCATCTCCCCCAAAGACCCCATCCCAGACGAGCCCCCAACTCAGGTGGGATGTGGAAGACCCCTACCCAAAAATGAGTACTCAGAGATCACTCAAAGTAGAACACAAATTGTTTATTATAGCGTCTCATGAGAGGTGGCAGTCCCACTGAGAGATAGAGACTCACAGTAGGAGGCCCACTCCCTTGAGAGTGTGCATAATTTTTATACATTTCAGACAAAGAACCCCAGAAATCCCATCCTCCCTATGTTACTATTGGCTACATAGGTCTTTATTCCCTTATTTGGCTAGGAGAATGCAGTAAATGAGATTATGGTATGGCTCCTTCAGCCATATATACTTTTAATCCCTTCTTTGGACAATGGAATGTAGTCCAGGCCTTATCTAAAATCATGTGACTCTAGAGAAGTCGAAACTAAGGCCTCAAGGTTTCAGCTAATTTAACAGTTACTGATCAATATGTGCTTGAGCTGTAAGTTCTTCATCTTTCCCACTCATTTATCTACCATTAAATGTTGGCTGATGGATTCTTTTGAGATGGACAGAAAATTCTTTGTGGTTTTTTATTAGTACTTTCTAATTGTAGTATACTTTTGTTTTTCTATACTATTCATTATTCATGAGGCTTAATAACTTTATCATTTCATTTCAAATTAAATCTCTTGCTTTCAAGATATTCTATTCCTTAAATGTTATTGGTTTTAATCACAATATTTCTCTCACTGGATTTTCTTAAGCCATGTATTTTGTATTCAAGCAGATGTTCAGAAAATAAATATTCATGGTGCATTTATGCAATTCATAACTCCATGTGTAACAGGTTGTTTCAAATGAGTCTACAGACTTCATTTTCTCCTTACTGGGAAAAAAGTGCTCCCAGAATAATATTTCAGTAGCATTTTTACATCTAATAAAAATGTAGTCATTAAAACAACGTCTCGTCTTGTCAATCATCCATAGCAAAAATACAATCTACCATACTTCCATTTCATTCCTAAATGGTGATGCTTCTTGAAGTGCCAAAACAGGGACAGTAAAGTAGGATTGCTTTTCCTATGATGTTGTTGCAGATAGTACCGTTGGTGCTTGGTGCATGAGGAACAAAATAAGAATTTAAAGAAATTGGATGGGCTATTTTTCCAGAATAAATCTATAGTGCTTTGCAGTACTGTGTTATGAATATCATAAGGTTTTACAGGATTAAAATTTAATCTAGACAGAAGAATTCATTTGTTTCCTCCATGCTGAAATGAAATCTCCCCTTAGGAATTGTCAAATACATTATTTAAGATAAACTATAATTGCAAAAGTTCAGCACAACCCCATCTGTAACAATAAGATTCTGGAGAAATCTAGAATCTTTAGGGAACCTCTTTTCCATTTCAACTTAGCACTGAAAAGCCTACGGGATAGAAGCAAACACTTTTGTGAGCATATATCTCCTTTTTTATTTTTTGCTTGATGTTAATAACTAAAGAATTAAGATAATGTCTTACATCATTTATTTCAAGCACGTTACGAAGCAAGATAAATGTGAATTTTACATAATGTAAGGGAACACTAGAGGGTTTTTAAGGTAGTTGCCACATTCTTCCAGAATAGGAGCAATTTGGTTTTTGAACAGTAATTGTAGGATATTAGAAGCAGAAAAGTATCTTTGACTACTTCAACCCTTGCTCTAGTCTATTGTGGCAGACAGATGACATTATGCTGATTTTAATAAGCCCCAGAACATCATATGCTTTCAAAAAATAAGATCCATGGTCAATAAGAAGAGCTTTACCTAAAGATTCACAGAAGGAAGATCCAAGCAGATGAAGAATTCCTATTCTGCACACTCAGACAGTGATATACAATCATATGGCAACCCACAAAATGATCCACTATTCCATAAATCTAGAAAAGACAATGCATGATGGATTTAGCATAGAACTGAATAGTAAAAAGAGAGCAATGATGATTGCCTCTGGGGAATTATGTCATCACACTTTAAGCTTGTTCCTGAAACAAACACAAAAGAATGAAGGGCAAGAGAAAACAAGTATATCCAGCAAGAGAGAGGCAATATTTTTTTCAGCAATGCTGTATGTGCTAAGAATCATGGGATAGTATAATCATCAAGGAATTATAGTTGGGGTCACATAGTGGGCATTAAATGCCCCAGATATTACTAATGATGAACATCAGGGCAAAAGTGGCATAAAAATATATTCAGAGAAATGAATGACTGAAAAAGTAGGTAATTTGAATATAACAAGGGTAAGGAAAACAGATGTTCAATCTGCATGATCACTTGGTGTCTAGACCATATTAACAGATATAGAGAAAGGCATCAAACAGATTGAGTGCCTGCTCTGTGGGAAATTTATAGGAAGACAGAGAAGAAATATAAATGATGAAAATATGTGGATGAGTAGAATCTGCATCACTGAAGAGAACATGCACATGAAAGATCCAGTGAAGTACCAAGTACTGAAGTTTATATAAAGTGTTTTTTCATAACTTTATAAAGCATAAATATTATATCTATTTTACAAATAAAAAAAGAGAAATTCAGTGAAATTAATTGAACTGTCTGGGATTATTTAATGAACTTCAAAGCTAGCAATTAAACTCATTTCTTATGTTTCTAACATCAGGGTATTTTCCAATACAACATGTTTTGCTTCTGCTACACCCAAAAAGCCTATTAAGTCCTAGACACATGTCCTTTGAATGATAAATGTTCATATTCCACTGCTCATGGTCAGGATGATTTATTTCCAAATAAAAGATAGTAAGTTATATTTGACTGGCAGTTTTATCTCGCCCTACACTTTTCTCCCTGCCCAGGAGAAATGAATAGGCTATGCCTTATTACCATTATCAACATCCATTGAATACCTGGCCATCATTACCTTCAAATCTCTCAAAGGGATGCAAGAGGTAACAGATAAAATGTCATCACTATGGACAGCTCCCCCTCCTTTACACTCACACACCATCCCTTCCAGTTGTTGAGAAGCACTGGTAATGACACATCTTTCATCTACCTCTTCTGGTATCAAGTAGCATCATGCAATTGACACATTTGCTCTCTGCCTCTTATATTTAGAAATACAGAATTTCAAAGCATGAAAGGGCATTAAAATCTATCTAGTTGTATACCCACCTAGACTCTTTATTCCGGCATTTCCAAAAATGAGGCATACAAACATTTGCTGGAAGTCCTTTAATAAAAGTAAATACACTACTTTCCAAAATATTCCATTCCACATTCCTAGAAATCTAGGGTTTTTAACTTTTCTGATTTCATGCAACTTTTCCACACTCTAAGGAGGGTTTCTTAAACTTTTTCAACCTATCACTCCTTTTCACCTGAGAAATTTTTATATGACCCCAGGCATATAGATATGTAAAATAGATTTACATATCAGCTATTGAAAATAAATTATAATTTCTTGACACTCACATTCAGTTACAAGATTGCATATGGGGTCACAACTGATAGTTTTAGAAGCTGGGTTCTACAGAAGCTTATAGAGCCCTTCTCAGAATATTGTGTTTAAATGTATAAAACTTATAGGATTACTCCAAAAAATTATTTTTACTATAGTTATACAAATTTTTAAAGCAAATTCACAAATCCCAGGTTGAGAACTTCCTTTCTAAGGGCTAGGAAATTTCTCCTTAAATCAAAGCAAAAATTGGCCTTTGGCACTCCAGTTTTTACTCAGATGGTGGCAGGGACACTAGTCATTTATTGCACTTTTGTTCAAAAGTTCATGTATTTGTTCAAAGATAATTCAGTTGCCTGTTCTGCCTTCTAAATAGCTTGCAAGTATTTAGTGCTTTAAGATTTAGAAAGTGTTTTATATATGTTATCTCATCTGATTTCACAACAACCCTTGAGAGTAAAGACTATATTATTGTCCCCATTTTGCAAATAAGGAAACTGAGGAAGAGAGAAATCAAGTGACTTACCCAAGCAAATATCTAAGAAAGGATATGAATCCAAGTTTCTTGTCACTCACTTTGTCCTGCACTTTGTCCACTCTTCCACCTAACTATATTATATATAACTCCATGAGGGACCCATTTGAATTCATATTGTACATAATCCATCAGAATGAAGAATCTAGTAGGTATTTATGATTCTGTGTGTAAATGGATAGAGGAAATTTAATAAGATAATGTTTGTACCCACTGATATTTGTTCAGAATTTATTCACTACTGATCCACCAGCATATTCACTTTTACAAATAGTAAGATTTTATTCTTATTTGTGTTCTCACACTCTTTCTGTTTTGTCCCTGAGCTTAAAATTATTAGTGAATTCCTTGAATGTAAGCTCTTTGAGAACAGGAATAGTTTTGATTTTGTCATTATATCTCCGAACTTATTCTAGCATTTGGCATAGAGTAAATGTTTAATAAATATTTGTTGACTGCTTGGCTGATCAAGGTATACATATAGTGTTGATCAAGTCTTCAAGTGATAGGAAGCTAGAAGGTATAATTGAATTCTCTAGATGAGGAACAGATATATCTATAAAGCATTTCATAGTTTTCATAAACTCTCAGAGTTATTATAGACCTCTCCTAGAAGAACTGGCCAAGAATTTACTGTATAATACAACAAAGAGATGGTCATCCAGCCTTGGCTTAAAGAACTTTATTGAAGGATGACCCAGTATCACTCAAAGAATTTTATTCCAATTGAGGACAAGTATGAGAGGTTTTTTCCTTTCATAAATCCAAAATCTGTTTCTCTATATCTTTCATCCATTGTTTCTAATTATGCCTACTTGGGTTAGTAGAAAAACTCTAACCTCTCTCCCACTCAGCCTTTAAAATATTTGGATATAGATATTATGCAACCATCTAATCGCCAAGTCTTCTCTTTTCTTGGCAAAACATCCCTAGTTCTTTCATTCAACTGATTTTCACATGGTACAATCATTTTCTTTCATTGTCCTAAATACTCTTCTATTCTTAAACTGTGATGCCCAAATTGTTCATAGTATTTCTAGTGTAACCTGATCAGGGTAAAGTGCAACATTTCTATTACTTTTCTAGCCCAGTATATTATACTTTTCTTCATGGGTTCTCATATTGCATCAGTTATGGTTTTTACTACATATCACAGTACTGATCGATATTTCCACCAATAATACTAGTTTGTGTTGCTTGCTTGCTTGGTTGTTGTCCTTTATTCTTAAAGAGGACTAAAATAGCATCACTATGTTGGGGTCAAGGTACAGTGTAACTGGTTGTGATTCTGTAGTATAAACTATACATTTCCTTATCTGTATACTTACTGTATCCTCCAGTAGGATGTAAGCATCTTGAAGGTAAAGACTTTTCTGGTTATTATTGTATCCTCAATAACTTGCACAGTGCCTTGAATGTAATAAATGCTTAATAAATATCAAATTGTATTGAATTAAAATGAATTTCAATCTAATTATATATATATCCTGCTTTGTGAAACTATTTTGTAAACTCAAATGATAAGATTTAAAAATTTGCCTCGTAGTTTTAATTTTGTTTCATTTCACTAACATTCTAACCTGTCAAAAAATTTTGAGATTCTATTAAACTATAATATGCTATACAATTACGTGAGTACTATTATTTTATAACAGATTCAGAATCAAAAAATATATCAGTAATTTGAAATATTGAACAAAAACCAACAAGATGAAATTTAATAGTAGAACATGTAAATTTCTCCATGGAAGTTTAAAACAAAAGTAGGTATAGAATAGGGAGAATTGTGACAGCAATTTTTATGAAAATAATAAGACATGCAATGGAATTAAATTTCAATAAGAATTTACAGCATTATCATGACTGGCAAATAAGCTAGCGCAATCACTTTCAGAAAGCTCCCAAAATGTGTCATTCCTTAGAACTATTATTCATGCCTGATGATTTTTATGGACCAAATATTATAGTGGGAAAGAACATGGGAATCATTGATAAGTATTTTGACACCTAAGCAGACACTAAAGATCTTAGCAGAATTTATATGGTAGATTTTGGTTTGGTTTGTTTACAAGACAACAGGTTTTAAGTGACTTGCCCAGGATCACACAGCTAAGTGTCTCATATCTGAGGCCAAATTTGAACTTTAATCCTCCTGACACCAGGATCAGTGCTCTATCCACTGCCCCATATATAGGTTTTTGAAAATTTTTGGCACTAAGTGATGATGAAGTTTCAGAAGACAAAGGAAAACTGAGATAGTAGACAATTTATTAAGAAGATGGTGTCCAAGACTAGGATTTAGATGTTTTGTTAACTAAAATCTTAAAATACAGAAATGACTGGTCATTTATCAGAAATAGAGTACATCTAATGAGAACTGTTAAAAAATGTAATTACCTACATTCTTTGTAAATCTGGTCAAAGAGATTTAAATCTAAAAAGTGCATACCTTGGCAAAAAGTGGTAGTGGTAAGGAAGACTTTCTATATATTTTTGTCAAGACAAGAAAGGAACAAGTAACAATGCGAGATTAAAAATAAAACAATGAGAATAAAGATCAATAATATAATTAGACAAGAGCACATCTTACTTAAAAAAGAATAGCATAAATGACAAAGGAATGGAGGCACATTATATTTTTAAAAATATATATTTATGTGAAGAGATTCAAAAAACAAGAATAGTGGATATTGTTGTGAATATAATAGAGACCACCTGGGCAAGTGGATGAAATTCTGGCATGAAACTATGTTATAGATTTGATGGGAGAATTCACTTTTGAAGCTCTTTCTCTCCTCTCCTCTCCCTTCCTCTCTCCCTCTCTCTCTCTCTCTCTCTCTCTCTCTCTCTCTCTCTCTCTCTCTCTCTCTCTCTCTCTCTCTCTCTCTCTCTCTCTCTCTCTCTCTCTCTCTCTCTTTCTCTCTCTCTCTCTCTTTCTCTCTCTCTCTCTTTCTCTGTATGTGTGTGTCTGTCTTTCTCTGTCTCTATTTTTCTCTCTGTCTCTGTGTGTGTGTTTCTGTCTCTTTCTGTGTGTTTGTCTCTCTCTGTGTGTCTGCCTCTCTGATTCTTTCTTTCTCTCTGTCTCTATCTGTGACTCTCTGTCTCTCTCTATCTCTCTCTCTCTCACACACACACACACATATACACACACACCCTTCTCTGCTAAAAACAGAGATGTGAATAAATTCTTGACATGCTCACATGCCTTGTTCATAATACAATTATCCTCTTCAAAATTTATATATATATATATATATATACTATATTATACATTATGTTATCAGAATTATATACTATATCAGTATATATTGTCAGAATATATTATATTATGTACTATGTTACAAATAATATATATGTTATATATTATGTTAGATTATTTTACATTAATAGATTATATCACATCACATCATATTATATTATAAATATATAATGGATATTGTAATTCTTGCCTTCTCAATGGGATGAGAAATGGGAAGAAAGAGGAAAATAATTTAGAAATGTAATTAAAATAACATTCTGTTTTTTAAACGGGCATAGCAAAGCATGAGCTAACATAAATAGATTTCATGATAATGTATTTCAAAGGATTCAAAGAAAGGATAAGTAGGATTCTATGGCCAAATATTCCATAAGGAGAACTGACCTAAGAAGAAAACTCTCAAGAATGAAAGTCTAAACAAACATAAATAATTTTGTAAGCAAGATATTGTTTAAAGAAGTCTACAGGTAGTTCATTAATCAACTTGGATTTTCAAGATATTTCTAGGATATGGAAGCAAAGAAAGATAAATTTAGATGAGTTATATAGAATAATATCATACTATAGTGTAGGAGCACCATAATTCAGAATGATCAGTGCTTGAGGATAACTGATCAGGAGACTATAATATACTTTCTTACCTATATTATGATTTATTATATAAAATAAAAGTTAGAAGTGAAGTCCTCATTACAGTACATAACTGTACAAACACATGGCTAGAAATCAATGAAGTTAGATGGTTTCCCAACAGAAAAGTTATCATAAGGTCAGGTAAACAAGGAAATCTGTGAAATTGTGTAAAGAGGTTATACCACAACACATGACCCAGTTCTTATCAGGGAATCCAACTAATAAACACCTGAAACTCATAAGCCATATCTTTTATTTAAAAGATTACAAATGATATGAAGTTCCAATAGTGGGTAATCTAAAACTTAATCTTGACTCTGAACTGTCAAAACAAAAATAAGGTCAGGAATAAACCCAATAAAATCTATCTTATCCTGAAGGAAAATGGGAGGGGAATGGGATACAGGAAGGGGGGAGGATGGTAAGAGAGAAGGTATATTGGGGGAGGGAGTGGTCAATAGCAAAACACTTTTGAAAAGAGAGAGAGAGAATGGAATACATGGGAGGAAATACAGTTAGCAATAGTAATTGTAAAAAGAATTTTGAAGCAAGTTACTCTAATAAGACCTCATTTCTCAAACATAGGAGGAACTGAGTCAAATTTATTTTAAAAAAATAAGAACCATCCCCCAATTGATAAATGATCAAAAGATATAATCTATGCCCAAAATACTATAAATTCATTCATGTTCTTTAACTTAACAATATCATGAATAGGCATGAATATCAAAATAATTTTTAAAAAAAAGGAAAAGGATATATACATACAAAAATATTTGTAGCAACTCTTTTCTCAGGGAAAAAATGGAAATTGAGGTGACAACCATCAATTGGGGACTTGCTGAATAAATTGTTGTATGTGTTTGTCATAAAATATTAATGTTCTATGGGAAATGATGAGCAAAATGCTCCCAGAAAAAAAACTGGAAAGCAAAGTGAAATGTATTGTATACAAAATAACATCAGTGTTCTGGGATGACCAATTAGTTGTAAATGACTTTGTTTTTCTCAGCAGCACAATGATCCACAACTACTCTGAAGGATTTATGATGAAAAATCCTATCCATACCCAGAGAAGAAACTGATTGCATCTGAATACAGATTGAAGCATTTCCCACACTTATTCAATCTCTCTCTCTCTCTCTCTCTCTCTCTCTCTCTCTCTCTCTCTCTCTCTCTCTCTCTCTCTCTCTCTCTCATTATTGTTGAGTGGTTTTTTTTATTATAATTAAGGTAGAAGACCTATATTTTCTTTCATACTATGACTGTCATAGAAATGTTTTGCATAACTTCATGTGATTTCTTCTGGGCATAGGGATAAAGGAATCTGGAATTCAAAAGTTTAAGAACAAATATTTTAAAAATGTTTAAATTTAACAGGAAAGATATCAAATAAATATTTAAAAAAGAATAAACCCAATATATCACTGTACAAGGACTAGCCATGTATTTCTTGTAGTACTAGGAGCTATAGAAGGAGAAAGGGCCAACTCATCAAGTGCATGCTATTGTCATAGGGACCATTCAGGATATCTTGATCCAATATGATCACCAGAATATCATTGAGGTTGTCAGAATCATAATGGGACAGAAACAATTTTTAAATGGGTATCACACAACCTAAAAAGGACAAAATCCTTCCAAAGGCAACAATCAACAATGTGTTACCAAGACATTGAGGCAAAAAAACTGGGATTGAGACAAATATGAGAACCTCATTCTAGCCACTCCATCAATACTGGAAAAGCAGTAGTGTCCAAACTACACAGCTAAAGAATAGCAACCTAACCCATCCAAGAAAGTCAGAGCTAATAATAATAATAGCATTTTTATACTGCTTGTTATGTGATAGGCCCTATGCTAAGCACTTTTATAAGTAACATTTTATTTGAATCTCACAACCCTGAGAGTTAGGTGCTATTTTATTCCCAATTTATAATCAAGGTAATTAAGGCAAACGGTTTAAACGACTCACCTAGCAACTAGATGGCACAATGGATAGAGTGCCTGGAATCAGGAAGATTTATTTTCCTGAATTTAAATCCAACTTCAAACACTTAGCTATGTGTATCTGTGCAAATACTTAACCCTGTTTGCCTCAATTTTCTAATCCATAAAATTAGCTAGAGAAGGAAATGGCAAACTACTTTAGTATCTTTGCCAAGATAATTCTAAATGGAGTAACAAAGAATCAGACATTATTGAAATGACTAAACAGTATCACCACCGACAAGAAAAAAAAAATGGAGTCACAAAACTATCAATAGTTAATGTTGAGAAATTACAAAGAACAAGCAAGCCTCCCCCCCCAAAAAAAGAGAATGAGAAGACGATTCTTCCTCCATTTCCCTTTTCATTTACAAAGAGAAGATCCACAGTAGAGGAGCATTGCCTATATATAGTTTTTTCAGATGCATTCATGAGTTTTGATGATTTTTTCCTCTTCTTTTCTTTTTAAAAAAATATCCATTGTTATATAAATGACTCTTTTATAAAGAAAAGAGGAAAGGGAGAAAATTACATGGTGTGAACAATATATCAATAACATTTATTTTAAAAATAAAGAAAAAAGCAAATTATCATCAATAGCTATATGAAAAAATGCTCCAAAATGTTAATAGTAAGAAAAATGCAAATTAAAACAAGTATAAGATTTTATACTATATCTGTTTTCTTGACAAAGATGACAACAATGAAAAGTGATCATCATTGGAGAGGATATCAGAAGAGATGTATACTGTCCTCCAAAGTCTGTTAATGTAACTGTGAAGCAGTCCAACCTTTCAAGATATCATATTCTAAGCCCTTTGCTTTTTCAATATGGAAGCCAATAAATCTTGTGTTTCCATCTTATTTGAATTGTTTCTTTCGGCTACTTGCAATGTTTTTTTGTTTGTTTGTTTGTTTGTTTGGCCCTGAAGCTCTGGAATTTGTTAAGATATTACTGAGAATTTTCATTTTCAGATCTTCTTCAGGAGGCAATTAGTGGATTCTTTTGATTTCTGTTTTACTCTCTGGTAATTTTTCCACAATAACTGTTTGAAGTATGATGTCTAATCTATGTTTTAGATCACGGCTTTCTGATAGTCCAATAATTCTTAAATTATCTCTTCTTAATCTATTTTCCAAGTCAGTTGTTTGTTGAGATAGTTCACATTGTTTTCAATTTTTTTTTAATTATTTTGACTTAATAGTATTGTTTCTAGATTTTTCATAGTCATTAGCTTTCACTTTCTAGTTCTAGTTTTCTTTCTGTGAGTTTTTGTACTTCTTTTTCCACTTGGTCAATTTTGCTTTTTAAGGACTTCTTTTCTTCAATGAATTTTGCACCCTTTTTTCCATCTAGCTTATTCTGCTTTTAAAGTAGATGTTTCCTTCAGTTAATTTTTGCACCTCCTTTTACTATTAGATCAATTCTAATTTTTAAGGTTTTATTTTCTTTAGTATTTCTTTGTGTCTCCTTTTATCAAGTTATTAACTTCTCTTTTATAATTTTTTCACATCACTCTCATTTCTCTTCCCAATTTTTTCTCTAACAGGAATTTTTGCTGATCTTGGGTACAATTAGCAATTTTGAGGTTTGTTTGTAACTATAGGGTTGTACATGTAGCAACATGGTTAGTTCTTCTAGGCTTATGTTTCGTTGTGGTCAACAGCAGGTTTTTGTAGTCTTTTGTTGTTGTTTGCTCATTTCCCAACCTTTTTCTCCATTCTGAACTTTGTATTAAAATTGGGTTTGGCTTACCCTAAGATGGGGTGGAACTGACCCAAGCTTCAAACTTTTTTTATGCTTCTGTCTTCAGACTTAGATTTGGAGAAATCTGCAAATTTTCAGTGCTGCCAAGATAGTTTTGTCATGAGTGACATATACTCACTGCTCTCCTGCTGTACATTCTGGTCTTTACCCAGGTAAGTCCCTTGCTTTCCAACAGTGACAAAAGCTACTGTTCTTCTAGGCTCTGGAACTATGACAAGGGTTTATGTTCCCTTTTGATCCATCAAAAGCATTTGTTTCGAACCTAGAACTGTGATTCAGAACTACTTAGGAGCACTAGAATTGCTAATTAGCACCAGTTACATTCAATGCTAGTAAAGGGTCCCTGTAATCTTTTTCTAACCAGTTGTTCAATCCCTTTACCATCTGAGGGCTGAGAGTACCTAAAGTTGCTACAACAGGTGCTGCTGCTTGCTGTTATGGCCATCTCCAAGACCCACTCCTGATGCTCCTGCTGAGTTCCAAGCCACTCCAGGGTTACAGACCTCTCCTTCAGACCTCCTAACTTGTTCTGGCTGGTAAAATGTTTCTGTCTGACCTCCTCCAAAATTTAATTTCAGGCTTTTTTTTTTTAACATTGTTTGGAAAGGAATATTAGGAGAGTTCACCTGGGTCCTGTATTCCACCATCCTGGCTCCAGTATCTGTCTAACTAATCATTTTTTTAAACAGAAAAAGTTGTTGAGTGGTTTTTTTTATTATAATTAAGGTAGAAGACCTATATTTTCTTCAGAAAGAGGAACAGATAAACAGAGCAATTTTGGAGTTATCATTTTCATTTTGAATTAAATATACCAAAAAGATTATACATTGTAGAAAATACCCAAACTATATGCAACATTTAATACATCATCCTCTTTTCATTTTTGCTGTTTGCTAATAAAAAACTAATTAAAAAAAAACTTCATTGATAAAAAAGTTAAATAGTACAGAGCCATCCACAGAATTGTTACATTCTATTAAAGATCACTTTCCAAATTGATAGCATATGGTTAAAGGCTATTCTTGGGATCAAACTATTCAATCACTTCCAAATACATATATAAGAATACCTTTATCTAGCCCATTTTGCTTCAGCTTTTCTGTAAAAAGAAAATACGAGAAACTTTATCATTTTTTTAATCTAAGTATACTATATGTGTGTTTTAAAGCATTCTTCTAATATACAGATACAATAAGTGGATGAATGGATAGACAGAAAGATAGAGCATTTATCAATATCAAAGCCATGTTCCAGACATGTAATACAAATATAAATACAAGCAAGCAAGAAAGTTTCTATTGTCATTTTTTTACATTCTCTTGGGGAAGGACAAATCATATGGAAGGCATTACCAATACAGAGAACAGGGTCTTCAGATAGAGAATTCTCCAAGATAGCAAGATGGCAGATGAAATAAAAAGCCCAGAAATCATATAGTCTAGGATGAGGTAGCTTTAGCTTTGTGTTGTGTTTATTTTTAAAGGTAAGGAAATAAGACCAATATGCCTTAAGTCCAAGGTTGTTGTTGTTGGGTTTTTGGTTTGGTTTGGTTTTGTTTAAATAGACAGGTATCTGGAATCAGGGGAGTGGGAATTTAGCACAACTGTTCATTGTCCTCATGCTATTATTCTCAGGTTATATCCCACTCCAGCCTATTCTGATAGAAATAAATACTATACCATAGCTCAACTAAGTGGATGAGCTTCCCAGCTGCTAATGTCTGGGATTTTTATAATAGGGAGCAATCTTGCCAAGAAATCAGCAAGGTATTTGTGCTCTGATAGCTGTCAAAAGTGATTCATGAAGCTCTCAGGCCTAAGAGACTTCAATATTAAGGGGATTTAGATTCTGATGGAATTTGGACACCTATGTTTTAAGGCAGGTTAGTTGATACAAAGTTAGTAGTTTCTGCATTCCCATCTTGCAAGAAGGGAGCAGTTATTCTTACTTAAAGATTTTTGAGGGTGGAAGATTCACAGCATGATGGGCTCAATTAATTTTTTTTAAATCCTGTTGTCCTTAATTTGTTTTTTAGAAAGCCTCCTCCTGTTCTGAGGGCTAGTATTCTTCTTATTATTCTTACAGCAGCAAACCACGATTTTTATATTCATTCTCCATTACCTTGCTAACCAAATAAGATTCTTTTTGTTTTATTTTCTTCATTTAAATTCATTAAATATTTCTTCATTAAAGTTTTATTTTTTCACTTACAAATATAAATAGTTTTCAACATTCATTTTTGTAAGATTTTGAATTCCAGATTTTTTTCTTCCTTCCTCCTTTACCTCCCCTCTCTCCAAGACAGCAAGAAATCTGATAGAGTTTAATCATACACAATCATTTCTAAACATATTTTCATATTATTCTTTTTGGGAAAGAAAAAATCACAACAAAAGGGAAAAGCCACAAGAAAGAAAAATAAGAGTGAAAATAGGATATTTTGATTTGTATTCTATCTCCATAATTCTTTCACTGGATCTGGAACCCCATCTATTGGAATTGTCTTGGATCACTGTATTGTTGAAAAGAGCTAAATCTAATATAGTTGATCATCACATAATCTTGCTTCTCCTGGTTCTGTCACTTCACTCAGCATCAGTTCATACAAGTCTTTCTAGGCTTTTCTGAAATCATCCTGCTCATCATTTCTTATAGAAAAATAGTATTTCATTACATTCGTATTCCATAAATTATTCCATAATTCCCCACTTGATGGGCATGCACTCAATTTCCAACTTCTTGCCTTCACAAAAAGAACTGCTATAAACATTTTTTTTGCACATGTGAGACCTTTTCCTCTCTTTTATGATCCCTTTGGGATACAGACCCAGTAGTGGCATTGCTGCATCAAGGAGTATGCAGAATTCTATATCCCTTTGGGCATAGCTGCAAATTGCTCTCCAATATGGCTGAATTAGTTCACAAGTCCACCAACAATGCATTAGTGTCCCAGTTTCCCCCCATCTCCTCCAACATTTATCATTATTTTTTTCTGTCATCTTAGCCAATCTGATAGCTGTAAGATTGTATCTCAGAGTTGTTTTAATTTGCATGTCTCAAATCAATAGTGACAGAGCAGTTTTTCATATGATTTAAAATAGCTTTATTTTCTTCATCTGAAAATTGTCTGTTTATATCCTTTGACACTATCAATTGGGGAATGACTTGTATTATCATAAATTGGACTCAGTTATCTATTAGAGAAATGAGCCCTTTATCAGAAATATTGGATGTAAAATGTTTTCCCAGCTTCCTGTTTCCCATCTAATCTTGGCTTTATTGGTTTTGTTTGTGCAAAAACTTTTTTAATTTAATGTAATCAAAATTATCCATTTTGCATTTCAAAATGTTCTCTAATTCTTTGGTCCTAAATTCCTCCCTTCTCCAAATATCTGAGAGGTAAACTATCCCTTGTTCTCCTAATTTGCTTATAATATCACCCTTTATATCTAAATCATGAACTCATTTCAACCTTATCTTGGTATAAGGTATGTGATATTATCTACACTTAGTTTCTGCCATATTATTTTCTAGTTTTCCCAGCAATCAGCAAGTTTATCAAATAGTGAGTGAGTTCTCATCCATAATAATTTTAGGTGTTAAAATTTAGAAAAAGGTAAAGGTATAGTTATGACAGGACACTGTCATTTGACCATGATATTTGACATTTGACACATTCATTTGGGGGAAAAAATGTGGAAGCTTCAGTGGACTCTAATTTCAATACCTAAAAAATAATGGAATCCAAAAAGAAAAGTTAATACACTCTTGGGATACATTAAGTGAACAGTATACAGAATAAAAAAAAAGTAGCTATCCCACAGTCATATTCAAATAGCATTCATTGCTCTGCCTAGTTCTGATGCCATGTCTAAGGAAAGACATTGATTAACTCAAACATACCTAAGTGACCAATGTGGTAAATGGACTGATGAGAACCATACTTCATATGAACCAATTGAAGGAACTATTATGTTAAGCCCAGAGAATCATTAATCAGACAGCTAACAAGTGTTTCTTAAGTGCTTTAAATTCCAGCTGACATATCAAGTTTTCCTTAAATATTTGAAGAACTTTTATATGGAAAGAGTAAATTTGCTGAGCTTGGCAGTAAAAACTAAACTCTGAAAATTAGATAAATATTGCAGAGAAGCAGATTTATGGATAATATAAAGAGAAATGGACTAATCCAAATGGCACTGCTAAAAAATTAAGATTTCTCAGAAGACACTGAATTCTTTCTTAAATGGAGGTTGAATGGCCACTTCCTGAGAATATTGTAGAGGACACTTCTGCTCAGTTATGAATTTAATTAAATGGCATCTGAGATCCTTTCCTTTTCTGAGATATCATAATTCTGTGAATATTATTGCTATAATCTTTGGTAACAACTAAGACTATTGGGTGAAAGTAATAGGGAGTTTTAATTTTAATGTAAGGAAGAATTTTCAAAAAATTAGAAATATTCAGAAAAAGAAAGGGGTATCTTTCCAGTTTATATCAATGAACATTTATTAAACACTTGATGTGTGCTAGGCCTTTTTCTGTGAATACATAGAAAGGGAAAAAACAGTCTCTGTTCTACAGGAGTTTATATTTAATGAAAGAGACAACATACCAATAGATTTGTTGCTATATATATACAAGATACATACAGAATAATGGAGGGCTAAATAATGAAATAACCTTCATTAGAAATATTGAAGCAGGGCTCAAATAACTGGTGGCTTGTAGGTCATGGAAGAGATTTACTGTCTGGAAAAGAACTGGACTAAATAACCTCTGAGGTTCTTTCAAACTCAAGCATTCTTAGACCTATCAATCATCAAGTCACAGAAAGTCAAATGTGAAGAGGCTATGGGGCTCACCTGTTTTATTCCTTTCGTTTTACAAAGGATGAAACTAAAACTCAGAAAGGGCTTACTTAGGTCACAATTTGGCATAATATTAGAATAAAGATCATCTTAATTGGCATAGTTTTAATTACTTACTTCTTTTTGTTCTTTAGACATTTTTCCCAAGAAAATTAAGTTTTGGAATCAATGTCCAAAAAAGGCTAAGTAAAAAGAATGATAATAGAGGTCAAATTTTAAAGGGATTCTGCCTGTAGGTTTTTCCACCCACACTTGTCTAAAGAAACAAAACCCAGCATTAATCTGTGCAAATAGGCATGTCCAAATCACCAAAGCAAAGAAAATGGAGATGGAAAATACCTATTAGGCCGTCTGCTCTTTCCCTCTGCTCAAGCAATACTGTGTACCATAAAATGAACATTTGGAGTTTTCAAAGGAATGTGCCAGTTTGAACAATTCCACTAAAGATATTCTCTTGAAACAAGACATTTTTTAATGTCAGGCACAAAGCAAGTTTTTTAAATAAATATTTATTGAATTTAATTTATTTCCTTTTTGATCTTTTTGAAGGTTACTAATCCAGATCAATGACTTTATTAGTTGGTTAACTCCCAATGTAAAATTTCCTCCCACTAACAAAACTAGGAAGTTCATTTATAACTTAGTAGATAAGTTCTACAGAATGGTTGAAGGCACATGGTGTTGAATGAAATACAAAAAATTCTGGGCAGATAACTGTTGAATCAACAAACAGCAAGCTTTGAGAGAAGCTTTTTCATGTAACAAGCTCAAATTTCTCCTAATAGACTTTATGGGACTCAGCAAACCAGGGGGAAATTGCAGTGTCCTCTGCTGGTACTGAATGCTGGGCCAAGGTGCGCTGACCCGACTGGGTCCTGGGATGTAGCTTCAGGCAAGAAGGAGCAAGCACAAAGAGGTGATTGTAGTCTCAGAGGTCACAAAGATTGCTACTATCTGTAGGCACTTGCACAGTTACTGGGTTTTGGTTTCAGAAAGAAAGGTGAGCTGAAGCTTGCAGCTGCAGGAAGAACCACAGAAAACAAAATGCATTTGTAATAACAAGTTTCTTGGGGACATTGTTTGTGACTCAATACATAAAGTCAAGCTCCTAGATAGAGCTCAGAAAACAACAACACAAAAACCTAATGCTTGAGATATTATTCCCTCTACCTAAAGTCTAGAATCCAGCTATAACACAAAATCAACAGGTTTATTAAGCCACTTTAAAAAGCCACTTAAAAGTGAATAAGCAAAAAAAGAAAGAATCCCAATTATAGGTAGTTAATATAGTGACAGAGAAGATCTGGGTTCAAATTGGGAAAATAATGAAGTAAAAACAATTTCTCAAAGCTTTCTCAAGAAAATGTTCGGTGCAAGCTATGATTTGCATAATGCCATAGCTTCCTAGTTTTAGTAGAATCGCGGCTAAGACTATAGAGCCTGCAATAGGGGCCTCCATATGGGCTTTCGGCAGTCAAAGGTGGAGGCCATATAGTGGTATTTTTACTATGAATGTTGTTATGCAGGCATATCAGAGTAGGGAGGTTGATATAGAGGTGTCTAGGGTGGGTGAGACTAGGTGGGTGGTTAATATGTGAAGGGAGCCTAGGTTGTTGTGTAGGTACAATCACAAACCCAAAAAGAGTTTTTGGAAAAAGCTTAAAAAGGACTTGAAAAATCAAATAAGAGAAGGTAAGGAAAAATTAGGGGAAAAAACCACAAGAGAAATACAAGAGAATTATAAAAATAAAATCAACCATTTGGGGGAAGAGATCCCAAAAAATTACAGAAAAAATAACTCCTTAAAATTTAGAACTGGACAAGGGGAGATTAATTACTTCATAAGACATCATGAAAAGAATGAAAAAAATAGAGGAGAATGGGAAACATCTCATTAGAAAAACAACTCACTTGTAAAACAGATAGAGAAGATACAATGTAAACATCATTGAACTACCTGAAAGTTATGTTTTTTAAGAGTCTAGACATATACTTCAAGAATTATTAAGGAAAATTATTCTAAAGTTTTAGAAAGAGAGAGTAAAATAGAAAGAGAAAAAAATCAACCAATCACCACCTGAAAGAAACCCCATGAGTAAAACTCCTAGGAACATCGTGGCTGTTTCAAAACTTCAAGGCAAGAAGAAAATACTAGAAAAAATTAAATACTGAGGAGTTATTAAGATAACACAGGATAGGGGCAGCCAGGTGGTTCAGTGGATAGAGCAGCAGCCCTGAAGTCAGGAGGACCTGAGTTCAAATGTGATCTCAGACACATAACACTTTCTGGCTGTGTGACCCTAGGCAAGTCATTTAACCCCAATTGCCTCAGCAAAAAAAATAAAATAAATAAAATAAAATAGAAAAAGATGAGCTTAAGAAAAAAAAAGATAATACAGGATAATAGCTTCTACATTAAAATATCGAAGGGCATGGGACAATGTATTCCAAAGACCAAAGGATCTGGGCTCACAACCAAGAATAACTTACCCAACAAAGCTGCCTATTTTCTTGAGTGGAAAAAATGGACATGTAGTGAAATAAAGAACGTTCAGATATTTCTGAAGAAAAGACCAGAATTGAATGGAAAATTTTACCTATAAGATTCAGGATAAACATTAAGAAGGTAAATACTTAAGGTCGAATATAAAGGACTTAATAAGGTCAAAATCTTTTCTTCTTTTATGGGAAAATGTTATTTGTAAATCTTAGGAATGCTGTTATTACTTAGATAGTTTAAAGGAATGTACATAAATAGAAAGCTTGAGATTGAATACAGGAAGATGGAGCCATTATCTCATACAAATGAGGTATGAATAAAACTGGTACAATGGAAGTAAGAGAAGTTAAAGAGCTGGTAGAACTAGAACCTTAGCCTCATCAGAAGTAGGATAAAGAGGAATAAGATACATCCAGATGGACATAAAAATCTTTTTAATTTACAAAGAGGTTGTAAGAAGGAGACTAAGGGAAGACCATAAGTAAGGGGCTCTTTAGAGCAATGGATAAATCAGATACTAACATGGTGAGGAGAGAAAAGAAAGGAAGGAATCTTTAAAGGGCTGAGGATTTGGGAAATGGTGGTTAAAAGTCAATTAGACATTTGAGTAGTGGTATGGTAAAAAGAGAGTGAAAGAAGGATAAATAATGATGAAAATAGAGTGGAGGGAAATGAATAACTAATACTTATAACTTTCAATATGAATGAGGTGAACTTACATATAAAATGGAAATGGATAGCAGAATAGATTTAAAAAGGAAATCCTACATCATATTTCTTTTAGAAACATATTTTAAAATAAGAAATACATATAGGATAAAATTAAAAGGCTGGAGAAGAATTTAGTATGTTTTAGTTAATGCAAAAAAAAAAAAACAGTAGGAGCAGCAATCATGATCTCAGACAAAGTTAAAGCCTAAAATAGATTTAATTAAAAGAGATAGGAAAATTACATTATGATAAAAGTTTTTAAAAAGTAAGAAGAAAGAAGGAAGAGAAAGAAAAAAAGGGAGAAGAAAAAGAACAAAAAATTAATAGATGAATGAATGAAAAAGCATTATTACATATTTATTATGTTTAATAGCAGAGAACTAAGACTTGTTGATAAGAACCTAAAATTAAGATAGGCCCTATTCAGCAAAGACTTGCATTCTAATAGGGAAAGAAAATAATGGGCAAGAGTTTACAGAGATAACATGTGGAATTCTAAGGAAGAAACTTTCAGAGCTTTTTCAATTCCAAAACAATGTTGATTTGCTTTCATTATTGAGGGGGGATGAGAAGGAAAGAGACAAGGGAAGGGAGAATTGAGATAGAGAGATTCTACAAAGGTACCAGCTAGGCATCTATTAAAAAAAAAAAAAAAAGATAATGGAGGAATAAAGTCTTTGTAAGCTCATTTTGTAGCAAATAATGAAAATAATTTTTAAAATAGTTAAAACTGGTAGAGAAGCTGAAGAATGCTATAATTAACAGACTTTAAGCTACTTTCTAGCAAAGAAAAAAGTGTTGATGGATCTGTTTGGAGCTGCTAGTAAATTCATTCAGTTCTGTGCAAAAACGTCTGTTCCAAGTGAATTCCAGCTGGTAAGCTTATATGATAGGTGTTCCCTTAAAATAGTAATATATTTAAACTTATATTTTATACAGAAATGATTGACTCTAAATATTAAAATTTTCAATTTTATAAAGATTTCAATATTCTAAAATTTTAATATTCAATATATTCTTGTAATAGCATAAATAATCAAGAATTATGTGAAAACAAATTTTAAAAAAACTTTCAGTTGCTGTTCTCCCAAGATAGTGGTCATATCACTTTTAAAAACTACTTAAGATTTGACTAAGAGCCTCATAACCTCTAAATTGGGATGTTTTCTGAATTTTCTTCCACCTAGACTCCTTAATCTAGATCTACTCGGTGGTGATGGGATGCTCTAATGGACTGGTTGGATTGTACCTTTAATCCTAATATTCAGGTGCCCCAAACCAAGGCAGTATCTAAGTTCTATAGATCTCCTAGCCACCATATAAATCTTGCACTAGTCATGAAAAGCAACTAAGCCTCCAAATTATAGATACCTGTCCTCCAGATTCATTGTCTGCTAGAGCAAGGGAAAGCCATGTTTCTAGTTTCCAAAAACCTGAGATCCAAGCAAAAGAAAGTTGTTGTGCTCTAAGCTTTTAATTTCATAAGAATAAGTTTTGGCTAAATTATCTACATTAGAAGTTAATCATCTTCAAACTACAACAAAAGAACTTTGGGAAATTTTCATCTGTCTTTGAAGATTGGCCAGTCCGTGACCTAATGTGTCCAAATCCTTTTTTAAAAAAATAGGAGTTCAGATTATACTTTTGGCCAGCTTGCCAGTAGGCTCTGATAGTACTTTGGCATGACTCCAACAAATAATACAAAAAGCCAAACGAAGTCTGAAAAAGCCTGCCATGGGATTCACAAAAAGCCCTCTCCCGGATTCCAAACATCATGGTTGGATTGTCCCCTTTGGGGGCCTTTTTATTCCAACTCAGATTGACTCTTATTAGAGCCTCATTAAACAAATGAAATGCAATGATTATTTTCAAGATTGCCCCATTAGCAGACAAATTGTCAATAGAGCTGAAATCAAAATGATAAGGACCCATAATGCATTATTTAAAATCCTATCCTCAGTCTTTGTACCATTTTGAATTTAAATTATTTCACAAAATTTCTCAAAATGGCCAAATTAAAATTACCAAAATACATTTCTACTTTATAAGAAATATTATGGCAAAACTTAAAGGGACATTTAATATAGGGAATAGAAGATTAGACCCTGTTCTCAATGCATGTGCAGTGGATTAATTAATGAGCATTAAGTAAGGTTCTTTTTTATAAAACAGTTCTTGCCAAATGAGGAAGCAATAAAGATACATAAAAGCACTTGTAAAAATATATGCTAATAGGTAAGACATTAAGGCCAGCTGAGGTGAGTAGGCAATATAGTAAAACCCAAAAACCTCTTTTCAGCATAATGTTTATAAATGCATAAAATAACATATATGAGGTTACAAAGAAAATCAGTTATGTTAAAATTTAGAGGGAGGAGTGTGGGTGTGTGGTCTGTGTATCTGTGTATGAATTCACAGACCCTGGATTAAGATTTAAGTGGTCATCTTTCACTAGTGAAACTTCTAATCTCCTTCTTACATATTAGTTGTGGTAACCTCAAAGGGACTGATGTCCTCAATCCCTCCATGAATTCATCTTTTCATAATATAGGTCCTCTCTCAGAAAGTAAAGATTGAATATCTTATCCTGCGATCTACCCAGCATACTAAGAGCTTCCACAAAGTCTCGATGCACTTTGATGACTCATTGTGGTGTGAAGGTGAACCTGGATTCTTGAAAGTTTATTCCATCTGAAATATGAGCACTGCCAGATTGTACCAAAGTGGAAAGATTTCCAATATAATCTTAGCAACAGACTACATCTGTTGTCCAAGGATTCTCCTATCTATATTTAAAAAAAAAAAAAAAGGTCTTGTGACTATCCCTGAAACAAAGATGCTGATATTGGATGGAGGGAAACAAGCATATACTAAGCACCTGCTATGTACCAGGAACTGTGCTAAGTATTTTTCAAACATATTACTTCATTTGATCTTCAGAACAACCCCATGAGGAAGATGCCATTATTGTCTTCATTTTACACTTAAGAAAACTGATAGTCAAAAGTAATTTGCCCAAAAACATATGGCTAGTAAAGGTCAAAGATCATATGTGAACTCAAGTCTTCCTTGACTAAAGACCCAGAGTTCCACCATTATTAACTTATGTGGTCTCAGTTTCCACATCTGTAAAACTGGAGTTTAATTAGGATATTGTTAATGTTCTTTGGCCTTTCTAAGGTTCTATGTTAATTGTAGCAGTTAAAACTATAAATACTGGATTTGTATGCATATATGTATGTTGTATACATGGAAAGAAGTTAACTTATAAATCAGGCTCACCTTTATGACACAGATGTTGAAAATGTTAACATTACAAAGAACCTGCTTTTATTTGTAAAATTTAATTTTTCAAATTTTCATTTTCATTTATTTTCTTTTGCCTAAAGACCTAGTTTAATCCAAAGTAACAGGAAAGCTAGAATACTGAGTATCTGCAATGCTCAATTAATTAATATTTTAGAAATTGATTAGCATTTAGTTCTAACTCAATTAACATCTACTTCTAACTAGGTCAGACTCTTCAGAAAAAATATAGACTTTATAATTTAGAGTTATTAAAGATAGAAGGGATTTCAGATACCACAGAATATTTTTAGTACCTACACCTCAGACTATCTAAGGATCAAATATGAGAAATTTTATTTAACTTTATTTAATATCTCAAAAATGAGATAATTTACTTTAAATGCTTTATGAATCTTAAAGTATACTATAATGTCAGCTATTATTATAAATTGACTTCTATAACATTTTAACACATGCTTTCTTCCCTCCCAAGGTTCTTTCTCTCTCTTTTCTCTTCTTTTGTTTCTCTCTTTTCTTTTTCTTCTTTTCTTCTATCCTGCCAGATAAACCAGTAATATAGTCATCATCTACATCCTGTTTATCCAACCCTCCCTGAGACATTCAAGTCTAAAGCAATCAAATTGGCATCCCAATTCGTCTTCCTACCTATTTAACCCAGCAAAGATTTGCTTTTAAGCCAGTAGACTTCGAGATATTTTCATTTCCCCTTCCAATTCCATAAAACAACAAACATTTAGTCAACATACATCTGGCGGTTGTTTAACTAGTATCCAGAAATTTTGTCAAGTGAGCTTATTAAATCCATAAAATTGTATTTATTAATGGAATTTCACACTGACCTTTCACTATGCTGTTAAGGGGAAAACCATCTGATATCTGTTATTTAATACAATGGTCCCCAAGTACCATGACTCATTTACCATATAGCAACTTGTTTCTTGCTAAATCTTTGCCTGATCTATGAACCACCCTTTTCTTTTAATTACATAGTTTAGAATCAGATTCTGGAAGGTGCCAAAAATCCTTTGGTCTGTTTAAATTCATTTTGTAGAGCCTCTGCACTTCTCGAAATTTTTTCTCTCAAAAGATCTATTAAAAACTTAAAAGACTGTATGGTGTGGTAGATAGGATAAGCAGAGACAGAAGAGGATAATCATTTTTATAGCAAATGCTACATGCCCAGCACTGTGCTAAGCACTTTACCAATATCATCTTATTTAATTCTTACAACAATATTGCAAGATTAATGCTATTATTCTTCCTGTTGTATAGGTGAGAAAACTGAGGCAGATAGAGATTGAGTGACTTAGGCAAGGTCATAGAGTTAGGTCATATTTGAACTCAGGTCTTCCTAACTCTGGGCCCAGTGCTCTATTATGTTGTCTATCTGTCTAACTGTAGGAGATTAATGCTGTATGACACTTGATTTTACTCAATCAACAGGTTTTTAGTAATATAGACTTCAAATTATTCTTGGGACTAAGGATAAAATGCAAAAGTGAGATTGTATTTTCCTTCAAGGAGCCTATATTCCATTGTTTCTGCAAGATAAGAAAGGATTACTTTTCCCTAACATAAACCTGTTATAACATATTCCAAGGCAGGGTCCAGATAATTTTGATTTTAATATGTACTTTGGGATTGTTGGAAACACATGGATCCCAAATGGAATCCCATCCTCCCACTCCCAGTTACTTAAAATGTGGTACTATTGTTTTGAGGATGAAGAGATATCAGACTTTTCAGAACAACAACACTATTTTGTGCCTGGGACTTTATTCTTGCAAGTATTGAATTAGTTGTAAGGAAGGGAATATAGAAAAGAAGTATGTGTCTAGCACTCACTTTCTTAAATCCCTTATTCCTATCAAATTGGAGTATCAATAAACAATTAATTTAAACCATTGTTGGCTGATATGATGATGCCTTGATGTTTTAACTTTCTGATAACATTAATGGAAAGAACTTCTTGTATTTTTAGGAACTCCAGACCTATTTAGAAAGACCCCATCCATACAAAAATCTTAGCTGTATCCCTATAAACTGTAAGAAATTATTGATGAGAGAAAAAAGCTCATCACCAAAAGGAGCTTGACAATCTCCCAGTTTTGTAGACATTCATGTAAACACAACATAGCACACCTATCCTGAGGCCATTCTCTCAACATGCACTAATATTCACAGTTGTACTCATATATTGGGTGTCAAGAGAAGAAAATGCTACTTACTTTTAGTGTCTTAATGATAAGTTCAAAAAGATTGGGTTTCTAGAACTCAGTTGTGAGCCCTACCAGTGTATTTCCCAGTTATAATAATTGACTCAATTACTTTTTTAAAAAGGTGTTTACTAAGGTGGTATAGAAAGGGGGAAAAATGTTATAAAACACTTACTCCAAAAGCCTGAGGCACACTCTTCCCACAAAACACACAAATCCATGGTGAGAGTGGGTCAAAATTTATAGCTCAATGCTAGTAAGGCATATATAGAATAAATTTATAGAATAAAATATATAGAATACGGTAAGAAGATAACTGACAATTCCTGGTGCTTTATGGCCTGTAAGTCCTTTTTGAGTCCATAGTCAATATTCAATTCTGTTACAAGGGGTCAGATTCCTTGAAATGTCTTTTCTCTTACATCTATTTTTCTTCAATTCATTACTCTGCACCTCTTTATATGTTCTAGTAGTCTAATTTCACTGATCTCAGTTGGATAAATTGTTTGCTAATGGTCTGGTTTCTCTAATGATGCGGTTAGTGGTAGAGGAAGATGCCAAGAGTGATTTACTTTAGAGTCTGAACTCTGATTTTGGCAATGGAAAACTCCTCTCCTGAATCTGTTGTTCTTCATTGCCGGACTAGTTGGGTTTTGGGGGTATATGTGTGAATGTTTAGATAGATAGATAGATAGATAAATAGATAGATAATGTTGAGGTTCAAAAGGAACCCCAAAAGATTGGGAGTTGCAAGCCAATGTTGCAAGGTGTCTCAAAAGAATTAGCAGGCTTGCACCCAAATCCAAGTCAAGCAACAAAGTTCATTGTAATTGTAATGATAATTGAAGCAAGCTCCAAAAGAATTAGCAAGGAACCAAGAGAAAGGAGATAGATTTATAGGACAAAGTTACATCGGAGCTTCATGCTACTTTTTTGCTAATTTTATGGCTTACAGTTAGGTTTGAGGGGTGGTTTATTCACTATTGTCTCAGGAACTTGATTTTCACTGATCAACAAATTATTTATCTGTCAGTAATGTTTGTAGGACTATCCTAAGGACAGAAGACGTTAGAATTATTGACAGACAGATTATTAAAACAATAGTACTCTTAAAGTCAGAGGGCCTAAAAATCTGTAATATGTCTTTGCTAAAGTTTAAGGGAAGAAATATTATTATACTCTTAGACCAGAATATTTTTACAATCTTTGACGGACAGATTGTTAGAACAATAGCACTCTAAGGTCAGGAGAATCTCAGGATCACTGATTCTAAAGCCAGAAGACATTAGAATCATTGACAAATTGTTGGAACAGAAGCATTCTAAGGTCAGGGGACCTTAAAATTATTACTATATTTCCCCTAGAAGCTATAATCTATATGAGAGATAGATATATACATATATATACGAGATAAATATAGATGTGTGTATATATATATACACACACAAAGAGACTGAGAGAGAGAGACAGAATGAGAGTGAGAACGAAAGTGTGTGTGTGTGTGTGTGTGAGAGAGAGAGAGAGAGAGAGACAGAGAGAGACAGAGAGAGACAGAGACAGAGGAAACAGAGAGAGAGAGAGAGAGAGAGAGAGAGAGAGAGAGAGAGAGAGAGAGAGAGAAAGAGAGAGACCTAGAGATGTGTCTGATTCTTTCAGGCAATCACATTTTATTTCCTATGTCATCTGTTTTCATTCAATAATCAAAACCCTAAATCCTCTCAAATTGATTAATGACTTAATCAAATATTTGGTAGATTATATGAAAACTCCTTAACATCCAATTTATATTGTTGATTAATTGATTTAGTTAAGGTACATGGGACTTCTGTGACTTCATTAATTGAAATAGGGATATAGAATTCCCTATTTTACAAAAAAAAATGCATTTTTCATTGTGAGATTTAATCTACAAACATTTCTTGATATAAAGATTTTCTCTTTCAACATTGTTTTATATCTAATTAATTCTATGAACAGTAGTTCAGGAGTATTTTATGCATAAGATCATATTTTTAAAAAGAAAAAGGTCAGTCAGTTGTGCTTATCTATCTCTTTTGGTACTTCAGTTCTCCTAACTTATTCTTTGTCGTTACAATGATTTTCAATTACCTCACCACTGCTGCTAGAAATTTTTCTAGATCAGGGAAAGAGATTTTGAATTAGATTGGAGCAATTATCCAAGGGCAAGAAATTTACCCCCAAAAAGGGAAATTTAAAGGACCCTTAAAAAGCTATTATATTTTTCTTAAAAATAGCAGGTGGAGACAAGATCCTTTGGTGGGATAGGAATTAAGCTACAATGGATGAAGCCTGAGACCACATGGTGAAAGAATGATCAGGATTAGACTACAGCTAAAGGTGCCAAATTAATTGGCACAATCCAAATTCTAATCTGATTTAAGATGATGAGGAAAGTGAGACTCAGTGATAAACCAGTCTCCTCAAGATAGGTACATCTTCCGTGCAATACATATGACTTCCCAGAGATACAAATTAACCCAGAGAAACAGAAACAAGTTTAGAAGTATTTCTCGGCAATAGAGAAAGTCTGCACTGGTGGAGTGATGGGGAACAGGGAAATATCCACAGACACTTTCAGTGGGACAACTCTGCCTCCACAGTCCACAAAACCTTGTGTTTCAGTCATTGGATCAATGTTTATTCAGCAATTACTATGCTATCAGCAATTTTTTTCTATTAGTGGGTATACTCTAACTGAAGAAGACAAAATATAAAAGGAGAGTTGAAAAGAGAGATAGAAAGAGGAGGTATAGTCTGCTTTTCTAAACTTATTGCAAATAATTCCGTTGCATTCTCTATATATTCCATTTATAATGGCCCAAAGGCAGATCTACAAAATTGACATCCTATCTCCCATTTATGTGCTTTTCAGAGAAATTCCCATGCCTTGAATACACTTCCTCTTTAAATCTATCATGAATTTTCCTCAAAGGTCTGGTCATGTATTACCTCCTACAGTAAGTCTTTCCTAATCCCCTACAAAGATTTGTGTGCTATAATTTAGCAAATAACACATGATTTAATAAATAACATGCATGTTTTCCTAAACAATTGAAGGAATATATGTGAATCCACTGATAAAATAGACTGCAAGAAAAAATACTATAAACAACTTTATTATTAGCTAATGTAATAAACTCCAAAATTATGTGGTAAATAAATTAAGAATACTCATAACTAGAACTATAAGAAATTTACCAGAGGCTCTAACTATTGGCCTGTTCCTAGACTGAGTCCAGGACAGATTCCCTGTGTTCCCTGAACTTGAGACTCCTGCAGTCTTTGTAGTTTACTTGGAGTAAGTGCCATTTGACTGAGACTTCTCAATTGATTACTGAGAAGGAAGACATGTAGATTGTACCAGAACAGAGAGTCAAGATTGTCAGCAATACCTGGAGACAATTTGTTGGTTTGTGCCTGCAGCTAGATGGTATTGTGGGTAGAGAGCTGAATTTAGAATAAAGAAGACCAAATTTTATATTCTGCTTCAACATTTACTAGCTGTTTGAACTTGCACAAATCACTCAATCTCTTCCTGCCTCAGTTTTCTCAAACATAAAATAGGGATAAAAATCTCACTGACCTCCCAGAGTTATTATGAGCATCAAATAGGATATTTGTAAAGTGCATAGCAAATGCCTGGCACAAGGGAGACACTTAATAAATGTTGCTCCCTTACTTGGCCTTTGTTTTTAAAAGGGCTAATGTTTGTATTATTTATACTACTAGTTAATAAAATTTGACTTTATGTAATAAGACTCTAATATAGATATATATGATAAGTTTAATTAGTCTTTCCATGGTACTTGTTAGCATATATAATGGTAAATTCCCTGTAAGCATTCAGTCTGCATTATAAGAAGCCATATACATTAAAAGCACTTACGTCAAACTAAAGTGGCCATTTTATAAAAGTGTTCAGTTTCTACTTTTTAGTCTTTCCCTCCATTTGGTCTCCATCAAGAGTGATCCTTAAATTCAAAATAGATTCTTTGAACTAGAACCCTGCTCAAAATCAAAATTATGCAATTTCTGTCAAAAGTACAGTCTGCATATCACTGTTTACTTGCATGGCTTACTCCATTTTTTAAAATAATTTAAAACTTTAAGGTAAAGAGAGATGGAGGTGGAGAAGATAATGTAATTCATTACTTAAAACCGAGACGCAATAAGGTTGGAGCAAGGGAAAATAACAGAGCAAGACCAGAGGGAGAAGACAGAAAAGTATTTTGCTCTCCTGCTATGGACTCTACAGCTTCAACTGTGAAATTGCTCTAGGGACAGTCTCAGTTGCATTAGAGTAAAAATGGGGAAATTACTCAGGGGAAAAAAATAATTTATTTCTTCTTCACAATTGGGTGGGAGAAGGTGGAAAGTAAATGATGAGAGAAATGAATCTGTAAATTCAGTTACTCTCCTCAAGGGTTTTCCTGAGCACTAGCAAAATATTTGATGGACAAGTGTATGGTGAAGAAAGAACTGAGTCCAGTTTGGAAGTATCTATTATATCCATTAATTTTTGTTTTATTTATTTGCTTTAAAAGAAATTAGCTTCTATTTTTTTATTTTGCTCTTTCCTTAAATAGGTTCATACTACATTTATTCTAGAAATGTTGCTCTGTAGTCATTATACACATTAGTAATAAATCTGTGATCAGATGAACATGGGCAAACATTGAAAAATAAGTCTGGTTAAAGAATGTATTTCATTGAGCAAGCCCATGTATCTAAACACTAAGTTCTAATCTTCACTGTTTGTTTGGAAAACACTTTATTCCAAAGAAGCTAATAAGTTTCTGAGTTGAGAACATGAATTTACTTAGCTGTCTCACAGTCAAAACAATCATGTAAAGCATTCCATGTCTATATATAGAAGTTACCAAAACACAATCCAAAAATTTGATATAGCTCTTTAGCCCATAGCTTTCATGCCCAACAGAAGGCTCAGTAGATCTGGGGAATGACAATTTTAAAGTTATTTACAGAAAAATACTTTTCTCCACTTGACTATCTACAGCTTTTAAAGGGAAAGGAGTGCTTTGTCCTTAGCCTTTTAACCAATTTATATCTAACTACTTCTAGTCCTTTTTTTTTTCTTCATTTTGATCAATTGAATATTGTGAGTAAATATATTTATATGCATTGTGTGTGTGTGTGTGTGTGTGTGTGTGTGTAGAAAGGAAGGAAGGAAGATAGGAAGGAAGGAAGGAAGGAAGCACAGAAGGAAGGATCAAGGAAGGAAGGAAGGAAGGAAGGAAGGAAGGAAGGAAGGAAGCAAGGAAGGAGAAAGGGAGAGAAGGAGAGAGGGAGGAAGGAAAGACCCATCTTCAAAGACACATTACATTTTCAAGAAATGTAACTTGATCTTACAATGTATTTCAGTCCTGCTGTCTATAGCTATTAGTCAGTTGAAGAGTGCTGTATGCAATAACATTGTCTTGGAACAACTTTGAGTTACTGAATCATTGTGACTATTATCAATGCCCAAATGAACTACAAAGGACAGAGAAAGAACTGATAAATGGAAGTATGTATAGAATGGATATGCACACACACATATACATGTGTACATGGACACATATTTGTGTCTAGTGATTGCCATCTCTGGGGAATGAGAAAGAAGAAAAAAAAGAAATTTACATGATTATTATACATTTAAAAGGCATAGTAAGTTATATACATAATTACTATATATAGAATATAAATATACATTATTTATATACATATATTTATATATACATACATATATATTATATGTATATCATATAATTAAATATACATATATACAATAATAATATTATACATTATATACATAACAGATTAGCAGTTTCATGTACAATCATTTTTATTATTATGTTATGAAAATGCTTGTTTTATTTCATAAATTAAAAATAAAATAAAAAAGAACAGTGCAGTGGACTAGAACTTGACTTTGTTCTCTCAGTAAATAAGCAAATAATTTTGAATAAATCATTTAAATCTTTCTCAGCCTTAGTTTTCTTATCTGTAAAATGGTTATAATACTTTGCCCTAAGAAGTGCTACTGTAAAACTCACATGAAATAATATGTGTACTTTAAAAGGTGTCAATAAAGTTAATAAGATGCTATTATCACCTCTCTTCGGCACCCATGATATTCTGTTTTTGCAGTTTAAATATCTTCCTTACTGGATTATATAAGCTTCTGCACATGAAACTAGCCCTATTATTTAGCACATTGCATATAGCAGAAGCTGAGCAGTTCTTTGTTGGATTGGAATATTTGTTGAAATCTAATAAGGGACCTGGCAGAAGAGCCAAAAAAAAAGAAATTTATGATAATTTACATCATTGAAAATCTATCTGGTTTATATCATTGAAAATCTAAATGAATTTAATTCTCCCCAGATATTTTCTGCTAAAATTATATTTTATAAGAGGGAATTTGTGAACTAGCCAGGTATGTAACTTGAAATACTTTGATTCTTCTCCATCACCCTTGTCTTAAAGTTCAAAAGGCTAATAATCCCAAGGGCAGAAAAGATGGTCATTTTATCCTCCCCAATACTGAGTAGCAAATTTACTAATGAGCAAATGGCTCGTTATATGCTAAGCATTGTGAGGGCACCATTAAAAGATGAAAACAGAATACAATGTACAACTCATACTTATTCCAATACAGTTAATAGAAAGTTATAGTTTAATCATTATGAGCTTGGATGAACAGCAAAAGCAGAGAATATGAAAGTCAGAGTCACTTGAATGATTCCAGCAAAGGATTCTGGCTTTTTAGTGTTCCTGGACCTGCAATATATTGAGATTAGCACCTTTCTCATATGGAGATAACAGGACAGATGTCCAGAAGAAATATAATTTTATCCTGGATTGTTCTTTCTTATATGGATAAAAATATTCATTTCTGACATAATATATAAATAAAGCATGGAGTGCCCACTATGGGAGTGGGCAGGGGAATTTCTTTCACCACAGGGATAGAAGCAGCTAAATTTATAATGGGTTTAAGAACATGATTGTTCTTTAAAGAACTAGACTTTGGGTTTGGGACAACACCTTCGGTGGCCTTTTATACACATGGGGACTAATTTTTTCTAATAAGATTAATAATAATAATAATAAAAGATTATTCAAGTGACTTGGAAAAGCTGTTGTTATCTCAGGATGTGAACTTTGTCCAATTCAAATATAATTATCTTGCCATGACCTTGAAGAAACCACATTATCTTAAGTTGGGGGTGGGGAGAGGAGTGAAAAAGGGGAATGGCCAAACCTTATCAATTAGACTTTTTGCAAAAAAATAAAATAAAAAAAAATAGAAAAGTGAAAAAACATTGCTGGGCTTTAAGCATGCAAACAATGAAGTTACATGTAGCTTCTCAGGCTTCAAAGAAAACCATTAATTCTTAATAGATGAGGAAAAAGGAATAGAGTAAGCTATCCTTAATACAAATGTTTATTTTAATTAGGAATCTCCAAAGTAAGAAATTGCATTTGTGGTTTCAGTATGCAATAATTAATACAGTAATACATTGATTAATCAATTAATGTATTAATCAATACATTAATGCTTACATGTAGTAATCCTACAAAGGGATTACTTAGTCTCTTTTACACAAGTAGAAATCATTCAATCAAAGAGGCATTTATTAAGAGTCTATTATGATCCAGCTACTGAGCTAAGTGCTGGGGAAAGAAGAAAATTGAATTCGGCCCTGTTTTCAAGGATTTTACATTCTAAGTGGAATGAGGTGAAAAATTCATACATGAGAAGCAACTTCAACTGTGAAATAAGCTGTAAAGGTCAAATAAATACCTTAATATATAATAATCATAGTATTTATTAATTATTATATATCATTAATATAATTTATATAATATAATAATTGTATGTTATTAATACAATAATAATAAATTAACCAACACCTGCCTCTCTACCCCCAATTCATTCAGTTGTCAAGTACATTCATTCCTCCCTTTATTTCTAGCATCCATCATCTCTACTCCAATACTGCTATCACCTAAAATTAGGTCAATATCATCTCTTGCCTATTTGTTATTGTTTTTCTTTTGTTGATTAGTTATATATCTAGCTCTTTGTGACCCCATTGGAGTTTTCTTGGCAAAGATATGGAGTTATTTGTTATTTCCTTATCCAGCTCATTTTACAGATGAGGAAACTGAGTCAAACAGGGTTATGTGAATTACCCAGGGTCACACATCTCATAAGTATCTGCGGATAGTTTTTAATTCAAATACTGCTGAATCCAAGGATAGCACTTTATACACCATGCTGCTCTAATGCCAGAGAAACTGAGGTAAGACAGAGATTAAGTTTTTAATATTAATAGTGGAGAATTTGAGCTAGTGATTGAACAGGACTTATGTCCAAAAGATGTCTGACCCCTACCTGGCTGAATGGGACTGTTGTCTCAAAGCATCCAGCAGGGAACAATTAATTC
This sequence comes from Sarcophilus harrisii, assembly GCF_902635505.1. Lineage (NCBI taxonomy): Eukaryota > Metazoa > Chordata > Mammalia > Dasyuromorphia > Dasyuridae > Sarcophilus > Sarcophilus harrisii. The sequence goes on from NC_045428.1 coordinate 519,646,693, forward strand.
CAAAGATTTTTATAGGGGTCCAGCTATCAGGGAAAAAAAGACAAGGAGGAGGGGGTGCAGAACACTGCATGAGTAAATGAGCCATAATTCAGGAAAGGATCATAATTTAATTCTAACAGGTTGGGGATCAAGAAGGAGATCAAGGACAGGATACAGGAGTGTGAGGGGCAAAAGTGAGCAATACCCAGGCATTTGAAATAAGCCACCTGGAGTTTTATGACCCTCACTGGAATGTGAGAGTGACCAGAGCTTCAAGGTCCAAATTTTCTCAGTCCCAATGGGATAAAGGGTATGTGTGGCCATAATAATTTTATTCAGGGCATAACATAATAATTCAGGGAAAGCAAGGCACAATGATTCAGAGAAAATGAGGCAGGGAAACTGAGGCATTATACTGCCTTCCTGCCCAAGATTATTTATTACGGCTTCCTAATTGGGCTCCCTGCCTTCACAATGTCTTTTTTTTTTTTTAACCAATCCATTCTGGACACAACTATCATAAGGAAAAAAGTTGTGGTACTTTGGAAATCCCTTTGGAAAACTTGGGTTCCTATCCTGAAATTGCCTCTTTATTTTTTTTAACTTAGGCAACTCATAAACTTTAAATCTCAAATTTTCCTATATGAAATTGAGCATATTAGATTATATAGTAAGGGATACTTTGAGTTTCTTCCTCATTCAGTTGTTCATTGCTCAATGGGGAAATTAGAAAAGTTAGGATATGTCATTCTACAAAGTGAAGGTAGCTATGGCTTACTTCAGGTTGTTTCCTATTCTAAAGGTAGGGAATAAACTGCATGATATTTTGAGTTCCTGGAAGTCCTCTTTAATTCTGTCTATCATCTCATGATCCTAAATAATCTTACTAAGTCATCTGATCAAGTTACTCTAGTAGCTCACTATTGCCATCAGTAAATAATTGACATTCAAGTCCCTCCACAGTATAATTTCAATTTATTTTTCCAGTCTTATTTCACATTTTAAGACTTCATACCCTCCACATCTCATTTCAGTCAAATTGAATAATTTGCTATTCCTCAACTAAGAGATCCATCTCTTCTCAGTGTATCTATACAGTATATTCCCCATAACTGGACTACATTCCACCTCTACCTTTCAGATTTCTTATTTCTCTTCAAGTCAAGAAAGTATGGAAAAGCTGGCTTTAAATCCTGCCTTTTTTGCAGTGGGATCTTTTTCTGAATTTTTCTGAAATATCTTGGTCCCTCCTTTCCCCCTCCTCTTCAATTTTTCCACCTTTTATTATACTTTAAGATGTTCATCCTGTGCAGGAAAACTGGGACACTGATGCATTGTTGGTGGAGTTGTGAATGAATCCCACCATTCTGGAGAACAATCAGGAATTATGCCCAAAAAGTTATCAAACTGTGCATACCCTTTGACCCAGCAGTGCTACTACTGGGCTTATACCCCAAGGAGATACTAAAGAAGGGAAAGGGACCTGTATGTGCCAAAATGTTTGTGGCAGCCCTCTTTGTAGTGGCTAGAAACTGGAAAATGAATGGATGCCCTTCAATTGGAAAATGGTTGGGTAAATTGTGGTATATGAATGTTATGGAATATTATTGTTCTGTAAGAAATGACCAGCAGGATGAATACACAGAGGCTTGGAGAGACTTACATGAACTGATGTAAAGTGAAATGAGCAGAACCAGGACATCATTATATACTTCAACAACGATACTGTATGAAGATGTATTCTGATGGAAGTGGATTTCTTTGACAAAGAGACCTAATTCAGTTTCAATTGATCAATGATGGACAGAAGCAGCTACACCCAAAGAAAGAACACTGGGAAATGAATGTAAACTGTTTGCATTTTTGTTTTTTTCCCGGGTTATTTTTACCTTCTGAATCCAATTCTTCCTGTGCAACAAGAGAACTGTTTGGTTCTGCACACATATATTGTATCTAGGATATACTGAGACATATTCAACATATATAGGACTGCTTGCCATCTAGGGGAGGGGGTGGAGGGAGAGAGGGGAAAAATCAGAACAGAAGTGAGTGCAAGGGATAATGTTGTAAAAAATTATCCTGGCATGGGTTCTGTCAATAAAAACTTATTATAATAAAAAAAATAAAATTTAAAAAATAAATAAATAAAATAAAATAAAAAATGTTCATCCTGTAATTCTTCTTCCCACCCCCAGTAGAATTTAAGTCCCTTGTAGGAAGCAATTATTCCATTTCTGTCTGTTTCTCCATCAAACCCACTCCTCTTTTGAATTTCTCTCTTTATTTCAAGGATACCATTATCCTCCTAGTTACTTAGGTTCACAATTTTTGTATCATCATCCACTATTTATTCTCCTTTGCTTCATATATCCATATCTTAGCATTTCTACTTTTATGACAGCTCTTGAATGTTTATCCTTTTCTCTACTTGGTAACCCACCACATTAGAGTAGATCTTCATTACCTTTAGCTTAGACTGGTAATTGGTTATATATATACATATATACATACATGTATATATATATATATACACGTATGCATATATATAACCAATAACCAGTCCATATATATATATATATATATATATATATATATATATATATATGTATATATGTATATATGTGTATATATATAAATTAATGTCTATTTTGTATAAACTTTAGAACTTATATAATTATTATTATAGGACTGAATGTACAGAATTTATAAATAAGTATGTATATATTGGGGAATGTGTGTTCAAAATTCTTCACTGATGGAGGTTAGTGATCAAAAAGTCTGGAGACCACTGGTCTAAAGGATCATTTGCTAAAGATGTGAATTAGGAGAACCTCATAACTCTTTTTAATTTCTAATGCTATCTCATTAATACTGTGATTTAAGTTTAACTCGGAGTTCTAGAAACCTAAAATACCATCCAATTTATTCACTGCCTTTCAGTCATAAAAACACCTAAGCTAAATCATTTTAGCTTCACTTTGTAGAATGATACATTCTAAACTTTTCTAATTTCCCCATTTAAGCATTGAGCAACTGAATGAAGAAGAAACTCAAAGTTTCTCTTAAGACACTTTGCCAATGTCTCAAAAAGCAATACAGCAGCTCTCTCTCCTCTCTTGGATCAGCTATTTCCATCCTGTTGTGTTACCTCACAAACAGTGGTGTGAAGTAGTTAACATAAACTGGTTTACACATTCTGGAAAAAAAGAAACTTTCAAAGTTAAGACAACTTATTTTTAACTTACAGAAGTTAGTCACGAGAAGAATGAGTTAGGGATATTTAAAATGTCTTAAGTTGACAGAGAAATTTCTCGTACTTCCCTTGTTTTGAGATCTGTGGCATGATAGTAATGTTCCCACTGACAACAAAATTGCCATCTAGGGCATTGCATTTGGCCTCCCAGGCTAATATACAAGCCACTTTCTCTGTACAATCATCCTTCACTTTTTAAATCGTCTATTAAAAAATTAATTTAAATCAGACCAAAGCCTGCTTCCTGAGGTATTAATATGAGCATATTTATTCAGATTAAATACATTGTTGGTAATCATTACTTTTTCTTCTTATATTTTATCTAAAATCCAGCTCTTGTGACAAAATTCAGCTCTTGTGATCCAAAAATAACTGGCTAAAGCAAATTAATTTCCTAAGTTGCTTTCATGAGAAACCGTAGCAACTGCTTCATTAAAATTTGCTTTAACTGTATGATGCCCCCCCAAAAAAACGGTTAAATTCTTTTTTTTTCTTATCACTTAACTCCTCTACATTTAGGGTAGCACAAATCAAATGATTGTGAACATGGTTTTTAAGACTCCTCCTTTTCATCATATTGGATAGAATGTGTAGCTAAGCCTTTAGTATCTAGACCCTTGTTATTAAACTTTCTAATTGGGATGGCATTTATATTGAAAAACTCAAAATGGATCAAGTGTTCAAGTTTATATTTTAAAGGTAACATTCAAATTCATTACCAAATCTTAGGTTTTTTAAAAGAGAGGACTCAATGTCATCTAAACAATGTCCTCCTTCTAGAATGGAAACACATGTAAAACCAATCCGAAACTATCTTTATTTGGGAGTGAGAGAGCATCAATATTTCCTTCAAATACATTCAAAGTTGTAAGGCATTTCTTGCATTGTTTCCACTATGAAGTTCTCAAACATTCTCTATTTGGGCCAAGAAAAATCAGTTTGGTTCAATTTATGTGGATGCAGAATGATTTGGGGAAAAATCTGAATGAAGTATAATTGAAACCTTGAAATGCTAGTAGAAAATTCACCTTCTTCTTAGCTTGTATGACTAAAAAGCAGCAAAGACCTTTGGGGAACCACTGAGAAAAAATCATCAGTATTAAAAGAGATGGATAGAAAACTAGCTATCATAATATTTTTGAGAAATCAGTGAATTATTCAGTCACCTAAAGACTTTGGAAAATCCAAGTTTTCAATTAATAGAGGCCAATTTTGATCCTTAAGTTATCAGTTCCTTAGTTTGAAATATTGATGTGAATTTCCAAATGGTGCTGGATAAGTAATTTGTGCAATACTTTTTAAATAATAGGGAAATAACACCATCTTTGCTAATATTACTGCTACCATTCCTATTACTGCCTCTAGAGTGGTCAGAACTTTATTTGAGGAGATTTTTTCTTTCTTATCTTGGATAGAAATTGAAAATTATTTTGTATCTCCCAGAAAACAGACAAATTGTCTTGGGAGAGTTTTAGGTCTTTAAAAAGAAGAGATGATTTGTTTTTCTTTCTGGAAACTAGAACAATTAATTGGTAGCATAATAGGAATTCACAGCAGTAGATGAAAATTTGCATATTCCTCAAATATGGTATGAAGAAAAAAAGCAGCTATTGATCACATACTAAGGGAAAGGTTATTTGTGCTAGTTTAATTAAATATTTTGTTCTCAAAACATGTCTATCTTTATGAGAGAGTCTACTTTATATTTTGCATATAGTTATATTTCTAATGCCCAACTCTTCAAAAATGTGAGAGCTAAGACAAGGTTTAGATAAACCCACTCAATTTTAGTCCTTATCCAAACCTGGATCACTACCACCCAGACTAAAATCCATAAGAGAACATATTTTCTCATTAAAGTTTTCCTATAACCACTGGCTTCCTGTCAAGCCTAAAGTGCTTTTTTCCCATTAGCTGTTTAAAAAAAAAAAAGGATCCAAAAATAGGTTCCATTCCCCCTTGGAGTCATAAGAAAGACTCAATTCTATTGAAATTTGGAGGCCGGAAGTCCCTTTTAAAAATAAAGTATTTCATTGTTCAATCCACCTTTCATTTATATAAACATAAAAAGGTGATAGATATAAATGATATAGCTATACATTTATAGATACATGTGTATATATATTTATATATATATATATATATATTTCTATATCTTTCTATACACATATAGTATGTTTTTTTTAATCCACTGGGATCAAAATTTACTCAGAATCAATCCTAGTATCTTAGAGTTAGAAGGAAAACTGGAGGTAAATTATTAACTAGTCAATAATAGACGAATATTTATGGATTACTTTATGCCTGACTATTCTCTGAAAATATAAATAAAAGCAAAAAGAAAGACCATCCCTATCCTTGAGGAGTTAACATTCTAATCAGGGAAGAAAAATTATAAAAAGGAGATGAGGAAGAAAAGAAGGGGATAAGTATCCTCAAAGCAAACACATGTTGATTAATGTTTAATAACTAGCTCTCTGGAAAAAATGCATGCATGACACATTTTAAGTTAAACCTCCTTTATCAACATTTTGCATGTCACTTTATTAAATTTAGACAATCAACAAAACAATCAAATCTTGATTTGTAGTATTTACTCATTTCCATACCTCATTCCTTTCATAGCTCTTGATCTTAAAATAATGTATCCTTCAATTAGAATGTAAATTCCTTGAGGACAAGGTCTGGAAATACGTCTTTTTTTGTATTTTTACTCTTAATACCTAGAATAGAATCTAATATAAAAATCTTCACTGTGTAGAGAACACAGTAGGTACTTCACAAATTATTGACTAATTATCACTTTCTTTGTTCTGCAAACTTTACCTCTATTAATGTAGCCAAAGATGCAGTACCTGTATTAACAGCTGCATCAGACTAATGACTCATATTGAGTTTTTAGGCCATTAAAATCCCTAAGTTTTTTTTTTTCACATGAAATGCCATCTTATGCCATTTTAGCTATATTTGAATAATTATTTTCTTTAATCTTAGGTGCAGGACTTTACGTCTCTTCTCTATTACATTTGAACTTATTATATTCACCCATCATTCCAGCCTGTCAAGAACTTTTTAGATCCCAGTGGTGTTGGCTATTAGCTATTACCTCTAACTCAGTGTCATACATAAATGTGATAAGCATGCCATCTATACTTACCTCCAAGTCACAGAATGAAACATGTCTCTCCAAATTATTATTGATTCATTAATCAACACTTCTAGCATTGTCATTCAACCAAATCTGAATTCATCTGAATTCCATTATACAGTATGCATTTTTTAATCTTATTAAAGATTAATAATCTTTAATTATAAAAGAATTATCTTGACAAATTTTGTCAGTTCTATCCACTTAAATTACATATACAGTTTTCCCAGTTAGTAAAGTAAAATAAAATTAAGACTATAGTCTATTGCAACTGCACAGTCATTGTCTTACCTATGTCTGCCTGGGAAGATGGAGAGCTTCCTAGTTCAATTGAGCAGTTATTCTCTCATCGCATCTATTCTGTCCTCTATAACTCTATAGCCTTTTTCTTCCCTTTATATGAGCACCCTCCCCTTTCCAGCTACATAACTACCTGACACCCTGGAACAATTCCACTCCAAGGCTGAACCTGGCTGCCATTGTTTATTTTCCTCTGTCTTCTAATGGCCACTCCATTATTCCCAAAATCCTAAACAGAATTTCCTGTCCCATGATATGCCACTCTAAAGCTATCCAGTTTTTCCACTATGTTCCCTAGAATGCATGCTCCATAGGCCAAAAAAAAAAGGAGTTTTCATTTCAAATCTTACAATTTCCTGCTCCTTCCATCTTTTTGTATCCATTGAAACCTGAATCTGTCCTAATGGCAGAGCTTGCTTGGTTACACTTTCCAGCAAAGGCTTCACATTCACTCATCCCCTTCCTGCCTCAAATCTCTCCTTCTTCCACTCTATTTTCTACTCAATTGTCAAATCAGTCCTCCTAAACCTGGTTCTGACCGTATCAGTCCCTTTTTTGGTAAATTCCATTGATTCCTATTACCTTCAGAATCAAATATGAAATCCTTTATTTAAGCTTTTAAAGACTTCTATAATGTGGTCTTTTCCTTCCTTTGCTATTTTCTTACATCTTATTCTTCCCTTTCACCCCAGTTCATGTACTCTCTGATCTACTGACTTGCCTCCTTGCTAATCCTTTCACAAGACACTGAGCATTTTCATGGACTTTCTCTCATATCTAGAATTCCTTCTTTCCTTATCTCTACTTTCTGGCTTCTTTTAAGTTTTAGCTAAAGTTTCATTTTTTGCAAGAAGCCTTTCCCAATCTTCCTTAATATTAATACCTTCCCTCTGAAATTATCTCCATCCAGTAAATAGCTTGTTTGCATATGGCTGTTTATCTGTCATCTTCCCCCATAAGATTATCAGTTCCTTGAAAGTAGGGAATGTCTTTTCCATTTCTTTGTATTGCTAGTACAGCACAGAGTCAAGCACATATAAACTTGATGCTGGCTTCTATTGAGCACTACTTACTTTTCCCAGTGCCCCCAAAACTATATTAGTTTGTTACATTCTAGCTTTCAAAAAAAAAAACAAGCCTGTACTTTCATCCTAGGAGACTCCTAGGATGATAAATTCTAACTTATAAATGTAGTTCATCACCTGCTCTAGAACTCAGAGAGTTCACTGAGAAAGTAAATTATTTGACTTGCCCAAGTTCATACAGTCAATATGTGCCTTGGGCAGGAATTGAACCCACATATACTTTGTTCCAAGGTCAACTTTCCATCCATCCACTATGCTAGTCTGTTGGTTCCTTTCTTGGTTGCTCATCCTTATCAACAACCACCACAAAAAATGTTGGGCACAAACCTCCAATATATTTATTTATTTTAATTACATATAGTTACTAAAATATGTACTGTACATGTAAATACAAACAGAATAAAAAGAATTGAGGTTTTTAAATAAGTTGAGGAATAAATAATAGTTGATTTTCAAGCCACTAGGGAGCCAGTAGATTTTACTAAGTAGGGAAGGTGATATAATGAGATCTGTATTTAGAAAGACATTACTTTGGCATCTTTAGTTAGTATGAATTAGAGAAATGAAATATTTGAGGTAGGGATAGAAATAGGAAATAGGAAATAGGAAAGAAATTAGAAAGCTATTGCAGTAGATTAGGTGAGAATCAGAATGAGGCCCTGAGTTAGGATGGTAGTTATGAGTAGAGAAAGTGAGAGATTTGAGAGATACTGTAAAGATAAAAATGGCAATATTTGGAAACTAATTGAATAGGTAGGATAAGACAACAAAGAATTGAATCATGTAAAAAAAGATAAGATATTATCTTATCATCTATCTTGTATATTAACATTTTATTAATCATTTTGGTACTACCCATTCCAGTATTCATGGTTTCATCAACAAGAATGACAAGAGGAAACATGGTAAGGTAGAAAGAAATTTAATTTAAAAAGAGAAAACTTGGATACCAATCGTGTGCTTCAACTTACTATTTATATGACTTTTGACAAATCACATACTAATCAATCAATAAATCAACAAGCCTTTAAGCGCCTATCTATAAGTATTATCAATCTCTGTACAAAGTGCCAGGGATATAAAGAGAGGGATAAACACTTTGCCTTGCCTCAAGGAACTCACAGTCTAATGGGGGAAACAATTTGTAAAAAAAAAAAAAAGGATTGCATAAATTGGAAGTAATATCAAAAGGAAGGCCCTATCATCAAGAGCAGGGGAAATCTTTTGCAGAAAATAGGATTTGAGCTGAATCTTGAAGTGTGCCAGGGAAACAAGGAGGCAGAACATTCCAGGAATAAAAGACAACCTATGCAAACCAACCCTTTGTGATCTCTTAGACCATACTGTCCATGGGGTTTTCTCAGCAAAGAATCTGGAGCAGTTTGCCATTTACTTTTCCAATGGATTAATTAATTAACAAAGACACAGTTAGTAAGTGTTTGAGGCTGGATTTGAATTCAATTCTTTATAATTCCAGATCCAGTATTCTATCTATTGAGCCAGATAGCTGGTAAAATATATAGGCAAGAGTGCGGTGTCAAGAGGGTTGGGAAGGTGGAAAGGAATTAAGCTATGAAGAGCTTTGAAAACTGAAAGAGCCTATTATTTGATCCTGGGAGTCATTTATCTCTTTAGGTATATCACACACAGTTGTTAATAGAATAAGATCTTAACTTCGTCCAGTAAGGATGCAAGGCCATCTGCACCTCTCAATTCCAAAGGGAGGAGAGAGGAACAGACAGAAAGACAAACAGAAGAACAGACAGAAAAGAGGAAGAGAAAGAGGATAGGAAGCCTCTAACCTCTAATCTAATCTCCTTTCTTTCATCCCTTTACCTAAATAAACTGAGAAGGAACAACACTGGAACAGCATTGTTGCAGTCACAAACAAGAAAGGGAGAGGAAAAGAAATCGACAGTAGAACTCCAGAAAGCAACCATATAATAGCTTTAGAGCTAGAAGGACTTGTAAAGGTCACAGAGACCAATCCTTTCATTTTACAGAAACAGGAAAATAATCCCAGACAGGTAAATTAACTTTGAGGCAGTCACATGATACAATGAATGAAGTGCTAGAAATGTATTTTGGAAGCTATAAATTCAAAAATGCTCTCAGACATTTGTTAATAGGGTGACCCTCAGCAACTGATTCCTCTCCAAACTGCACTTCAGATTTCTTCTTATTGTTCATGTCTGAGTTTTTATTACCCTGTTTATAGTTTTCTTGGCAGAGATACTGGAATGGTTTTCCATTTCCTTCTCCAGTTCATTTTACAGGTGAGGAAATGGAGGCAAACGGGGTTAATGACTTGCCCAGGGTCACACAGCTATTACATGCCTGAGGTCAAATTTAAACTAAATTATTCCTGACTCCAGGCCAGGAATGCTATTCATTGTGCTACCTAACTCCCCCCTTCCTCTACCATCCCTCCAAAATCTCTTTATCTTTTTAAAAATAGGATCTTATTTTCCCCAATTACAAGGTAAGATAATTTTAAACATTTTTTAAAGTTTTGATTTCCAAATTCTATCCTTCCTTCTTTCCCTTCTTACCCTTCCCCACTCCCTGAGATAGTAAGAAATATGGTATGAGTTATATGTGTGAAATCATGCATAATGTATATTTTTTCATGTAAGTATGTGAAATATTTTTATATTAGTCATTTTATACAAAAAGGCTTGAAAAGGAAGGAAGGAAGGAAAGAAGGAAGGAAGGAAAGAAGGAAGGAAGGAAGGAAGGAAGGAAGGAAGGAAGGAAGGAAGGAAGGAAGGAAGGAAAGAAGGAAAAGGAAGGAAGGAAGGAAGGAAGGAAGGAAGGAAGGAAGGAAGGAAGAAAGGAAGGAAGGAAGGAAGGAAGAGAGGAAGGAAGAAAGGGAGGGAGGAAAGGAGAGAGGAAGAGAGGAAGGAAGAAAGGGAGAGAGGGAGGGAGAGGAAGAGAGGAAGGAAGAAAGGGAGAGAGGGGAGGGAGGGAGGGAGTAAGGAGGAGAAGGAGGGAGGTGAGAGGAAGGGTAGGGAGGGAGGGAAAAAGGGAAGGAGGAAGGAAGGGAAAATGGGAGGGAGGGGGAGGTGAAAGGAAGGGAAGTAAAGAGAAGAATGTAAAGAGGGAGGGAGGGAAGTGAGAAGGAAGGGAAGGAGGAAGGGGGAAGGAAGAGAAGGAGGAAGGAAGGAAGAAAAGAAGGGAAGGAAGGGAAGAAGGAAAGAAGGAAGGAAGGAAGGAAGGAAGGAAGGAAGGAAGGAAGGAAGGAAGGAAGGAAGGAAGGAAGGAAGGAAGGAAGGAAGGGAAGGAAGGAAGGAAGGAAGGAAAGGAGGGAGGGAGGGAAAAATAGTAAGCTTCAGTTTGGATTCAGACAATGTCAGTTCTTTCTATAGAGCTGGCTAGCTCCATTTTTCATCACGAATGCTTTGAGATTGTCTTAGATCATTGTAATTCTGAAAATAGCTAAGTCAATTCAGTCTTTCATTGTACAATATTGCTGTTACTAGGTACAGCGTTTTCCTGATTCTGCTCATTTGCTTTTCATCAGTTCATATGTCTTTACAGATTTTTCTGAAATTATACTGCTTGTTATTTCTTATAGCATAACAATAATCCATTACAATAATAGTGGTGCACTATGCAAGTTTATTGAATATAATTTTCACTCAGACAAATATTTTTTGGGGTTTTTTGTTGTTGTCTTTTTTGTTATTTGTTGCTGAGGTAATTGGGGTTAAATGACTTGCCCAGGGTCACACAGCTAGCAAGTGTTAATTCAAGACCAGAGAACAGATCCTCCTATTGGGTGGTTTTCATCCACTGCACCACCTAGCTGCCCCTACAAATAATGTTTTCAAGCAATAAAGCTATCTTGAGCTTTTTTCTTCTATATAATTTGGTGGTCCTGGCACCTGCATGAGTTCTCACATGTGATGGTGCATATGATGATACTCTTTGCAAATTTTAAAGCACTCTATAAAAGTCTCTCATGGAAAGACATAGACAAAAATAGAACAGGAGGTGGAGCGGGTCATTGGCTATGGGTGCCACTCAAGGGACTGGAAACCTGCACTGATGAAATTGTAGATCCATCAAAATGTCGGTCACACTGGCATGAGCATTTGGCAAGATTTTTATAACTGCTGATTTCAGTGTGGCTTTTTTTAATCTAATGCTTTCAAGTCCAAACACCTCTTCTCTCTTTAAAATGGAACATCTTCTGAATATAATCATTCATATATCTACAGGACATAATTTTCATCCTTAGATAAAAGTGTTCTGAATTCCTGGTGAGCCTCACTGTAATACAGACTTATTGGGGGTAGGGAGTTAGGAGAAGGGAAGCAAATAGCAACTGTCTTAGAGCTTAGGAATCACGATTGCCCTAGTTTGATTTTGGTAGGGGAATTCAGTGTAGAATTGTTTTCTTAAAGCATCAAATTTTCAGTACTCAAATGTATCTAAAATTTCATGGCTGTTGATGAGATTGCTACCCATCCATGCCTGCCTATACTGTGCAATTCTCAAAAAGAAATCTACCCAAAATATTGGGGAGCCTTCTTCACTTTCAATACCATGACAATACCAAGAACCATCATTCTTTTTCAACTAGAAAACAGTATAGTTTCTGAAAAAATTAAAGTGATTCTCACACCACCTGGACATGTGCAAATCATTTGAGATTGTCTTGGATCACTGTATTTCTGAAAATAGCTAAGTCAATTCGCAGTTTTTCATTTAATTCACAGTAACTGCCATTACTGTAAAGAGTGTTTTCTTGGTTCTGCTCTTTCACTCTTCAGCAGTTCATAGAAGTCTTTACAGATCTTTCTGAAATCATACTGCTTGTTATTTCTTATAGCATAATAATAATCCAGCACAATAACATATGACAATACATAACTGACTTATTTAAATAGGTGATCCAACCATAGGTCACATAACACTCCCAAGTTTACTGACTCAGTCCTCATTCTAATTTGTCTTGAGCAGAGCTACCATTAGTGAACATGAATATATTGAACCAAAGTTCTGAAGCTAAAAATCAAAGATGAGAGGATCACTGGATACAGATTTATAGACTAAAAATGAAAACATTGACACTCAAGGGAACTTTTACTGCCTTTGCCCACGCCTGCTCACTATATCTCCACACACTAAATTGACCATGTCTGCAGGCTAACACCTTACTCTTTTCACACACTTTATGTATCAGCTCAATAGGCCAACTTTTTGTATCTCATTCTCAATTTTCCATATCCTTCTTCCCTTAGCAAAGTCTTAATTATTCTCTACTTTTGGAAGTCTTAGATGCCTTCAAGGGTCTCCCATGTAAAAAGGCCCTTCCTCATTTCTCCAGATATTATTTTACTGAAATTATTTTGGATTTATTTTGTTTCAATTTATCTTATATTTATTTATCTGTGAATATGTCATATTTGGGCAATGGAAAACTAGCTTCCTGAATGTAGGGACAGTCTCATTTTTACCTCTGTAATCCCAAATCTCAGTGCTTAACTAGTTAGACACCCAACAAATGTTTATTGAATTAAACTGTTACTTCTTGCCCTTCATCTAGCCATACCTTAAACAATCATTTCCTTTGATTAAAAGGAAATCCTTTCTTCTTTTTTATTTAATTAATTTAACTGATTTCAGTCTTTTAGACATAGAATGAAGGAATAAATTGATAGATTTTTAATTAAGGCAAAAATGATTAAGCAATAGCCTTTAAACTATTTTACTTCTACCACAAACAATATACTCTCCCTCCTAGTGAACTTCAGGAACTCATTTAGAAGGTCTGAAATATAGGTTAAACTGGAACTTGGTTATGACATAAAAATAACAGCCTACTTCATCATGTATCAGGATGTCCCAGTGCCTAACACAATACTTCAAATGAAAATGTTTTAATTAATATTTGCTGTTGTTACTAAATTGATATGGCTGAGGTTGTTTTATTTCTTTGAAGGAATGCTGGGAATAAAAAGCAATCAATCCAAGCTTTCTCTGCCTGGTTTGCCAGTTTTGCTTATAATAAAATCCAGATGGAAAGAGGGGCAACCTTTGGGAATGTTTCAGTTCATTTAGTTGAATTGTGGAAAGTGCCCATAGGTATTGCTTCATTTTGGCAGGTTGATATTTTTAAGTGAATTAAAGTGAGTTAGAAGTTGTTAAATGGAGTTGAACTAAAGTCCATTTCTATAAGAACAATATTATTCAAGATTATGGAAGTAAAACTATAAATTTAAACCTGGAAAGGACCTCAGAGTTCATCTAGTCAAACCACTTTGTGTTCCAGATGAACAGATTAAGGCTCAGAGATAAAGTGACTTACCTAAGATCATACGAGTAATAAGTGGCAGAAACAGAATTCAGACTCAGAACCTTGATTTTTTTATTTCACAGCAATGGATGTGGGCTCTAGAAGGTTCAGTAGAAACAGGATGGGGAGCATAGGGGCCATGATGAGATTGTACAGAGTTTATTATGAGAGTTGGCAAAAATTGTCAATAGTGGATGTTGCCAAAATCTACCTCCTTTGCCAATGATTCTTCTAGAGCAAAGATTCTTCACCCGGAACCCCTGGGTCTATGGACAGCTATCAGGGGAGCCATGTTGGTATAACTGTATCCTTTTTCATCCTATGCATTTTATCATATATATTTTAAAATATTATTCTAAGAATGGGTCCATAAGCTTCATTAAACTTCTCTAGTGGTTCCATGGAAAAAAGAATAAGAATCTTCTCCCCAGATGACTTTTTTTATTGTACAAGTCTCTAAGACATTTTAATATAGGGAATCTCCTTTACCTTGTTCAAAAGGCAGACTGTAATTAGAATGTGTCAGCAAGTGGATCCCAGTAAATGGCAACCCAGTGGCAGACAAAAGATGAGGGAATACAATTCATCTCTCAGGGCATGGAACCAAGTTCTATGAGATGTTAGTATTTGGAGGAAAGCCGCAGACACTTCTTGCTAGTTCTGTCTCTAATGATCAGGCATCTTATACCTCTTTTCCAGAACTTAGGGCAAGGCACTACTGGTCTACTTAGATTCAAGATTGAACTTGAATTGTTTCCAAGCTATCCTAAAGCAAAATCTAAACTTCTGAACTGTATCATTTAAGTAGAGGGCCAGTGCAATAAAATGCTGGGATTTATATACTTAGGCAAGGTAAACTATGTGCCAGAAACATACTATGTTCAAACATAATGTGGGCAAATATCATGCACAGGGGTCCAAAAAGCACTTAGCTACTCCCAGAGGCATATACCAACTTCTGAAATAGCCAGGAAGAGATTGTTTAGTAAGCATATTGTCTTAATATAGAAATGGAGATCAGGGATGAGCACAAAGGAGATGGAGAGGCTCGCAGCTGACTGTCCAGCTCTGTCACCTGCCTCATCTCCATCTGCTCTTTCTTTTCCTCCCTTTCTAACCCCATCCTGCAAACCCTTTTCAAAATAAAGAATAGCTTAACTTCCCTACCCTGTCTATTATCATACACAACCCTAAGTGTAAGTAGATGAAAGAAGGGAAAAGCAGAGAAAGAGTAAAGCCTTTCTCCCATATCCGAGTCCATTATAATTTATGTAGAATGGTTACTCCCTTGAGTGTATAAAATAAAAAATTGGGCGAGCTGTGCCATTATTATGGGAAAGAACCTGTCTCATCAGGGTTTATTATGAGGAACAAAAGGCTGGACCATTTTATGTTTTTTTTAGTAAGGAGGAAGTTATTCACATGTCACCTTCTTACTCAACAGACTTTTCTCCTTTTGAATTCACATAGGCGCTTTTAAAATCCATTTGGAATTTTTTTGTCTTCATTTAATGGGTTGGATCTACAGACAGGTTTGTGGGCCCATGCTTTTGTTTCTGGGAGGCATTCACTATGCAACCAAAAGCAGATACACATACTCTCTTTCTTCTTCCCAGCATCAGAAGAACAAACAGCAGAAAGAAGTTACTGTTCGCAAACTCTGGAGCAGAAGAGAAATGAGAAAAAATATTGAATATTGAAGAGACAAAGGTTGAGTTACCATTTGGGCCCCTGCAAGGGAGTTCTGTAAGCATAGGATGAAAAAGCAGAAATAACAAAGTAAAATAATCCTAAAGGCTGCTGAAGCTCCCCAGACTCAAGATTTAGAAATTCCTAGTTAGGACATAGACTTATTCTTTGCCAAAGAGGAAAAAAATACATAAGGTAAATAAGTAGCTAGGAAATACTAACATCCCAGCATGAAGTGCTCTAAAGCCTAAAAGAAATCTGTTTAAAAAAATGCCTGGCCCCCCCTCAAAAAAAATAAAATCAAGGAAAAGGAAATTGATGAGAAAAACAAATAATTGTTTATTTTTTATTAAAGATTTTCTTAATTTCCCTATATATTTCTATCCCCACCAAAAAGGAAGAAAATACATCTCTAAACATAGAAAATAATCCACTTAAAAAGAGAAAGTAATCCAAAATATTCTATACAGAAGAATTCCTTGGATGCCTTATAATAGCATGCAAGTGAGCTTTGGTTCTTGAAGGTCACAAAAGAGTTCATGCTTTGGTAGGTTTGATCATGACAGATAAACTTTAAAGAAATGTGACTGCTATCTAAAAACCAGCCTAGCTGAGAAAAAAAAAACACTTCAAATCTAAACTAGTAAAAGTAATGCAATATTTGGCCCTGACAACTCAAGAAGGAGAAAAAAAAAAAAAAACCAGAAACAAACCTCCATTCTTGTATGACTCAATTTGTTTCCTCAGAGATGGCAAATAGAAGGACAGAAAGAAAGGAAAAAGATGCTAAGAATCACATTGTTTCTTTGTAAACATTAACTTTCATAGAGTCATAAATTTAAGGCTGGAAGAGACCTCAGAGGCCAATTCCTTCATTTTACAGATAAAGAAATGAAAGGAAATTAAGTGATTTGCCTTGGATCATTTTAATTCCTTAAATGTGAGGTGATCAACAGATTCTTCTACTAATAAGAGTAAAAAAGTATTCCAAGTATATTTTTAAAACAATACTTGAGTGGTATTTTCCCTTTGTTGTTTTTAGTCATTTCAGTTATATCTCACTTTTTGTGACCCTATTTGGGATATTCTTTTTTTCCCCTATTTTTCTTTTTATTCCTTTTTTAAATGGAAGGTTTTTTTTTATTTTCAAAACATATGCAGGGGTAATTTTTCAACATGGAACTTTGAAAAAACCTTGTGTTCCAATTTTGCTCCTTTCTCTCCCCCTTCTCAGATGGCATGTAATCCAATATATGTTAAATATTATTAGAATATATGTTAAATCCAATATAGGCCTATATAATATTTATAAAATTATTCTGCTGCACAAGAAAAACCAAATAAAAAAGTTAAAAAAAAGAAAATAAAATTCAAGTAAACCACAACAAAAAGAATGAAAATGCTATGCTGTGATGCATACTCAGTTCCCACAGTCCTCTGGGTATAGATGGCTCTCATCATCACAAGATCATTGGAACTAGCTTGAATCATCTCATTGTTGAAGAGAGCCACTTCCACCAGAATTAAACATCATATAGTCTTGTTGTTGCCATGTACAATGATCTCCTGGATCTGCTCATTTCACTTAGCGTCAGTTCCTGTATGTCTCTCCAAGCTTCTCTGAAATCATCCTGCTGATCATTTCTTATAGAACAATAATATTCCATAACACTCATATACCATAAGTTATTCAGCCATTCTCCAACTGATGGGCATCCACTCACTTTCAAATTCCTTGCCACTACAAAAAGTGCTGCCACAAACATTTTTGCACGTGTGGGTCCCTTTCCCTCCTTTAAGATCTCTTTGGGATCTAGGCCCAGTAGAAACACTGCTGGATCAAAGGGTGCACAGTTTGATAGTCCTTTGAGCATAGTTCCAAATCGCTCTCCAGAATGGCTGGATTCATGCACAATTCCACCAACAATGTATTAGCATTGTAGTTTTCCCTTATCCTTTCCAACATTCATCATTATCTTTTCCTGTCATCTTAGTCAATTTGAGAAATGTATAGTGGTATCTCAGAGTTGTTTTAATTTTCATTTCTCTGATCAATAGTGATTTAGAGCATCTTTTCACAAAACTAGAAATGGTTTCAATTTCTTCATCTGAAAATTGTCTGTTCATATCCTTTGACGATTTGTCAATTGGATAATGGCTTAAATTCTTATAAATTTGAGTCAATTATCTATATATTCTAGAAATGAGGCCTTTATCAGAACCTTTAAATGTAAAAAATGTTTTCCCAGTTAATTGCTTCCCTTCTAATCATGTCTGAATTAGTTTACCCATAACAGAGATATAGTACTCAAGAGTTCTTTCCTTTTTCCCTTTTTATGTTTCTCTTGAATTCTATATTTGGAAATCAAATATTTTATTCAGCTTTAGAATTTTCATCAAAAATAAATTAAATTCACCTTTATCATTGAATGTCCATCTTTTTCCTTGAAAGATAATGCTTACTTTAGCTGGATAATTAATTATTGGCTGCATTCCCAGTTCCTTTGCCTTTCAGAATATCAGATTCAAGGCCCTTCAGTCCTTTAAGGTAGAAGCTGCTAGTAGGTCTTAGGTAATCCAAATTGTGGATCCTTGATATTTAAATTGTTTCTTTAATTTTTTTTCTTTGGATAATTTGATAATTCTGAAATTTAGCTATGATATTCCTTGGAATTTTCATCTTGGGGTCTCTTTCAAAATGTGATTGGTGAATTCCTTCTATGTCTATTTTATCTTCTGGTTCTAGGAAATCAGGGCAGTTTTCCTTGGTGATTTCCTGAAAGATGATGTCTTGGTTCTTTTTTTCCATCATGGTTTCAGGAAGTCCAATAATTCTAGATTGTCTCTCCTAGATCTATGATCCAGGTCAATTGTTTTCCAATGAGATATTTTACATTTTGTTTTTTTGTTTGTTTAGTTGGTTGGTTTTGTTTGACTGAGTCTTGATGTCTCTTCCACTCATTCATTCACATTTGTCCATTATAATTTTTAGTGAATTATTTTATTCAGTTACCTTTTTTAGCTGCTTTTGTATTTGGCCAATTGAATTTTTAAATGAGTTGTTTTGTTCATTGCGACTTTTTTTTTCCATTTCACAAATTCCGTTTTTCAAAGAATTGGTTTCTTTTTCATATCTATTTTATAAGGAGTTATATGATTTTTCCACTTCATCAAATTTTTTTTGTAAGGAGTTACATGCTTTTTCCATTTCATCATATCTATCTTTAAGGAGTTTTCTTCAGATACTTTCTGTTTTTCCTTTTTCGTACCCTCTTGCTAATATCTAATTTCCTTTCCCCATTTTTCTTCTCTTTTATAATCCTTTTTGAATTCTTCCAAGAGAGCCTTATGAAATGGGGACTAAGTCATATCACCCTTTGAGGCTTCATCTGGAGCTGATTTACCTTTAAGAACCTCAGGGTTTGAAGTCTGTTCTTTTCTCTCTCCATAAAAGCTGTCTATGGTCAGAGTTCTTTTTGCATTTTTGCTCATTTTTTAAGGGTTGAGGTCTGCTCATAAAATAAAGGGGTAACAGTCACTTTAGTTTGTCCTGGAGCTGGTGTTTCTGATTGATTTCTGGTACTGGATAGGAGTGACCAGGTCCTGCATTCTAGAGTGCAAGGGCTCACAATATTCCTTTTGTACATGCTCTGGGTGTCTTACAGCAACTCTGCTGAACTACTGGCTTGTGACCTGGACAGAGGAGCCTAAGAGCTTCACAGTAGATTCCCCTGACACAATGCTCTGGCTTCCCATCACAGCTCCCTTCTCTGGACTTCCAGCACTGTGGTCTGGGCTCAGCAGCCTCTTTCCCTGCCCAATGGAAACAGACCTTTTCTAAAGTTCTTCCAAAGTATCTACTTCTGGAAATTTGTTGTACTCCAAATATTTGCGGGTTCTATCACTCTAAAACCAGTTCAGAGGCTTAATCTGTTGTTGATTTGAGGGAAGCCCAGAGGAAATCAATGTTTACTTTCTGCCATCTAGGCTCCATCCTCTCTCTGGGATTTTCTTAGCAAAGATATTGGAGTGGTTTGCCATGTTTCCTCTACATATGTATATCTTCTTTGTGTGTCCCATTAGCAAAATCTACTGCCATGTAACACTTGAATCACTTCCATTTGAACTGCCTTAGAAAAATTCTGAAGATCACCTGGCAGGATATGATACCGGATCCTGAGATCTTTTGTCAAATTAAATTACTAAACACTCCACCTATCCTACAGAGAGCAAAACTCCATTAGGCTGACAATCAATGTTGCTTAAATGCAAATGTATGTTTGCTAGCAGAGGTTATTTTATAGAGAATTCACACAAAGCAAGCCCTCACAAGGTGGTCAGAAAAAGTAATACAAGGACACTCTCAGAGTCTCTTAAGAACTTTAGAATTAATTGTCTGACGTGAGAGATACTGGCATTGGAAGCTCCCCTGCCCCAGTATGGTGTGTTCTATGAGCAAAGTAAAATTTATTAGCTCAGAAGAAATATGAGAGGTGCAAACTTAAGAAAAGCCACTCCAAATGTTCATAGGGAATATTTGTATCCAACCTATGTAAAGCATTGGGAGCTCACATTGGTATGAAAAGCTACAGTTGAACAAACCATGACTCATGTCTAACATAGTGATGTCATTTTGGTCCTGTTCAAGAATGATGTATAACAGGGCAGAGCCAAGATGGTGGAGAGGACACACACATTTTCCTAAACTCTCCTTTTCCCTCAATCTATTTTAGTGAAATCTAGCCTCAGAATTAGTACTTGACTGTCAGAGCCCATGAATATTGGGAGTACAACACATTACCAACCAAAGATAATCTCGAAATTCTCCAGAAAAGGTCTGTTTTGCTCATGCGCAGATACTGAATGGGGTAAGGGCAGGCACAGACCTCAGGAAGGCAGTGAGAGCATGGGAAACAGCTCACACTGAGCAGACATGAGAGGGGCAAGGTATGGGCTCTGCTGGTGGAAAATCTGAGGATAGAACTTTACCAGAATGTGAGCTACTTTACCCTGGCAGCAAGCCAGTACATCATCAGAGTAGCTATAAACATAGGGGGTAGAGACTATAACCCCAAAATGCTAGAGTCTCTTGGCACCTGGCCACACCCACCCAAAGTGACTCAGAATGATCCAAGCACAGCCGCAGTTGTTGGTCCCAGCGCAACCCTAGTAGCTGCCTTTCCCTTGCTCTGATTTCAGCACAATTGCTAATTCAAGGGCACCAGTGAATGCTGTCTCACTGCCCCTTCACTGCCACTTCTTGCTGTCTGTATAGGCAGCTTGGAAATACCCCACTGTCCCCCATTAGCAGACCATTCGTTGTTGTTGTTTTGTTTTGTTTTCAAAATGAACAAAAAAGCAAGCAGGCTCTAAGTATTGATGGCTTCTATACAGAAAGAGAATAGACTTCAAGCCCTGAGGAGACTAAAAACAGTTTGTCTCTACATCCAAAGATGGATATGATCTGCTCTCCATCACACAAGACTTTCATAGAAGAAATTAAAAAGGATCTTAAAAGAGAACTAAAAGAAAAATGGGGAAAGGAAAGGAAAGCTTTGCAAGAGGGTCAATATAAGTCACGTTACTCATTAAAATACAGAGTGGATAAAAGACAGAGTGTTGAACAACACCCTGAAAAACAGAATTTGCAAAGTGGAAAAGATAAACAACTCTGAGGAAAACAGAATTTATGAATTGGAAAATGTAAACAAATCTAAGGAAAACAGAATTAGTGAATTGGAAAAGGTAAACAAATCCAAGGAAAACAGAATTAGTGAATTGGAAAAAGAAAATAATTCTTTAAAAAATTTGATGAAATGGAAAAAAATTCCATAGAACAAAACAACTCATTTAAAAACTCAATTGGACAAATACAAAAAGAAATAAAAAAGTAAATTAAGAAAATAATTCATTAAAAATCAGACTTGAACAAATGGAAATGAATGACTCAAAGAGACACCAAGAATCAGTCAAGCAAAACCAAAAAAAAAAAAAAAAAGAAAGAAAGAAAGAAAGAAAAGAAAAAGAAAAAATAGAAAAAAATGTTAAATACCTACTTTGGAAAACAACAGACCAGGAAAATAGATCTAGAAGACATAATCTAAGGATTGGACTCCCTGAAAATTATGATGAAAAAAAGAGCCTAGACACTATTTTCAGGAAATCTTCAAAGAGAACTGCCCAGATGTTATAGAAACAGAAGGCAAAATAGACACTGAAAAAATTCATTGATATACCTACTGAAAGAGACCTCACAATCAAAACTCCAAGAAATAAAGTGGCTAAATTCCAGAACTATCAGACCAAGGAAAAAATACTACAAGCAGCCAGAAAAAAAAAAGTTCAAATATCAAGGAGCCACAATAAGGATCACTCAGCATCTAGCAGCATCCACATTAAAAGATAGATATCTGATATTCTGAAAGGCAAAAGAATTTTGTATGCAGCCAAGAATAATTTACCACTGAGCATTTTCTTCTAGGTAAGAAGATGGACATTCAATGAAATAGGTGAATTCCATTTATTCCTGATGAAAAAACCAGAGCTAAATAAAAAGTTTGACCTACAAATACAGGACTCAAGAGAAGCATAAAAAGGTAAAAAGAACTCTGGATATATATAAAGAAGTACATGTATAATTTGGTTTTACTGTTATAATATAAAAAAGAATCTAGAGATGGAAAGGAATTTGTACCAGAAAAAGGGAAAAGTGGAGGTTAAAAAGAGGGAAACTACATCTCACAAAGAGGCAAAGGAAACCTATTATATCTGAGGGAATAAAGGGAGGGAGATGAACATATTATGAATCTTACTCTCATCAGATTTAACTCAAAGAGAAAATATTAGACATATTTGGTTTACATAGAAACTTCTCCCACATCACTGAAAAGTAGGAGGGGAAAAGCAAAAAGGGAAGGGGTAGGGTAAATAGAAGGGAATACAGAAATACTGAGGAAAAGGTTTAAGAAAAGAGGAGGGATTTTAAGGGGGAGGAAGGAGTTCTAAACAGGGAGGGCTATGTAAGGCAAGTGGTGTTCCTAAGTCTAATGTTGGGAAGGGGGGGAAGGGGGAAAGGAAAGAGAAAAGCATAAATTGGAGATAATAAGATGGCAGGAAATACAGAATGAGTACTTTTAACCATAAATGTGAATAGGGTAAACTCCCCCATATAGCGGAGGTGGATAGCAGACTGGATTAAAAGCCAGCATCCTACAATATGTTGTTTACAGAAAACACACTTGAAGCAGGGTACATGCAGAATAAAGGTAAAAGGCTGGAGCAGAATCTACTATGCTTCAAGTGAAGTCAAAAAGGCAGAGGTAGCCATCCTGAACTCAGAACAAGCAAAAGTAAAAATTGATCTAATTAAAAAAGATAAGGAAGGGCACTATACCTTGCCAAAGGGTGACATAGATAATGAAGCAATATTAATACTAAACATATATGCATCTAAATTACTAAAGGAGAAGTTAAGAAAGTTGCAAGAAGAAATAGACAGAAAAACTATAATAATGGGAGATCTCAACTTTGCACTGTCAAAACTGGATAAATCAAACCACAAAATAAATAAGAAAGAAATTAAAGAGATAAATAGAACACTAGAAAAGTTAGGTATTTGGAAAAAACTGAATGGAGACAGAAAGAAGTACACTTCTTGGCAGTTCATGGAACCTATACAAAAATTAACCATATATTAGGACATAAAGACCTCAAATTCAAATGCAGAAAGGCAAAAATAGTAATGCATGCTTCTCAGATCACACTGCAATAAAAATTACATTCAATAAAAACAAGGGGAAAATAGACCAAAAAGTATTTGGAAACTAAATAATCTCATCCTAAAGAATGATTGGGTGAAACAGCAAATCATAGACACAATTAATAATTTCACCCAAGAGAATGACAATCATGAGACGTCATACCAAAATGTGTGGGATGCAGCCAATACCATGATAAGGGGAAATTTTATATATCTAGAGGCTTATTTGCATAAAATAGAGAAAGAGAAAATCAATAAATTAGGCTTACAACTAAAAAAGCTAGAAAAAGAACAAATTAACCCCCCCCAAATACTAAACTTAAAATTCTAAAAATAAAAAGAGAGATCAATAAAATTGAAAGTAAAAAAAACTATTGAGTTAATAAATAAAACTAAGAGTTGGTTTTATGAAAAAAAATAGATAAATCCTTGGTAAATTTGATTAGAAAAAAAGGAAAGAGGAAAATCAAATTCTTAGTCTTAAAAATGAAAAGGGAGAAATTTCCATTAATGAACAGGAAATTAGAGCAATAATTAGGAGTTACTTTGCCCAATTTTATGCCAATAAATTTGATAACTTAAATGAAATGGATGAATACCTTTAAAAATATAGGTTGCCCAGATTAACAGAAGAAGAAGTAAATTGGTTAAATAGTCCCATTTTAGAAAAAGCAATAGAACAAACTATTAATCAACTCTTAAAAAAAAATCCCCAGGACCAGATGGATTTACATGCGAATTCTACCAAACATTTAAAGAACAATTAACTCCAATGCTATATAAACTATTTGAAAAAATAGGGAATGAAGGAGTCCTGCCAAATTCCTTTTATGACACAGTCATGGTACTGATACCTAAATCATGTAGGATGAAAACAGAGAAAGAAAATTATAGACCAATTTCCCTAATGAATATTGATGCAAAAATCTTAAATGAAAATTTTTAAAAAGATTAAAAAAAATCATCACCAGAATAATACACCATGACCAAGTAGGATTTATATCAGGAATGCAGGGCTGGTTCAATATTAAGAAAACTATTAGCATAACCTACTATATCAATAACCAAACTAACAAAAAATATATAATCATCTCAATAGGTGCAGAAAAAGCATTTGATAAAATCCAACATCCATTCCTATTAAAACACTTGAGAGTAAAGGAATAAATGGACTTTTCCTTAAAATAATCAGTATCATCTATTTAAAATCATCATTAAGCATCATATGTAATGGGGACAAACTGCAACCATTCCCAATAAGGTCAGGAGTGAAACAAGATTGCTCACTATCACCATTACTATTCAATATTGTATTAGAAACACTAACTTTGGCGATAAAAGATGACAAAGAAATAAAGGAATTAGTGTATGTAATGAGGAAACCAAATTATCTCTCTTTGCAGATGATATGATGGTATACTTAGAAAACCTCAGAGATTCTACTAAAAAGCTATTAGAAATAATCTACATCTTTAGCAAAGTTGCAGGATACAAAATAAATCCAATTGATAAATGGTCAAAGGATATGAACAGACAATTTTCAGATGAAGAAATTGAAATTATTTCTAGTCATATGAAATGTTGTTCCAAATCATTATTGATCAGAGAAATGAAAGTTAAAACAACTCTGAGATATCACTACACACTTGTCAGATTGGCTAAGATGACAAGAAAAGCTAATGATGAATGTTGGAGGAGATGTGGGAAAACTGGGACACTGATGCATTGTCAGTGAAGTTGTGAATGGATCCAACCATTCTGGAGAGCAATTTGGAACTATATTCAAAAAGCTATCAAACTGTGCATACTCTTTAATCCAGCAGTGTTACTACTGGGTTTATATCCCAAAGATATATTAAAGAAGGGAAAGGGACCTGTATGTGCCAAAATGTTTGTGGCAGTCCTTTTCATATTGACTAGAAACTGGAAACTGAATGTACTCCCATCGATTGGAGAATGGCTGAATAAATTGTAGTATATGAATGTTATGGAATATTATTGTTCTATAAGAAATGACCAGCAGGATGAATACAGAGAGGCTTGGAGAGACATACAGGAACTGACGCTAAGTGAAAAGAGCAGAACCAGAGATACATTATACATATACTTCAACAACAATACTAACATGATGATCATTTCTGATGGACATGGCTCTCTTCAACAATGAGAGGATTCAAATCAGTTCCAATAGATCTGTAATGAACAGAACCAACTACACCCAGAGAAAGAACACTGGGAAATGAGTATGGACCTCAACATAACATTTCCACTCTTTCTGTTATTGTTTGCTTGCATTTTTGTTTTTTCTTCTCAGGTTATTTTTACCTTCTTTCTAAATCTGATCTTTCTTGTTCAACAAGATAACTATGAATACATATACATATATTGTATTTAACATATATTTTAACATATTTAACATGAATGGGACTACCTGCCATCTAGGGGAGGGCATGGAGGGAAGGAGGGGAAAAGTTGGAATAGAAGTTTTTGCAAGGGCCAATGTTGAAAAATTACCCATGCATATGTTTTGTATATAAAAAGCTATAATTAAGAAAAGATTTTAAAAAAGAATGATGTATAACAACCAATCATAATTAAAATTTGTTTCCATTCTTCCCACAGAAGCTTTGTGTGTTTTGGGAGAGAATGACAATACAGGTGTATGGGGAGAATATTTTGTAGCTATTCTGTTTCCTATGCTGTAAGTTTGAACTAAGTTTGCATTCTGACTAAACTGTTCATGGGAAGCAAATTAGTGGAAATTTATGAGCTCTAGTGTTAAGTGAATGAATGCATAGAGTTTTAGATCTTCATTCTCCCCTCACACACATTCTCCTTCCCTTATTGAGCATTCAAGGAAAACAAAATCTCTGTTACAAACACATATAGTAAATCAATAAAAATTCCTTCATTGTTCATGTCAGATGTACAAATAAAGATATGAATATAGATGATAAAAGCAGATAAACTACGAATATATCTCAATTTACACTAAATTCATCACATCTCTACCTTTCTATCTGGTGGTGATGTTTCCTCATGACACCTCTAGAATTATAGTTGGTCATTGTGTTAATGAGAATTTCAAATAGTTTTCTAATACTACTGGCTCAAGGTGCTATTCTGATGTATTTACCCTAATATCAGTTACAAGATAGATAATAAACATCATCTAACTACTAAGAGTTACTATCTCCTCAATTGTTAAAATCTTCCCCTAGTGTCCCAGAATGATTTATGCAATTAACATCAATTAGATTTTAACAAAGGGATATTTACTGGGAAGATATGACAATAACAGAAAGTACACATATACTACAGAGTAAAGACACACTCGTCTCTCTACCAACTGGAAAAAAAAGTAGAATTAAACTTAGTGGTTGGTATAATGTTCATCTAAATTTAGCATTGTCAGTCTTTTGCTTGTAAAATCCAGTATCACAGAAGCCAAATCCAGTTTACTTTTTGATTAAATATTGTAGCTTATTCTTTATTGTTTTCAGCAGACAGAAAACTCTAGTTGGTTTAGGACTAGTTCCTGGATCTTTCAAGACATCAAGATAATGCTGCCTCTCCAATACTTATCCACCTAAGAGCAAGAAAAAACAAATTAAAAGAACAAATAGTTTCTTTGTTCATGGTCACATGTTGGTGTGATTGGGGAGTTAGGAAGCAGGAATTAAGAAGCTTCTATCATTACTATTACTATCTCTCTTCTCATCTAAAGGCTTAAAATTCATATCTTAAGGATATTTCAAGGATAGAGATTGAGTTTTCCCAGTTAAAGTAACTCTTTTCAAGCAAACAGAAACAGTCATAGAATTACTTCATATGTTCCAATTACTATGTAGAAGATTGCATCAGGCAAAGAACTCTACTCATGATCATTAGGGCCAACCTTTTATTAGCTAGTATCTTGTAGAAATGGTTCATGAGCTGTCCTTGAATAAGCAAATATGAGAAATTAAGAAATTAATTTTGAATTTCTCAAAGTCCTACAAATTTCCATAATACTGAGAGTCAATAATTTTAAAGCAAAAATGAGCACAGATGAATAAAATATAATGAGAAATACGGTTTAGGTTAAAAATGAGGTCAAATCATGTAGCCCATTAGCAGCCTCACATCTATATATCATGAACACCTATTTTAAGAAGAGAGTCAGAAAACTCATATTAAAAAAAATACTACAGCAACATTAATTGTTACAACAAAAATCTAGGGAAAATGTGCTCAGCATTTGGATAATAGCTGAACTATTTTAATAATAAGTTCTGATTATTAAGAATTCTAAGGAATATGAAAAGAATTATATATAATGATACAGATTAAAGAAAGGGGAAGTAAAAGAAAAATATAAAGTATTACTATAAAATTTAATACAAATAATAAATAATTCTGAATTTTCTGGCCAAATTCAATGGACAACATTGGTGTGAAATTATTCAAGGAAAAAAAGTATGTCTTTCCTCTCTGTAAACAACTGGAAAATTACAAAGGAATATGTCATGTAATGTCATCGACAGTCATCCTAACATGTTTTTTCTTAACTGTTCTCAGGAAATGTACCTTCAAAGGAAGGGAGTTGGAGAATTTAATTTATGGTTTATCAAAATGAAACTTATCAATAATTTAAAAAGGGAGTCTGAGGGCATTGTACATAGTAAACATCAAACACAAAAGAAATAAAATTTACTATATTATCACATGACAATCAATTTAATCAATATTTATTTGCTTTGTATAAGAAATTTAAAAAAAAATTCTGTACAAATATGAGTCATTTTTGAAACAGCTCTCTGAAAGTTTACTGTGAACTAATAAAAGTCAAAATCAACACCAAATTAAAAAAAGAACATATAAGAAAACATTATACAAAATTACAATAGGTTTCATTTGGCCCAGTTCAAATTGATGTTTAAAAAAATAGGAAATAAATAAAGAAAAAGATATCAATGCTGGGAGATTATAGTATTATGTCACCAGTAAAGAAAAATTAAAACACCTGAATTTGAATTGAGCTCTGCTATTTACTACCTATGGGACTGTGAACAAATTACTTTCTCTCTCTGATTCTCAGATTCCCTGTGCTGTCCTCTAATCCAGTCCCCATGGAATAAATGGTAAATGAAGTTTTTTTCTGGTCTAAATACATATTCAAGACTATAGTATGATTTTCCATTGAAATTTAACCTAATAATAAAATCACCACAATAAGACCAATCCCAAAGATTCTGCCAACAAATTTTTGATCCCTTTGTCACACAGAGAAATGTGAAACAATAATTTAAAATATAAACTAATTTGCAAAATGTTATAGATGAGAATTGTGTAATGATATGAATCACATTCATGTGTGGTTCATGAAAAAGTTAAGAGCAGAAGAAAGGGGGAGAATCTTGGTACATAAATCAACTAAATCAGGTTATTCCAGTATAGCATTGCTTTAATAAAAGAGAAAAAAGAAAAGAAAAGGAAGAAAGAAATGAAAGAACATTTCTCATGTAAAAACACAAAAGAAAAAAAAACAATATGAAGAGAAGATCAGGAAAATACTGAGCTGTGGAAGTATAGTAGATTAATTTCACATAGGAAAATGGGAGATGAATAACTGAATAGAGACCAGGAAAAATCAAAAGTAAGGGAAAGTTCAATAGACCTGTCCTCTGCCACAACTATTCCAATGAAAACCAAGGAAGATCCCTAGACAGAGACAGAAAGGCACAGAGACAGAGAGAGATTGGTATAGAAACCTAACAAAAAAATAGGAAGAATCTAGAAGAGACCAAAAGAAGGGAATTAAAGAGATGGTAGATTTGGGATGGTAGATTTGGGAAGAATTAATTCATAAGCAAACCACACTCTATATTCAGATGGAAGATTATAAAGAAAGTTGTAAAAATAAAGGAAGATAAGAAAGTGTGAACAGGGAGTGTGAACAGGGTCTAGAAAAGGGGAAATAAGAATAGCAGAGAAGCTGAAGCAGATTGCATTAAGATAGAATGATGGTGTTGAGCAAACAATATTCTCTTTTTTTGTAAAAAAGGAAAAATATGTCAAGGAAAGGAAAAAATGTAACAGAGTATAGTGGGTAAAATAGACAATAAATTTGAATGCAATGAACTCACCTATAAAGGAAAAAAATGTTTAGCAGAATGATTTAGGGGGAAATTCCAACAACATGTTGTTTATTATATAGCTAGGGAAAGAATATCATGAGGAAGAGAGGATCGCAGCAGATTATATTAACAATTTTATTACAAATAAAATTTTTAAAATATTTTATATAAACAAAATCAATATAGTACATTTAACTATAGAAAATATTTGCATTAAACTTCCCTGAAAAAAAAATCTCATTTCTAAGCTATATGAAAACAGATTCAGTTTTATATAAATGTGACAATTCCCATTTAATAAATGGCCAATTGTCTATATGTTATCAATAAAGTCTAGCAACAAGAAATAGAAAGAGAAATTACATTTAAAGTATCTGTAGATAATATAAAATAATTGAGAGTCTATTTGGCAAGAAAAATCCAGGAACTATATGAACAAAATTACAAAACACTTTCCACACAAATAAAGTTAGAGCTAAACAATTGGAAGAACATCAAGTGCTCATGGGTAGGCTGAGCTAATATAAAAAGAATAACAATTCTATCTAAATTAATCTACTTATTTAGCGCTATACCAAACTGCCAAGAAATTACTTTTATAGAGGTAGAAAAAAAATAATAAATTTTAACTGGAAAAACAAAAGGCCAAGAATTTTAAGTGAATTGATGGAAAAATGCAAAGGTGGCCAACTGTACTAGACCTAAAACTATATTATAAAGTAGCAGTCATCAAAACCATTTGGTACTAGCTAAGAAATAGAGTAGTAGATGAGTGGAATAGCTTAGGTTCATAACACACTAAAGTCAATGACTATAGGCATCTGGGTTTTTTTAAACACAAAGACTCTAGCTTCTGGGATGAGAACTCACCATCTGACAAAAATTACTGGGAAAATTGGATAATATTTTGGCAGAAACTAGGCATTGACTAACACCTAATACCCCATACCAAGATAAGGTTGAAATGGGTTCATAATTTAGATACAGTGATAATATAAACAAATTAAGAGTATAAGGCATAGTCTATATCTCAGATCTGTGGAGAAGGAAGGAATTTATGGCCAAACAAGAACTAGAGAATATTATGACATGCAAAATGGGTAATTTCAATTATATTAAATTTTCAAGGCTTTGTATGAATAAAACCAATGCAGCCAAGATTAGAAGAGAAGCACAAAACTTGGGGGAGAGGGAATTTTTCTTTCAGTGTTTCTGATAAAGGTCTCATTTTTTTAAATATATAGAAGAATTGACTCAAATTTATGAGAAGACAAGCCATTCTCCAATGGATAAATGGTCAAAGGATATGAACAGACAATTTTCAGATGAAGAAATTAACACCATTTCTAGTTATATGAAAAAATGTTCTAAGTCACTGTTGATTAGAGATTTGCAAAGTAAGACAACACTGAGGTACCACTTCATACCTCTTAGATTGGCTAAGATGACAGGAAAAGATAATGATAAATGTTGAAGGGGATGTGTAAAAACTGGAACACTAATTCATTGTTGGTGGAGTTATGAACTGATCCAACCATTCTGGAGAGCAATTTGGAACTTTGCCCAAAAGGCTGCATCTCTATTGTCTCTACTGGGCCTCTATCCCAAAGAGATCATTAACAAAGGGAAAAGAATCCACATGTGCAAAAATGTTTGTAGCAATTCTTTTTGTAATGGCAGGGAACTGGAAACTAAGTAAATGCCCATCAGTTGGGGGATGGCCAAATATATTGTGATTTATGAATGTTATAGAATATTATTGTTCTATAAGAAACAATCAGCAGATTGATTTCAGATTTCTAGAGAGAGACTTATTTGAACTGTTGCCAAGTGAAGTGAATACAACCAAGAAAATATCATACGTAGCAACAGCAAGATTTTGTGATGATCAACTGTAATGGATTTGTCTCTTTTCAGCAATGAGATGATTCAGGGCAATTCCAATGGACTTGTGATGGAGAAAGCTATCTATAGCCAGAGGGACTGAAGGTGGAGCACAGTATAGTATTTTCATTATTATTGCTCTTTACTGGCTTTTCTTTTTTCTTTTTTTATCTTTTGATCAGATTTTTCTTGTACAGCATGATAAATGTGGAAATATGTTTAGTAAGAATTCCACATGTTTAACCTATATTGGATGGCTTGCTGTCTGGGGGAGTGGAAGAAGAAAGGGAATGAGAAAAATTTGGAACATGAGGTTTTGCAGGGTTGAAAATTGAAAGCTATCTTTATAAGTATTTTGAAAAATAAAAATATATTATTATTTATAAACAATAAATGGCCATTTAATTATATATTAAATATATTAATAATAATAAATAGGCAATTTTCTAATCAAATTATCAATAACTGTGGAAAAAATCTACTATAAATGCATTAAATTAAAACAACTCTGAGGGCCTACCATACAGATTGCCAAGGCAACCAAAAAAAAAAAAGAAAGAAAAATAAAAAAAGGAAAATGACAAATGTTGAAAGAGCTAGAAGAAAATGAGCACATTAATGCACTGTTGGTTTAATTGAATTGGTCCAGACATTCTTAAAAGCAATTTGGAACTATATACAAAAAGTTACTACGCTGTGACTTCCCGATGAACTATCAATATCTCCAACAGGCCTATGTTACACAGACATCTTACCATAGAATTAGAAATTATGAAAAAGACAATTCCAGAAACACCTGAAAAGACTTGAACTATATGTATTTAGAATAGGAGTAGGGAATCTTATCCTATCTTATCCTATTTTCTGAAATACAAATGAAAGGAGCCTGAGGAGAGATGTGAGTTGCCATTGTCTCATAGGTTTTTAGCAAGGAAGATGAAGAAAGCTAAATATATAAAGCCTATAGATATAGATGTTTATATCTATAAAGATATACCTACACAGGAGTAGCCACAATATAGGAAAAAAGGTTTTACTTTGTTCTAAAGAAATAGGACAGGATGAAGGTGAAATAGCCCTGTGTATTAAAAAGATATACTCATGTTGAGACATCCAAGATTCTGTCACTTGCTATTAATGATACTCAGAGCAAGCTTGTACTTAACCTCCCTGGATCTCAATGTATTTTGGGAGAGCTAATTTCAAAGTGTTTAGAGAAAGCATAAATAAGATCCCATCAACTAAAATCTACCAGAGAAGCCACCCCAGCAGTGAGATAAAACTAAAGAATGAAATTCTGAAATGATAGAGAAATAATTCCAATGAAAATTTTAAAAAAGAACTGTCCAAAAATGCCAATGTAAATGCAAAGAAAATTCATCAAACAACAGGAACTGCTAATAGAGTTAGTTAATAGAAAATGGTGTCGTTTTATAAAAACTGAATAGTGAGGACTTCCAGGAACTAGGATGGCAGAGTAAGCAGTGGATCACTGTAACCCTCCCATATTCACCTCCTGGCAACCCTAAACCAAAAACCTTCCTGGAGTGGAAGAACCAGCAAGGGGTCAGGTTGAAACAGTCTATTAGCCAAGTAAACTTGGAGGATCAGCAGAAGGAATCTGTCTTACCAGGTAAGGAGTTAATGCACAGTCCAAGATAGGAAGTTTTCAGATCAGCTGGCTCAGAAATAACCTATCTGGCTTCACCACATGCCAGACAGAACTACTAGGACCCCAACTCAGTTCTCAGGAAAAGTGATATCATAAGGGACTTAATAAGGTTTATCTGTTTACATTTCTACATGGGAGAATGATACTTGTAACTCATTAGAACTTTCTCATTATTGTGGCAGTTAGAAGAAATATATATAGACAGAGAGCACAAATGTGACTTGAATGTGAACAGATAATATCTAAAAACTAAATAAAATTAAGAGATGAGAGAGGAATATACTAGGAGAAAGGGAAAGAGAAAGGTGAAATGGGATAAGTCATTTAACACAAAACAGGCATACATACACACACATACACACCCACACACACACACACACACACACACACGCTTTTGTAATGGAGGGAAAGGGAGAGTGGAGAGGAAGAGAAAGTCAATCTTATTTTCATTGAAATTGGCTCAAAGAGGAAATAACTTACACACTCAATATGGGTATAGAGATCTATCTTACCCTGTAGAAAAGTAGAAAGGAAAGGGGATATGAGATAGGGTATATTGGGGGAGAGGGTAGTTAGAAGCAAAACACTTTTAAGGAAGGACAGAGTTAAAAAAAAGAGAGAGTAGAATTAATGGAGGGGAAAATACAGTTAGCAATAGTAATTGTGAAAAGAGTTTTGAAGTAATTTTCTCTGATGAAAGTCTTTCATTTCTCAAATGTATAAGAAAAAGAATCAAATTTATAAAAACATAAAATAAAATGAGTGTAATTTCACAATTGATAAATGATCAAATGATATGATCTCTGTCCAAAGGACTATAAAAACATGCATGCCCGTGTCCTTTGGTCTAACTATACCACTACAAAGAAATTAGCTTTTTTTTAAAAAGGAAAGTAATTATGAAGGAAAATAGTCCTGATGTCCTGAAAACACAGGGGGAAAGAGGCACTGAAAGAATTCACCAATCACCTCGGGAAAGAGATTCCAAAGTAAAAATTCCAAGGAAAATTATAACAAAATTTTGGAATTACAAGGTCCAGGAAAAAATATTTCAAGTAGCTAAAAAGATACAATTCAAATATCAGGGAGTCACAATCAGGATTATGCAGGATTTGGCAGCTGCAAAAAATACAATAATTTAAGGAGTGAGGAGAAATGGTCATTTAATGAAATAAAAGGATTTCAAGTTTTCTTAAGAAGAAGATCAGAATTAAACCAAAATTTTGCCTTCCAAAATCAAGACCCTAAAAAGGCATAAAAAACTAAAAAGGGATTCAATAGAGCTAAACTCTAAACTGCACAGGAAGATAATACTTGTAATTCTTAAAAATTGTATCACTGATAGTATAACTAGAAGGAATATACATAGATAGAAGGCACAGGTATAAGGTGAATTTGAGGGAATGACATGAAATAGTTAAAAGATGAGAAAGGGGAATACACTGGGTGTAGAAGGGAGAGGTATAATGGTGTAAGTTATCTCACATGAAGAGGAATAAAATATCTATTACAATGAAAGAGAATATGGGAGAGTGGGAGATGAGCAACATTTGAAACTTACTCTCATAGGTATTGTCTCAAAAAGAGAATAATATACACAATCAGTTGAATATAGAAATCAATCTTACCCAACAAGGAAGTAAGAGGGGAGAAATTAAGTAAAGAGGGTGAGGGACTGATAAAAGGGAGGGCAGATCAGGGGAGGTAGTAGACAAGCAAAAACTGGTAAGGAGAGAAAGGAAAAGGATAAAGAGGACAAACAGGAGAAACAATAGCATGGAGGAAAATACACAAGTAATAATTTTGATATAGTAAACTAAAAGGCTTTTGTACAAACAAAACTAATACAACAAAGATTAGAAGAAAACAGGAAACTGGGAAACAATCTATAGCAAGGATCTCTGATAAAAAACCCTATTTCTCAAATATATAGAGAACTGAGTCAAATTTATAAGAATACAGATTATTCTCCAATTGATAAATAATAAAAGAACAAACATAACCAGGCAGTTTTAAGATGAAGAAATCAAAGCTATCTATAAACCTATGGAAAAGTGCTTTAAATCATTACTGATTAGAGAAATGCAAATTAAAACTACTCTGAGGTACCACTTCACATCTGTCAGCTTGTCTAATGTGACAGAAAAGGGAAATGATAAATGTTGGAGAGGATGTGGAAAAATTGAAACATTAATACATTGTTAGTACAGTTGTAAAATGATTCAACAATTCTGGAGAGTAATTTGGAACTATGCCCAAAGGACTATAAAACTGTGCATACCCTTTGATACAGCAATACCACTACTAGGTCTGTATCCCAAATATATCATAAAAAATAGAAAAGGACCCACACATACAAAATGTTTGTAGCAGCTCTTTTGTGGTAGCAAGGAAATGGAAATCAAATGGACGTCTTTTGGAGAATGGTTAAATGAGTTATGGCATATGAAAATGGAATACTATTGTGCAATAATGAATTATGAGCTTGGCAGATTCCAGAAAAACCTGAAAGACATATATAAACTGATGCACAGTAAAATGAGAATCAGGAAAATATTTTACATAGGATCAACAGCACAATGATCCAAACAAATACAAAGAAGCGATGAAAGAAAATGCTAGATTTCTATCCAGATAAAGAATTTGAATGCAGCTTGAAGCATAATTTTTTTTGCTTACATTATTTTTTCTCATGTTTTCTTTTTGCCTTCTGATCTGTTTTTTCTTTCATAACTGTGACTAATATGAAAATATGCTTTGCATGATAGCACATGTATAATTACATTAAACTATCATCCTTAAAGAAGGGGAGCAAAGGAAGGGAAGGAGAAAATTTTGGAAGTCAGAACCTTGTTAAAAAATTAATGTTAAACATTTTCTTTACATGTAGCTGCAGAAGAAAATAAAACACTACTTTTTTTTTAAGACTAAGCATTCTCTAAAAAAAAAATTATGAATAAAGTTTAGGAGTGCTAAAGGCCAGAATGATCTGAAACTGGTAAGGAATGCTAAGGACAATAAAAATGTTGTATTACAGTTTTTTTGATCATCATATAGATTGATTCTATCATGATATTATATCATGATAGAATTATTGCTTGTGTTTGTAAGGGATGGTGAGATATAAACCAACCAATCACAAAAAACCCAAAAGCTCAACTCTGTTATTTTGCTTCTGCTTTCTCAGCTTAGAAGAATAAGCATTAGATTGGAAAGGACTGGGGAAGAGGGAAGGAATTATTGGATAATTAATATATATGATAAATCAACAGATAGTAAGAGCACCTAAGTATCTTGGACCAATTCAAATCAGCTGACCCTGATGAACTACATCCTCTGGCACTGACAGAATAAGCTGTTGGACCTTTGTTAGTGATAAAGATTATAGACATCAAAGACATAGAACAGAATTTAAAAAGTATAAATATTCTTCCAGTTTTCAAAAATGAAAGAATTAAGTCTGAAAACTATAGACTAATGAGTTTACCTTTGATTCTTGGAAAATTTATACAATACATTATTAAAAGCACAATTAGTGAATATTTACAAATGGAAACTGATTTCAAAATGCTAACATTGTTTTATTAAAAAAAAATTGTGTCAGACTCACCTTTTCATTCAAAGTTAATTAGCTGATTTCAATCACTCATTTATTAGGTTGCTATTATGTGACAGGTACTGTGCTAGACACCATAAAGATAAATATTACAATACAGAGATAATAATGAAGTTGCTCCTACCTTCTAGGAGCTTATATTCTATTTAATGAAATACTATAAACACAAAATGATCAAGGGTGGTTGAGTACTAGCAATTAGAAGATCAGAAAAATACTTATATAGATCATTGTTGAGTTTATTATTGAAGGAAACTAGGAAATTCTAAGAGGTATAAGTGAGGGAATTCATTCCAGAAACTGGGAACAAATAATGCAAAGACATGGACATGGGAAAATGCATGCCATATATGGAAACAGTAAGAAGTTATGTAAAGAGATGGGAGTTGTCATTCAGGTGTTTCAGTTATATCCAACTCTTTGTGTCCTTATTAAGGGTTTTCTTGATAAAAGATAGTCAACTAGTTTGCAATTTCCTTCTCCAGCTCATTTTACAGATGAGGAAACTGTGGCAAATAGGGTTAAGTGACTTGCCCAGGATCACACAGTTAGCAAATATCTGAGGTCAAATTTAAACTCAAGTCTTCCTGACTCCAACCACAATGCACTATCCACTGTCACTTA
This sequence comes from Sarcophilus harrisii, assembly GCF_902635505.1. Taxonomy (NCBI): domain Eukaryota; kingdom Metazoa; phylum Chordata; class Mammalia; order Dasyuromorphia; family Dasyuridae; genus Sarcophilus; species Sarcophilus harrisii. The sequence goes on from NC_045428.1 coordinate 519,684,125, forward strand.
GCCCTAGAATTGGGAATAAGGTATTAAAAGCCGTTGATTCTGGCCAAGATGTTCAGGTCTCTTTTATCTTAAGTAGAAGAGTTTATCTTCACTATTAAGAGTAACAGGGATGTGCCTGAGTTAATAAGATGAGGAGAGATATGAACAGACTTGTACTTTAGTAAAATTCTATGGTATTAGGTAAAAAAAGTTTGGAATGGAGAGAGATTGAATGTGGAGACAGACATTAATTAGAAGGCTTTTGCAATAATCTAGATGCCAGATACCCTCCACATTGTTTAAATGCCAAAAAGTACAGTATCTGTAAGCACAATTGAATTAGGTCGGAAGAAACATGAGATGTCCGAAGTTAGAGAAGCCACCCCAAATGTTCTTTGGGATTATTTGTGTCTGACCTGTGACAGAGCATTTCAAGCCCATATTGGTCTGATCAGCCACAGGTGGACATACTATAACTGGACTCTAACAGAGATATCATTTTGGTCCTCTGAGGATAAAGGACAACAACCAAGTGAGAGATAAAAAAAGTTTGCTCTTGGGCAGGTATTGTGAATGAAATGAGGGGGATTTATACAAGAGTTACTTTAAGGTCAAATAAGATTTGTCAACAGGTAATATATGAGGTAAATAGTTAGGAGTTAAAGATAAGTTTAGGAGCCTGAATAAAGGAAGATAGTAGTTCCCTCAGTAGTTATTTTTTTAAAGTTGGAAAATTCAAGGGCTTGAGGGGAAAGATATTGAGTTCTGTTTTGTACATGTTGACTTTCAAAAAGCCATGGGATGTCTAGTTCAAGGTATACAACAAGTAGTTGGTAACACAGGATTATAGTTCAAGATAAACTGGGGCTAAACATTTGGATTTCAAAATCATATACAAAGAGATGATAATTGCACTCATAAGAACAAATGAGATCATCAAGAACACACACTTGTGGCTTACCCACAGTTTATAACTGTGACATGGATGATAGACCTGTGAATCATGGAACATCATGATCTTTAAAGAATGAGTTGGGTACAGCATTAATATGAATGGTGCAAGCATGCATTAAATGGTTTAAAAGTAATATACATAAAAGAAATGATGAAAAGGAAATATGGATCGAGGAAATTTATAATTGAAAAAAAAGAACGAGTTGATTATGTTCTGCCACCTCTTTCTCACTATCCATACTTTTCAATTATTTTCCACTGATATTGCTCCTTCCAAAGTTCTTGGTGTTCTCTTAAATTCTAAATTTAGTGATCTTTTCTCAGATTATAATTGGAGGATAATTTTATCTTCCTCATTCTCCTGAATCTCTCCTCCTTTTGATCTCATGATACTACTCTGAACTGGTTCCCCTTATGTCTGACCTCTTGGATGGATGATTCTCCATCCATCTCCTGACTCCTTATTATCTCTTTCCCAGAGATCTGTCTTAGACTGTTTTCTTCATTTTGTCTCCCTTTGAAAAATCTTATCATATTCCATGTATATCATTTCTATGCAAATGATTCTAAATCAATACATCTTTTCCTCTTGAATTTCAGTAACATATCATTTACTATTTATTAGTTATCTCTAACTGAATTGTCCATAGACATGGACAAATTCAACATGTTCACAGCTGAGTTCATTTTTTCTCTCCCAAATCATCTCCTCCTTCAAATGTTCCCATTTTTTCCTTGAGTGCACCATTTTCTTAGTCACTCAGGTTCATATCTTAGAGAATTCTTTAACTCTCCTTTCTCCCTCAGTGACTCTATTCAAAGTTGTAAAGTCTTTTCAATTCTACCTCCACAATAGGTTAATCTGATGCCTTTCTCTTTGTTCACATGGCCATCATCAAAATTCAGACTATAATTTTTTTTTTACTTAGACTTTTGAGACAGTTTTATTGTTAATTTCTCATCTCCTCTACACTCCAACCCCATCTAGTCTACATTCTACACAACTGACAACATAATATTTCTAAGGAAAGAGTCCAATAACCTTGTTATTATTGGATAAGAATTATAAATCAAGACCTGACAAGATATTAGAGGCCAACTATAAACAACTCAGCCAGGCACCGAAGGTCTTCCAGAATCTGACTCTAACTTTCTGTTCCACATTTATGTTGCTATCTTTCATTTATTTCAGATGGGTACATGAGATACTGATGGAAGAACAAAGGTTGAGTAGGATATAAATTAGCAATGTATTTTTAATTGGACTTATGAAAGATATATCTGAGAGCTGATAGGCATTTTTCCCATTTATATCATAAGCATCTCTTATTCCATATCATCATGTATAGTCAAATCATGATAATGATCAAGATTTTAATCTCAAAACAGTGTCAATCCCTTGTTCCGGTTCTAATATGAAATTAAGAAATGATATGTTTATGGGGCTCTTAGAGAAATTGTGAAAAATTGCCAGAATGCTCAACATATACAAAGTCTCAGTTTTTTTTAAAAAAAGAAGGAAATTAGCATACTATAAACTATGGATCAAACATTTTGATCCCATCTCAAACATATTCTAGAATTAATTCTTAAACATATGGTTTAAGAGCGCTTAAGAATGGAACTAGTTAGCAGTAGGGGTTCTGAAAATAAGTCATACTAAATGAATCACAGGTCAAGACCCCCCAAAAAATGTTATGAGGAAAATATCTCTTTTCTGAGTTCATTTGGTAGATAACTGATGCCAAAAATTATATTTACCACAGCATAAAAGTTATACAAGTAAAACACCTCTAGGTTTTATTATTATGCTCAAGACTATTATTATGCTCAGGCCTCAAAGAAAACCTAAACAATCATTAAGAATATGATCAGCATTCTTATGGGTAAATCATGTTAGAGTGACTAGAAAAAAAATTCTTTTACATATTGCAAATTTGTATATTCCTCTTAAGCTATAAAAATTAAGAAAGAAATGTATAATAACAAACTTCTTTCAAAATCATAAATTTGAACAAATTTGTTAAAGCAGAATCATATTCTTACACATTCTCTAAGGAAACAAAACTAATCAAGCAAACTCTCTAAGTAAACTAAGTTATTTTGGATTAAGTTACATTTAGAAAGTTCACAAATAGGCTGGATGAGAGGGATGATTTACATGTCTCCAAGATAACCAAGAAGACTCAGTATCAGAAAAGTGCTTCCTAGCTAGGGCAGCTAAATAATCAAATCACTTTGACTCCCCTTTGGCTTCTGTCCCAGTAATAGCAAGTCTTTCTTTATTCCATGAGTCATATTTTGGTCAGATAAGAGTAATATTAACCCAAGACAGGCTTTCATTTAACCAAAAGTTGCAAGAGGAATGACTCCAAGCCCTGAACAATAAAAAATTAAAATTAACAAAAGGAAACCAAATATTCCAATGTCAAAAATGTAAAGTATTCTACTTAGATTCATATAATTGTATCAATACCAAATGAAAGTGACTTAGTTTTAAAATAATTTTTATAGAGAAAAACCAGAATTCCTATTTGACTAGGAAATTCAATATACTTATATTGAATATGTAATAATATTGAATATATAATATCCAATATAATGAATATATATTGACTTTTTTAAAAAGGATGCCATCTCGGGCTGAATTAATGGAAATATATTATCCAGATCAATGTTCTCAGGACTGTCTATTGTCAGATAATATCTGATATACTGTATCTAGTTCTAAGTACCATATCTCAATAGTAAAATTGATAAACTAGAATACATATCCAGAGAAAAATGACCAAAATGGTAAGAAAAAAAGTGATTAAAAATAACATATAAAAAGATAGCAAGAAATAGAAAGGAACATAGTGGGATTTGATATGTCTTCAAAATTTTTTTAAAGGATCACTAGAAGAGGGATTAGGAAATTTCTAGAGATAAAATTCCCTCCACTAATGAACATGATCAACTATTTTGGAACTTAAAATCATAACAGTTGGACCCTGATGATTCAGAGATAGACTCTGAGAGATTTAAATTTTATTTGCTCAGGATCATATAGTCAGTACAGGAAATTTTAATTTTTGTCTTTCTGAAACTAATACTATCCTTCCTTTTAGGACAAATATTGTCATTTCCTTTTACAGATAAGAGGTTCTAACAATTAGAGCTGTCTGAAAATGGAAGACCAAATGGAATTGCAGAAAAACATTTGACTTAAAATAAGCTAAGCTACATTGAAGTCTCAGCTTTTACTAGCTGTGACCTTGAGGAAATTACTTATTGTTTCATGACCCAAGGTTTATTTATCAATAAAATGAGTCTTTTTGATGCCCAGCTGAGCTCTAAGGTGTTTTTCAACTCTAAATTTATCATCCTGTGGAGTAAGCTACTCCTAGGAATGACAGAAGCTGGATGCCCCAACCATAAGCTCCCCTAGCAAACAGGTCACCAGGCCAGAAAGAAAAGGCACCAGAAGAAAGATAGTACGAGTTTTGTTTAGCATTGTTATAAGTGCCAAGAACATCCTCTGATCAGCATTTTGCTGCAAAGCAGGATTTCAGGGAACCATTCACTGATTGAGAAATGAGATTCATTTGCATTTAGAATATTGCTGCATGCAGTACTTGATATTAATCTATTCTAAAAGGTTTTTGAGTGAATGTGCCTTCAGAGGAGGCATATCTATAAAGCAATGAGACCAACTGTACAAGCTACATTAGAAAGTGAATAAAAACAAAAACAAACACAAAAAAGAATTTATAAAGTGCTTACTAAGAGCCAAGAACTATGCTAAGTACTGGGATAAATATTAAAGTAAAAACATTCTCTGCCCTCAAGTAACCTCAATTGCCTTAGTTCTCTTTCTAATGATAGTTGCAAATGGGTTCACTTTAGCACACAAGTAGCACTATTGTTTCATATATCAACATACAGCAGTTTATTATGCATACAACAACATTCCGACTTTTGAAACATACCACATTAATCCATTCAATAATTTTGTGACAATATTTCATGCTGATTTAATGTTAGGATAAAGCCAAGTTAGCTTGATAAGTCTGTTACACTTCAAAAAAGATGTTAAACTAAAAATAATAGTAAAGGAAATTCCAAGATACAATCAGGAAGAAAAAAATTATCTTTATTCGTTAAAAAAAAAAAATTCATTATGGAGAAGGAAAAAAAATCACAAACAAAATATGTTTCCAGAATGGAAGAATAAGATCTCTTCTGAGTCAAAACTGACCATAGCAAAAATGCTGGTTTTTAAGTGAAGTTTGCTGCTATTCACACTGCTAAACTGTGGCAATACTCACTTGAACATAATGCTCTTGATAAGCAATAGAAGCAACTAGATGACCTCCAAATTGATCATCACAAAAAAAAAAAAATCAGTCTGAAGAAAAGAATTCTATCTTCCAAGTTGTTCTCAAAAAAACACTATGACCATACAATTAAAATTGTAAAGTTGCTTATTTATAGAAAAAAAAAAAAACACTCATTCTAGGCCAGAAAAAAAAAATAAAAGCAAACCTTAAACAAGGCCAGAAAAAAAAGTAAAAACAAAGCTTAAACAATGGATTTTTAGAACTGAAGTCTGGAGCTTTCAGTTCAATAGCTTATCAAACTGAGATTCAGAATTAAAATTTTATTTAAATAAGACCAAAAATGGGCCACTTTTATACAAAATACTATATAACCACAGGACAGCATTAAAATATGTCCATAGTTTAAAAAAAAACAGAAAAAATACAATCTCTTAGAAAAAATAAGTGAATAGGAGTTAGTGCCATATCCTTACAAACACATCCACATGTAAGGTTATGGTGTGTGCTATGTTGTGCCATGTGGGTTATGAGTGTCCACCATTCTATACAGATGTAGCTTAAAAGGGAGACATATCTTTCTATAATCCCTTCCACTCAACTTTCTCCTGAAGAAACTTTGATTACTTCCAGATGATGTGATTGATGTACCAAATGATATAGTTGTAGACACCAAATGTTGGAGTTCCATCATGTAAAGAATTCACATTGACCTTTCTCTTCAGCAAAAGATAAATTTATGTAGGAGAAGCGATTACAAACAAAATGAAAATGAACAATAGACACTAGGAATAGTAAATGTGAAATAGAGTTTGGAGAGCGTATAGTAAGGATTATTAGTTTTAATAATTAATGACAGAAAAGACAAGTTGCCTAGAGCAATTCACAATTAGTCAGAAGAAGAAAAACACCCCATGAAAATGGGGTATGCCATTTGCTAGCATTCTAAAAGAATTAATTAGATATAAGAAGGAGAAAGATACTGAGAGACATGCTGGGGTGACAAGAGACATGGAGAAGGAGTGAAGGGAAAGACACCACAAGGCAGAGTGTCATGGTGGACTGACCCAAAGGAGTTTAGCAAAGATGGCATAAGCCTTAGATAGATTCATAGGGGAAATTTAACCTCAGGGACATCTCGGATTTCTAACAGGACATAGCAAGGCGAGACTGCCCATCACCTCCACAGAGAATGGATTTCAGGGAGTTGACATAACTTGAATTTCTGCTGGGGTGACCAACATAGAAAGCAGGACCACAAAGCTAAACTGATCTCTATCAGAGTTCTTTTCCTTGCCTGCCTCAGGGAACATCAATGCTCCTGTCCCTAGACACTGAGGACCTCATAACAGAGAAGCAGGAAATTGGGGCAAAAGCCTGGCCACTCTGTTATCCTTAAGAAAGTGTAGTAAATGGTTAGAATTATAATATCTTCCCCCCTAAAATATTGTTAGTCTAGTGGGAATAATTTTTAGATTCAAGTTCAGCTTCCCTTAATAGAAGAGTCCCCTAAGCTATACATATCCAAGCCTTGACTTTCTTCCCACAAAATGTTCCATCTACAAAGTGAATAATAGTCAATCAGTAAACATATACCAAACATTATGCTAAGTGCAATACAAAAATATATCTTGTATACAGCACTATACTAAAATTCATTTTATGTTTTAAGCAAATATTAAAAAGAAAGATAGCTACTGGCTAAAAGAAATTTACAGTTCTATAATGAGGGAATATAGCAAACAAAAGGAAACTAAAAAGGGAAGACAGGAAGCTCTTAGCACTAGGCTTGATAAAGTCCAGCTCAAGGAGCACAACCTCATGGGAAATGAAGAATTTATACACATTGAATAACAAATAAATCCATTTTTTTCATTGTTCAGTCATGTCCAACTCTTATTGACCCCATTGGGGTTTTCTTGGCAAAAATACTGGAGTAGTCTGCTATTTCCTTCTCCTGGCATTTTAATGAGGAAACTGAGACAAATAGAGTTAATTTGCTCAGATCACACAACTAACAAATGTCTGAGATCAGGTTTGAATTCAGAAAAACTCATCTTTCTGATTTTGGGTCCAGCACTCTCATTGCACCACCTTGCTGCCAATAAAAATCAAAGAAGGAATACAGATGGTATATCAAAAATTATATAGAATGAATGAGTTGGAAGTAAGATTTCTCAGCTCAACCAAAAGAGAGAATTCCAGATCTCAATCAAGGAAGAAATCCCTGCTCTCTGATGTAATGAGTAGGTAATTAGAATGTTATAGAATGTTATCAAGTTGCCAGCTCCTCTACATATCTTTCTCTTCCTCCAGGGACGTGGAACCGTATGTTTTCTTTTTCAAAACTAAAAATCAGAAGACCAGGATCTCTTTTCTCCCACGCTCTCAGACAACTTCTGTTTCACCTATGTTTGGTACATTGAGTATTTAACAAGTTTTATGCAACTATCTTTGAGGCCATAACAGGGGTAGAAAAAATATGTAAGGAAATGATTACCCATCTAGAACTGGGGGAAAAGGGATAAAGAACAATAGACAACCATAAGAATAAAAGTTAATTATAAATGAACTTGTACTAATAAGTCAAAATGTGCTAAATATGTAAAATATCATTTTACATACAGTAATAGATGTCTCCTTAATCTCACTTATACCTCAGCACTTCAAAGGGTACATGACTTTGTCCCTGTGGATAGCAGTATATCACAATTCCTATAGGCTTTAGTAAGTAATCCCTATGAATTGTTTAGAATGAAAAAAATATATTATCCGGTGATCTGTGAATAAATTTAACTAAATCTCAGAAAGCAGATAGTTAATATTCATTACCAATGATAGTTAATTTTAAGAGAAAAGAGTTCTTAGGTTCTCTCTAAAGAGACCACATTTAGCCAAAATTCTGAGATATGCATCTGATAGAACAGATAATTCAGGAAGATGACAAACCTCTTTCTACTATCATATTATAACACTGATGAAATAAAATTTCATTCTATTTATGCAAAGGGAAGAAAAGCATGAGGTAGAATGTGTCAGAAATGCTGTGTTAATACTTGAAATTTCTGAAATGAGTAATATTAGAGACCTAGATTCACACCCAATCAATCCCATATACTGAATCCTGTAATAGCAACATTCTTAAATGAAAATGGGACTGACCTCATGATATTCATTATAAACTGGTGGAATGATCTTCCTCGAACAAATTCCACTTACAATACAGGGGCCTGGCTTCTAAGGTTGGCACTAGCTGAAAAAGAATCTGGAAAAAAGCCACTTCCCAAAATAACCAGGTGCAGAAAGTGTCATCAATAGTGACAAAGAGGCTAAAACTGATATGTAAGCTGGCCTTTAAATATCCAAAGAACCTTGAATAATGGAACTAGTTGAAAAATAAAACAGAAGCTATAATATTGGATTATGAAAGTAGGTCAGTTTAGCAACAGACAGTGACATAGGTGAAATTCAGTAATGAAAAGCAGTATGAGAGTCAAAACAATGATGTGAGAAAGAAAATGGATGTCTTAAAGGGCAAATGTCTCCTATGAAATCTGATCACAGACAGATGCAGAAAAGTAGGCTGAACACAGTGAGCATAGAGCTTATCTAGATGTCAAGTTATACTTCATTAAGTGGCATTTATTTCTTTGCCTTTTCTGACTCAGAAACCCTTGAGTTATAATCAAAAGGAAGATGTTGGATGTGCATAGATTTATTCATCTATGGAACACTTTGTATGATGGAGATTGGAATGAAATAAATCTTCAGGAAGGAATTTCATTTTATTAAGGAGGTAATGCAGGTCAAAACAGTTTGGAAAATGCAAAAACATTCCACAAATATAAGATGCCATTACTATTTTTTTAATTTAGAACTTTGATACCAAATTAAACAAAAAAGAGGCAATAATTTAAGAAGGATTTGGTTCTATTAGTCTACACTGCATGTTTTGTGGCATTTAAAGAAGCTTGGAAAACATAGAAAGGACTCAGAAAAGGAAAAAAAGACAACAAACCCTAAATAAAATAATCTTCTAGACTCTAAGAGGCAGTCATTCATACTAGAAACTAACTTCTCTTTATTTCCTCACCTGTTCACTCTTATTCCTGGGCTCAACATGCATACAAAGATAATATTACATTTTCCCCATGAGTTTATTTTTCTTAAGATGTTAATGAGTGCTCTTAGTAAGAAAGATGTGACAGATATTGGCACTTCAGTCTCCCCAGAACTAGCTTGGTACCCAGATTCAAGTTACTCTATAGTGGGTCATTATGTTCCTATGATCTTTTTATATATGTTCATTGTTAGCAAATCATTTAATATTCATCCCATTAAAAATCAAAACAGTTGACAATATCTAACAAAAGTAGAAGTAGATTTTGTCTATGACACTTAAACAGCACCAATCATAATCCCTTCTACAAGATAAAGATTTTCCTAAGAGGATCTTATAATGCTGATAGCTTAACTTCCTTCTTATAAATGCTTCTTTTCCTGTCCTTTCTTACCAGACACAAACTAAAATCTCTTCTACCTCTTAGGGAAAAATCTAGTCTTTCTGCTCTTCTTTACAACTCCTGAATCACAGGAGAGAAAATCAGCAAATTTGATTATCTTCATACATATTCAAAGCATCATAGCTGGGGGAAGGGAAATAACTTACAGAATGGTGTTAATAGGAGTTAGGGTGTGCCTTAGCAATTATGATAGCTGTCCTGGGCACAGCTACTGTTCAAAAAAGACATGAGGTTCAGTTTTTTCAACCCTATTCACCCAACTCACTGCTGAGTCTACCCCATAAATAAGCTCCAAGCTACATAGTGCCAGAGAGGGAAAAGAAGACCTACAATATTTCAAGTCAGGATTAGAGGAAGCATGATCTCTTGTAGCTTTGTACAACATGTTTGCCGTCCTTTTTAAAACTTAATTTAAATTGTTTAATACAAATTTCTTTTTGAATCATGTTGGAAGAGAAAAATCAAAACAAAAGGGAAAAACCACAGGAGAGAAAAAAAAAAAGTGTACATAGCATGTGTTGATTTATATTCAATCTCCATAGTTCTCTTTCTGGATGCAGATGATGTTTTCTATCCAAAGTTTATTGGGATTGACTTGGATATTTGCCTTCTTTTAACTTCCATTTTCTTTTCAGTTTCCTCAAGTTAATCGGACTATTACTTTCTATTTCTTCTTCCCAGCCAACCTATCAAGGTCATTTAGATAGTGAAATGATACTAAGAAGGTACAGTAACATGAATCAGTCACTAGGAAAACACTATCTAGGGAATCTACAAGCACATCCATTCAGACCATTCTTAAATAAAAGTGATTACTCTTTTATTCTCTAGACAAAACTTTTTTAAAAATCAAGAAATTATTGTAGTTACTCTCAAGGAAAGGCTTTATTAATTAATCAATTAATACACATTTACTAAGTGCTTACTATACTGCAGACACCATCCTAAATGCTGATGATTGATTAGTCATTCACTTTTCACTATCCAACAATTACCTGTGTTTTTGTGAAAGAAGTAAAATTCCTTTTTCTTCTTTATTTTGAGATGGTTGAATGCCATAATAATTCACTAATTAGTGCCTTGTTTCATTATCTGTAATAACTGATAGTACTTTACTCCTGGGTAAATGTCATGTCTTCCTTGTTCAATGGGTTTCAATTTCCAATGCCATCTCCATATTATATTAGCATGTGAATAGACTTCAAATAGATAGGAAACAAAGAAAATATATAAACTTTACCATACTTATACATAATACTTTCTAGTCATGCTGTGGACTAGAGAAGAAATGTTTTTAAATTCAACAACCATTTATGGAGCAATTTTGTGCAAAGCTCTGTGCTAAGTCCTACAAGAAACAAAAATCTGAATGAGATGTGTTCCTCTCTTCCTGACTCTATGTCTAGCCCTTTATTGACTATGCCATGATAGGAGACAATGATAATTCACTAAAGGTAATAATTATTTCTGACCAGAAGAAGAAATGGAATTTGAACCAGACTTTAAAAATGAATTATATTCAACTGTCATAAATTTTTAGGATATTACAGGCCTAGGGAAGAGAATGAGCAATAGTACTAAGGAAGGAAAACTTGGATCATGCTCAGAAGAGATAGTTGATCTATTTTTCTGAAGCATAATATGCAAGTTACTTAAGAGCTACAAAATTATCTCTAAAGGTTTTTCTAGCTTCAAAATACTATGATTTTATGAGTGAATAAAATAATGTAGTTTATCTTTGACAATACTAAAGAAATTGTTTAGAGTTTTCAGTTATAATAGTCCAGGATCTCTATCCAACCAATCTGTTAAACCTTATAGCAATCTGCAGGTAGAGTCTGCCACTGAAATGTCCCATGTCACCTTCAATGTGGCAACCTTAGGTATACATCAGTCCTGACCATCAAAAAATATTCTCCAGGCAGTGAACTCATCCAAGATCACTTAGGGACAAATGGGGGTTGAGAAGCAGGAAAGATTGGAGAAAATTGTGTGAAAGGGCATACAATTTCAGACCTGCTTGATGACCTCATTAGACCTTTTAGGTGTCAGGTACATATTAGCTGAAAGGGACATATTAGCTAATCTTTTCCAATGACTTTATGATTGGAAGGAAACCTCCTTAAGAAAATTATTAAACCATGGAATCATTCTCCCTATAAGCTGAACTCTCTTTTTATTTCCTCATTACCTATAATTTCTTGATATGGGGAAGAAAAGGGAATATGTATTTATATGATCCCTACCATATGCCAAACAATATGCTAACTACTTTACAAATATTTCATTTGATCTTCACAACAACTGTTGTAATCCCCATTTTATAGATGAATAAACTGAGACAAATAGGGTTATTGCCTAGGGTTCCCCAGCAAATAAATATCTTAGATTGAACTTGAATTCAGGTTTTCCTAAATCCAGGTCTCAAAATTCTATCCACTGTACCACCTAACTGCCTGACTAATAACTGTTTTCAATTAATTAAATTTGGGAAGCTATTGAATATAAATAGAAATCCAAGTTTGCTTGCCATTTTGACTTCAGCATATGCTTTTGTGAGTTGCAGCTGTCTTTTAATAGGTTTAATCATCATCTATATGATAAGCAAAGCTGAAAATATGTCTTTTTTCACCACTTTCTTTGATGATTACAAATAATTATTACCCAAATATTGGAGTCCATCTGCTTGGAGAGTTCCCAACGTCATATTCCCAATGAATGCCTAGTTTTTGTGTATCCTGGAGCTTGTGCTGGTGGATCTAAGTTTTGATTTTGCCAAATAAGAACAAAGATAAATTCAGGTGAAATTTTTACTCCACTAGGAGCTGGGAACATACATAGACATGGCATTGGGAAGTAGCATGGTGAATGGGAAGGAGGACCAAATGGCTCTGAAGATAGAGGACTTATGTCCTCACTTTTGTGAACTGGAAGGAAACTAAGCTCCCTGAGCTTCAGTGTAATGTCGGAATAACTGAGGCAAGATAGAAATTAGAGAGTTTTTAATATTTTATTTGAAGGGGAGAGATTGTGCTGGGAGCAAGATAGGATCCATGTTGCCCCCCGGACTGCATAAGTCTCAAAGTATCTAGCAACATATGAAGAATTCCAGGGATTTTTATAGGGCTCCAGTGATCAGGAGAGACAAAGGCAGGGTGGAGGAATAGAGCACTGGTGAGTGGAAACTTTTCAGCAACAGATCATAAATTCGGTTCTGACAGGTTGGGGGTAAGGACCATAAATTCTGATAAGCTGGGAGTGAAGAAAGTAGTCAAGCTAAAGACAGGAAATCTGGAACAAGAGAGATAGAGGGTGCCAGCTAGGTATCTGAGATGAACCATCTGCTCTATGGAATGCTAATGGTCAGGGTTCCCAGCCCTAATTTATATCATTCCTAATGGTCAGGAAAAGGGGGGATAACATACTAACTCAGGGAAGTTTGAGATATTATAATTCTGAGAAACTAATGCAGGAAAGCTGAGGTAATTCAGGGAAACTGAGGCAGAACAATTGTAAAGAAACTGTGGCATAACATCAGGAGCCTCATCTGTAAAATGAAAGAGTTCAACTTGATGATTTCTGAGGTCTCTTCTAGCTCTAGGTCAGTAATCTTATAATCCTTCAAGAGTCATGAATAAAATACAAAGTCAGCACTAGCATTAGATCCAGAGTAGATGGAGATCTCCCAGTTTGACAAACTTAATTTGACAGATGAAGCAACTGATACTCAAGGAAATTAAAAGACTTAAATAAGAAATAAAATAAGTAGAGAAGCTAATACTTGAAACCAGAAACACCTGATACACTGAATCACCTTCTATAGATTTCTGTTGTTGCAAAGGAATTTCTTTATTTTTGATAGCCTTAGCAATCTAAAACAAGATCCTTGTCTAGGGTTGGGTCCTATGACTATGAAGTTGAGTCCATTTTGCTTCTCTATTACAACTTTTCCCTTTTCAGGCCATCTATGACAGTCTTCTTGTCACTTTTTTTTTCAGAATATTTCTAAAGCTTCCCCATGCCCCTTGAAATTACCTGCCTATTCAAAGATTTTTGGTCGTGAGCTGAGTATAACAGCTGGCACAGTATGATGCTTTCTGGCAGCTACTTCCAACAAGGTGACAGCACAGCTGTTAGGGGGAGCATTTGTGAGTCACCCAAGTGACCTGAGGCTCCAATTTTTTTCATTGTAGCTGAAAGCTTTGAGTATTAGATTCTGCTCTGAATGCTAAGGGCGATTCATCCTCTGCCAGTGATTTTTCCTAGAGCCTTCCATTCTAATCCCACATATAATGACAGTAGCTTTTTTACCCCAGAAGGAGTCAGGGGAAATGGAGATATAAATCAGAATGTAATATGCATGACAAAATACTCCAATAGCTTCTGCTCCCTCACTTTCTGAGGGGTTGTGAGATCATTTAATATCCCTGAGTAAAATGCTAAAAACAAGAGAAACCCACTTTTCTGTGCAGGGCATTGACAGTGCTATGCCAAGACTTTCAAGTTTTTCCATATCTTTTTTTTTCCTTCCCTTCTGACTATTTTCCCAGGAGGATACTGGACTGATATTTTTGGGACTCTGAACGACCAACTACATCTCATGAACTTAATGTGGAACATTTTATTATCTCATTTGATCTTCACAATAACCCTGCAAAGTAGGTCCTGTTAAAATCTTTTTTGTTTTTTATAATATTAACTTTTTATTTTCCAAAATGCTTGCAAATATAGTTGTCAACATTCACCTTGCAAAACCTTATGTTCCAAATTTTTCACCTTACGTCCCTACCTCCTTTCTCCCCCAGACAAAAAGTAATCTAATATAGGTTAAACATGTGCAATTCTTCTAAACACATTTCCACATTTATCATATTGTACAAGAAAAATCAGATCAAAAAAGCAAAAAAATGAGAAAGAAAAAAATAAGTAAGCAAATAACAATAACAAAAAAAAAGTGAAAATACTATGCTGTGAACCACATTCAGTCCTCTCTCTGGATGCAGATGGTTCTCTCCATCACAAGTCTGTTGAGTCATCTCATTGTTGAAAAGATCAAAGTCCATCACAGTTGATTACCACATAATCTTGTTGCTGTGCAGAGTTTTCTCTTGGTTCTACTCACTTCACTGAGCATCAGTTTCTGTAAGTGTCTCCAGACCTTTCTGAAATCATCTTGCTAATCGTTTTTAATAGAACAAAAATATTCCATTACATTCATGTACCATAACTTATGCAGCCATTTCCCAACTGATGTGGAGCTCCTTAGTTTCCAGTTCCTTGACACTACAAGTATAAAATCCTCATTTTATAGATGAATAGACTGAAGCAAATAGAAGTTAAGATAACGGCTCAGCATATATCAACAATATGCAGACTAACAGACTGCAGATTTAGGGCAGAAAGTGATATCTTAGTAGCCATTTATTCCAAGCCCCTTCTTTTTATATATGATGAAATGTGCAAGTGACTTATTCAAGATCACATGGGTAGTAAGTAGCAGAACCATTATTATTGGTGTTCATTTTATTTACTATAATCATATCTTCTAAAATAGAAAAGAATCTTGGAGACCATCTAGAGTTTCTTAAACTGAGTTCCATGAACCTGGGTTTTTTTAATATAAATTTTGATAACTATATTTCAATATAATTAGTTTCCTTTACAATCCTCTGCATTTTATCTTATTCATTTTAAAATTATATTCTGAAAAGAGATCTATGCATCAACTAACTATCAAAATGGTCCATGACATAAAAAGAAGACTAAGATCTTCTATTCAATTTCCCTCATTTTACATATGAGAAAACTGAGGAAAGATATTAAGTAACTTGTCCAAGATCAT
This sequence comes from Sarcophilus harrisii, assembly GCF_902635505.1. Lineage (NCBI taxonomy): Eukaryota > Metazoa > Chordata > Mammalia > Dasyuromorphia > Dasyuridae > Sarcophilus > Sarcophilus harrisii. The sequence continues at coordinate 519,699,742 of NC_045428.1, forward strand.
ACAGGTAATAAGTAATAGAACAAGTCCCTCTGGTACTTGGAACTTTTTCATTGTCTCACTGTCATCACATAGGAATAAAAGCATGGTTTAGGAGGTGTGGTGAAAGTAGGAAATATGATGGGAAAGAAAATATGATCATAAGAAAATAGCTGAAAAAACTGACTATAGAAGCCATCTAGTCCATACAAATTATTTTTATGAGGTATTTTACATTTTCTTCCATTTTTTCATTCTTTAGAATTTTTAATATTGATTCTTAATTTCTCAGAGTCATTAGCTTCCACTTGACCTATTCTAACTTTTAAGGTATCGTTTTCTTCAATTAGCTTTTGCATTTCCTATTCCATTTGGCCAAATGTACTCTTGAAGGAGCTGTTTTTTTTTTTTCATTGAGCATCTACATCTCCTTTTCCATTTGATCAGTTCTACTTTTTAAGTGGTTTTCCAAGCCATTGACTCTTTTTTCATAAATGTCTTATATCACTTTCATTTCTTTTCCTACTTTTCCCTAACTCTCTTATATAATTTTAAACTCTTTTTTGAGCTCTTCCATGAGTTCTTTTTAGGCTTGAGTCCACTTCCAATTTTTCTTTGGGGGATTCACTCATAACTGTTTGACACTGTTGTCCCCTTCTGAGTTTGTATCTTGATCTTCCCTGTCATCATAACTTTCCATGGTCAGATTCTTGTTTTGCTGGATTTTGTTCATTGGGGGGGATGGGTCTTTTCTTTTAATCTCTGGTTAGCTGGGTGTAAGGAGTACTGTCTCAGGTTTCTTGTGCCAGTGGCAACAAATTCTGTTTACCTAGTGGCTGCAAACCCTGGCTGTTTACCTGGTACATGCAAATCCTGGCTGTTTACCTGGTGTCACACTCTGTCACCCTGAAGCCCACAGAGAACCCTTATGTCTGGTGCTGTACTGAGGGTGGGAGGTTGTAGGAGTCTGGCAGCTTCCCTCATTTTCAGCTGGGGATCTAGTCATGGTGTCTGGCATTTGATGAAGTCAGATAGAGTGCTTCTGTGTTTCCTGGGGCCTACACTGAAGCACATGGTGGTCTGGCCTCTGGAGGATGCTTGTTTGTCCAGGGCTGCTCTGAAGCATGTGATAGAACTGCAGTCTACTGGCTCTCCTGGCTATGCTAAAGTATGTGGAGGTTTACTTGTTCCATCACTCTGGGACTCAGTATATACTCCTGGTTTGCTGAGATGGGGGCTTACTGTGAGCTGGCTGAGAGCTCCTATCCTGGACTGTTCTCTACCCTCTTTAAGACTGATACTGCTAAACTGGAAAATGAATGGATGCCCATCAATTGGAGAATGGTTGGGTAAATTGTGGTATATGAATATTATGGAATATTATTGTTCTGTAAGAAATGACCAGCAGGATGAATACAGAGAGGCTTGGAATGACTTACATGAACTGATGTTAAGTGAAGTGAGCAGGACCAGGAGATCGTTATATACTTCAACAACGATATTATATGAGGATGTATTCTGATGGAAGTGGATTTCTTCGACAAAGACAAGATCTAACTCAGTTTCAATTGATCAATGATGGACAGAAGCAGCTACACCCAAAGAAAGAACACTGGAAAATGAATGTAAACTGTTTGCAATTTTGTTTTTCTTCCCGGGTCATTTTTACCTTCTGAATCCAATTCTCCCTGTGCAACAAGAGAACTGTTAGGTTCTGCACACATATATTGTATCCAAGATCTACTGTAACCTATTTAACATATATAGGACTGCTTGCCATCTGGGGGAGGGGGTGGAGGAAGGGGAAAAATCGGAACAGAAGTGAGTGCAAGGGATAATGTTGTAAAAAATTACCCTGGCATGGGTTCTGTCAATAAAAAGTTATTATAATTTTTTTTAAAAGTACTATTAAAAAAAAGACATACTGCTGATCTTGAAAATTTCTAGGGCTAAAAGATTGTCTCTTTGCTGGTCCTATTATTCCAGGATCTGTGTTGGATTGTTATTTTGTGGTTGCCTAGAAGTGAATGTTGGGAAGTTACTATAATTTACTGTTTATTCCACCATCTTGGCTCCAGGAAGAGAAGTAACAACTTATTTTTAGATAAAGAAACTGAGGGCCAAAGAAGGCAAGAGTTGACTAAGATCAGACATTAAAAGACAGCAGAGCCAACCCTCAAGTATACAAATGCCAAATCCAGCACTCTGTCTCCTGTAAGAAGGAAGAAAACTAAGGGAGACTCAACATGCTTATATACTTCTTGCCTCCTTTGAAATTTAACCACACACTCTTTCTCTCTCTTGCTCTCTCTCCTTTAGAATAAGGGGTGCTATTTTTCTCAGAGTAATTGTAACTCTCAATTGTTATTGGTTGTTAATACACTGATATTTCTAACCTATTCTGAAAATAGCTATTTCAGCTATACTCTCTTTCCTTGAGTATGGGGACTACAAAAAGAAAAACTAAGCAAGTGAAGCACAAATAAATAATTTAGGGTAAAAAAAAATGGACATCTGAAAGAAGAAAAACAGGAGAGATTATAAGAGAAAAGGAATAGTTCATATTCCACAGAATTAAAGCCAAAAGTCATTCATCATAAAAAAAACTAAAGTAGTTGGGCAAACACTAAATCTAAACACTACAAAGGAGGAGCAGAATTCTACTTCATGCTATCCCACATGTTACATTTTCCCATTATCTCTAACTCCTCTTGCTAAGGGAAACAGGGAAGTGAATGAGTAATAGCAAGGAAGATGCAAGAAGTATTAAGTGATCCCACTCACCTATCCCCTGATCTTGAAGCTGGCCCAAAGTATAATGACTTTTACTTCCTTGAGCACAGGCACATCTACACCACTCAGGATCTAGTCTCAAAACAAATTGCACCCACACACACACATTTCTCAGCAACACTACATATTACTATGGGAACCACAGGCTCTGCTCGAAAGCACCAAGCTGTGCAGCAGAGAACAGAAAAATGTAATTAGCATCTAAAAGGGAGCAAAATCCAGACCTTTGAGTTATAATCTATGGAGGGGGGACATGGCTACATGGATGGATGCCAGGCTCAGAAACGTAGTCAGGGTAAATTCAAGGAGCTGAATATGTGAACACCCAGTTCCTACAAAAAGTAGACCTTCAAAGTGATGCTCAAAATATTATGGGTACCCAAGTATTGTGATAGAACAAAAAGGGGGAAAAAATTTCCTATTAATAATAGTTTGAATTGTTCCTAACCTTCAGTTGATATAAACCCTGTTTATTGACTAATGGCTATAATTATAATTTATCTCATTAATTTGTGTTATTTTATATATGCTTAAATTCAATTTAATTAAAGAGATCTAAAAAGACATATAGAACGTACAATGATCTAAGACAAAAATCATGAAAAGGAAAATCAATTAGAGATCAAGTTCCCTCCTTTCCATTTCTTTAAGTTTTCAGCAGTATTTTCATCACAGCAACCCTAGGAACTATGAAGATATTGTAGGAAAACCAATGAGCCAAGCAAGAATGAAAAGATTTTCAGGAAGAGAAAAAGCTTTCTTTTCTTCTTTTTTCTGACATTGTATCTCTGTGTATATATTGTATTTCAAATCTCCCCATATGAGGAGATTCCCTGTTCACTTCAAAGTGAAAAAGATGTCTTATTGCATTTCCCTATTTTATAGATACTCCAGTTGTCTAATATCTTATTCTTTTGGAAGTCACTAGAATAACAAAAAGTACGTTGACAATTTCCAACCATTGTCCAGTTTTAAAGAGAATTTGCATAAACAATAACAAGTTGGAAAGTTTATTTTATATTCTATAGTAAATACTTATGAAATAAGAGCCAAGGATCTCTCTAATTATCACTCCACAAGCATTTATCACACACTTTCCATGTTCCAGGTACTGTCAAGTTTCAGACACAAGGATAAAAATGATAATGGTTTTCCCTCCAAGAACTAATAATCTATTAAAGAGGAAATATTTTTTTTCAATGTAAACAATTTGATTTGGTTTTTTGGGACTAATCCAAGTGAACAGGTATGGACAACAAAACTCACTTGTAAAGAAGGATTATTTTTCACAGTGAAAGTTAATAGGGGCATGTTCTCCCCAATAATTTAAGACTTTCCAACATATTAATGGCACTAGTTACATCAGTATGCAGAACTAACAAGACCCCCCCAAAAAAAAGGCACTTGTGCATCAGGAATGACAACAATTAAAATTCTGTCAGGTGCTTGATAGTAATCTAAGTTTTTTTTAAAAATGAAGATTGGAAGCTTATATATTGTGCTCAGAAAGATTAATGACGATATAGCTGAGTGATATTTTGGTAAAGTTACTACTACTATGCCTCAATACATACAATTTGTAGTGTAAATGAATATGTTAACCTCTTTCAATAAAGTATCTACGGTTCTAAATATTTAATTAAAAATTTTAACCTGGCTTCTATTTTACAAAAGACGAAATAGTATGTGCATAAATAAGTATATATGAGACTTTAGTGTATAGGGGCCAACAAGATTACAGATTACAGACTGTCTCCAGAACTTATTATCTGTTAAAAAGGAAGGAAGGAAAGAAGGAAGGAGGGAAGGAAGGAAGGAAGGAAAGAAGGAAGGAAGGAAGGAGGGAAGGAAGGAAGGAAGGAAGGAAGGAAGGAAGGAAGGAAGGAAGGAAGGAAGGAAGGAAGGAAGGAAGGAAGGAAGGAAGGAAAGAAAGGAGGAAGGAAGGAAAGAAGGAAGGGAGGGAGGAAGGAAGGAGGGGAGGAAGGAAAGAAGGAAGGAAAGGGAAGGGAAGGGAAGGAGAGACTGATGAATTGGAAAGAGAGAGGGAAAGAAGGAAAAGAAGAACATAAAAAAGGAGAATCACAAGCAAGACAACTTTTAAAATCACTATAGAAAATTGTATTATATGATGCATTTAAAAGAATGATCTATTTTAGCAGAAATTCACATCTCCATTACAAGCTACTGTTCTTCTTTGAATATGAAAATACTCAAGTATAGAATAACAATGTTTCATTTTAAATAAATTTATTATATATTTTAAAATAAAACCAAATTGTACATAATAGAGATTTATAGTGGCATGTATAAGCCTCTTTTTCTAAATTACTGTGTAAATGGAAGTATTCATTTTAGTTGCTACTTGTTGATATCAGTTAGTACTGCATACAAAGATCTGATATCTGAGCTATGTAGGAAACTAACATAAACATTACATACTAAAAGTCATTTCCCAGTAAATCAATAATTAGAGATACAAATTAACAATTCTCAAAAGAATTGCAAAATAAAAATGACCATACAAAAAAATACTACAAATCATAGAAATATAATTCAAAAGAACTCTAAGGTTCCTCTTCACACTTGGCAAATTAGCAAGAATGAGAAACTACAAGAATAATGAATATTAAAGAAGGTGTAGAAAGACACACATCAATGCATTGTTGAGTGAGGGCATTGACTAGAAATTGAAGAAAGCATTTGGAAAATTATTTGTCATTAAATGAATAAAGAGAGTAAAATTTCCATATCTTCGACTTAGAGATTTCACTGCTAGATGTATACCCTATAGAAAGTCAGTGACAAAAAAAAAGACCAACAAAATATTTATAGTGACACATTTAATAGTAGCAAAGAATTGGAAATAAAATAGGAGTCAATTGATTGGGAAATGGATAAACAGACTGTAGAATATGAATATCATAGAATATTACCGTGTCTGAAATAAGAATACCACTAAATCTGTCTCATTAAAACTCTTTAAAAAGAGCCTTGCAAATTCCCATCTCTTAGTCGTAGTTGCCTATTTCCAGAATTGACAACAATACACATCCTGCTGACTTTATGGAGCTGTTGGCAGATCAGTGCTTCACAATTCTTAAAGAGGGCTTCCAGTATTTCTGATTGGATGATTAGTCTACCTATGGATTCTGCAAAACCCTTAATTTTACACTGTCAATACCTTAATTTGTTAACTAATACTATTTTCTTGGCCATGGTCTTGATAGAGTTAACATTTTTAAAGAGCCCCCATCTTGGCTGGACATCGAGCCCTATAAATTAAAAGAATCTTCAAAGAATATTAGAGGGAGAGGGAAACTAGGGATTGAGAGTCATTTAAAAGAAACCTTTAAGAGTATGATGGCTCCATGAAATTAGTGGTCATGACTGTGACTGTAATAAATGTGGACCTTCTTGTTATTTTATGGTAGAGGGAGCAATTATTTCTGTTTTGATCAAAAACCCTGAGGGTTTTCCCCTCCCAGAAAGGTTTTTTTGTTTTTGTTTTTTACTAAGAGGCCATTCTTTGCTTTTATCACTAATTGGACATTGCCTCAGTCAAACTGAGACTTGTTAGAAATATTAGCCTTAAATAGCCAAGGTCTCCCACTTCATCCAGGGTCATCTCCTGTCATTCTGATCTATATTTTGCCAGTGGACTCAGGTGATTCCAGAAAAGAAAGTTAGATTGGTTACTTTTTGCAGCCCTCTCTTATTTAAGTCCAATTCACTTGAAAGTCATGACTTCATCTCCCATGGTACTCTTGGAGAATGAAGGACAAACAACAACAACTACAACAATAATCGGTAGAGGGAAATCAATCATGCAGAAATGATCCATCCAGGTCAGCACCTTTTCTACAATTTATACTATGTATTTATACTGCAATTTATACTATTTCAAACATTGAAAGGTTATGACTTACATAGGGTCAGAAAGCCAGTTCCTGTCAGAGAGGGGACTTGAGCCCAGGTCTTCCTATTTCCAAAGTGAATTGTATCCAGTATGCTATGTAGTTCTCACTCTGTAGTTTACCTTAGAGGATATGGCCTACAGGATCTTTTTTTTAGGCATCCACATGTTTTTAGTCTGCCCTCTCCAACCTTCTCCCAATTTAATTTATTTGTACTTCCTCCCATTAATTCCTTTTTCCCCTAAAGATGTCTTCTTCATATTCTCTTCCAACTTCAGTTCAGCTGATACATCTTCTCTGACTTTTCCATCTTCCATTAAGACTAAATCACACCAAAAAATTACTAAACCATACACATGACCTTCCCCTTAAGGTATAATACTACTGGGTCTTATATAGGCCCGTGCATATATTTATGGCAACTTTTGTTTGTGGCCTGTCAATTGCAAAATGACTAAAGACATTATGCATGTCTCTTTGAAATCATCTTTCCCTTCATTTCTTATGGCATAATAGTATTCCTTTATGTTAATATACCATAATGTGTTTATCATTACACAATTGATGGGCACTCCTTTGTTTCCAATTTTTTGTCCCCGTAAAAAATTGCCACAAATATCTATCAATCTATATCTATATCTATATCTATATCTATATCTATATCTATATCTATATATATATCCTTTACTCTTTATTTGATCTTTGTGGGGTACAGGACTAATAATATTATACCTGAAGTATTAAGGCAAGTGTACTGTTAAATATTTTTTTCTGTGGGATTCTAAACTGCCTTCCAGAATGGTTGAATCATTCATTGCTCCAAAACAATGTATCAACGCTTCTTTTTTACTTCAACCTAACAAATATAATTTATATTACATAATGTAGATATATATTATAAATATTTATATTTAGATGATAAACATAATTTTATTAGCCAAAAAAGTATGTTCTATTCCTGACCAAAACTTCATAATTCTTATATTTTAAGTCATCATTCATAAATTCACATACTGTTCTCAAATATCATCTTGTTGACTAGGTATTCACTTTCCAGATCCTCCTTTCTCTTCTCAAATCTTTACCTTGCATTAAGAGCAGTAAAGAACATAACATTTATGTCCCCAACTCCCTCGTTTTGTTTGTTTGTTTTCATTTTCCCTCCAGGATTTCATGTTGCTTTCTGTCCTCCTAATAAAAGGTCCCATTTAAATGACCAGAAATAGCTCATATGATCATCGGGTTTCACAAATTTCAGGTTATACGTCAAAATTCAGGTGCATGGTCATAAAATATGGTGCACTTCTATATTCACATCAATATTATAGATCTGCTCTAAATGTACTTTTTCATGTTTGTATTCTTTGGTTTTTCATATCCAATAGAAATTTCACTTACTCTGGTGACATGACAGCCTACTCTACAAGTTTTCTAATTGCATCATGGAATGACAAATAGGCTACTTAGCCATCTGTGTTTTTAACTCTATCAACTGTCACTATCAGTCAGCTGCTCAATTATCCTGAAACTTTCCTCAAAGCCTGAGGCTTTCTCATCCTACAGGATTCCTGCATGCCATCTTGTTGGTTCTTTCTTCCCACCACTGAGTTCTTTATGACCTCCATTTTTGGAAAGAACTAGGAAAGACATATTCCATTCCCCTGTTAGCTGTGCATCTCACTTTATGGACCCCACTACTAGACTCAGTTTCAGGATTGGTATAACTTCCCTCACTCCAAACTCTTCTCACATTGTCCAATATGTCAACCCCTCTTTCACTAGTAAACTGCTTTCAGGAGTTCCATTTTGAAGATAGTTTGACTGTTCTTTATTCTCCTCCTATTTGTACTTCTGAACAAGTATCCATTACTTTCCCCTTCCACAGTGCCTGGATATAATAAACATATGATAAATGCTTATTGTCTACCCACCCACCTAGAGTCACATACTAGTCTATGGTGGGATTCTTAATTTTTTATGTATTTAATGGACTCTAAGTGCTTGGATGAGGTCTGTGGACTCATCAGAATAATGTTTTTGCTTTAATTTATATTATTCAGGAAATGCTAAATTTTTATCATACATAATAAAAACAAAGATGGATTTTTTTCCTATCCAAATTCAGAGAACTCCTAAAACTTATCTATGGAACCATTGGGGGTTCATGGATACCAACTTTAGGGTAAGAAATCTAGCTCCCATATTAATAATCTAGTAGAATCTATGGCTAAGGAAAGCCATCCAAAAAAACACATATGCTTATATGCAAAGATTTAAAGGAATATTCATAGTTGCTTATCCAAGAAAACAAATGAATATAGTAAATCCTTGAATAACCTGAATGTTTGGGAAATAAGGCATTTGAATTAGCTATATTTTCCACTTATTCAGGAGTTAACTCCTCAAAATAATTTATTTTTTTCTTGGTTATTGAAAAATCTTTTAAAAATATATTAATCTATTTCACATTAATCAGTATAGTATAGTCCAGAAGACATAAATAAATCTTTCCATAGTGACTAACAAGGTTGTAGAAGTCAGAGATATCATTAAACAACATTCTAAACATTTGTTTTCACTACCATAAAGACATATATAGATATATAGAATCCCAGTAGCATAAAACTTCTGAGTTGGAAACTGCCTTAAAAATTATCTTATGGTAGCTTTATAGTGATGACATCATATTGCTTCCAGGTGTTAAGATTTATCGATTTGTTTATTCACACAGATGAAATATGTGTTGAATTGAAATCATAGGATTCTTGCTTTTCATATTAGGGAAAAATATGATATTTATAAATAACATATAGACAATGAAGGATTCATGCTAAGTAAAATAATTTGCATAGTCCTGTCCCCAATGTTTGTTGACCCTAGTTGTTTGGTGTTTTTTTCCCCCCCAAATCTCTGATTGCATTAGTAAAGGAAGCATCCTAGGCAGAAGCAATTTGTGCTATCTTAAATAATTTAAGCATGTCCACTTAACCAGTCGGTATTGGAAGTAGGACTTCAACTGGGGTTGTCCGGATTCTGAATTTGGCCTTATATTGATGACACTATATTGCTTCTAGTTATTGGGGTTTGTTGGTTTATTGATTCATACAAATTCATGAAAGGAGTTTATTTTTTTATTACTGGACTCCATTAAAGAGAAAGTATAAAAAACAATTCTAACCAACTGAAAACATTTTGTGTATTTAAATCTCTCATTTGCATCAATTACATTGTTTTGTAGTGCAATTGTTTGACTATATGGTTCCTTGCCCCTTTTAGACTTTAAGCTCTTCAAGGACAGCATTATATTTTATGTTTCATGTTTTGGTGAGAAGCAGTAGAACATAGTCCGAGATTCAATAAAGGAAGGGAAGGAAGGCATGTATTTGAGTCTTGCCTCTCACACCTACTAGCCCTATGACCTTGCTTAAGTGGCAACCTCTAAATTTTGTCAGGTAACTTTCTGAGACTATAATTTGTTGAGTTGATGCCCTTATGAATTGACGGGTATCTGTTTATTGAGATTTCCCAACATCAACAAAATGTTAAGTGTACATAGGGTGAGAGAAAGAAAAAGTTCAGAATATAGAAGCTCCCTCCACCAATGAGGATTAGCTATTTGTTTTTTACAACTTTTTTTGGAGGCAGTTAAGGTTAAATGACTTTCCCAGGTCACAGATCCTGTGAGTATCATAAGTTGGATTTGAACTCCCTTCCTGACTCCAAGACCATTACATTACATTCCCTGTACTAGCTATCTGCCCCTAGAATTCTTTTTAATATATACCATTAGAAAGCTGCCTTACAGCATTGAGAATTAAGAAATTTGTCTGTAGTTACACAAATAGTAGATATACAAGGTAGAACTTCAAAAACAGCGCTCTTATGCTACCTCATCACTTGTACGTAGGAAATATGCATTGAATTGAATTAATATAATTCTTGCCAAGCATAATATTAGAGAAAATTTCATGGACATTAAAAAATAACATATGAACAATGAACTAAGTAAGATTCATTCATATAGTTTTTTCTCCCTAAGTTTGTTGATATTTAAGAAATGTTTTTCTTTAAAATAATTCATATTAAAACCAAACAATTATATACCAAGAACTGCAGTAAATACTAAGGATAAAAATACAAAGAATGGAATTATTTCCACTCACAAATAACTAAGAATCCAGTGACAAGTTCTAAATCTACTGGATTTACTTCCACTGAATGACCTTAGAAAAGTAACAACCAATTAAACTTTAATAGTTGACTAATTTGTCATTTGATAGTTTAATGGATAAACTTATAATTGTTATAAAAGTACAAATTTTAATTAATCCTCAATCTCTGAGATCTCTGGCTATAATACATCAAAGATGATCTGTTTACTTTTCTTATCCCATATCTTCAAGGCAGAAATATATTTCTTGGAATTAGAGTTAAATGTCAAACTTTTTTAAAGGCAAACACAACACTTATTATGCTTGGGAAGTAGTTTTCAAATGTGACCCACCCTATCAAGATCCATTTGGTTTTTAAAGAGATAGAATCATAGATTAAGAACTTAAAGGAATCTTGGAGGGCATTATGTCCAATCTCCTCACTTAATAGATGAGGAAACTGACATTCAGAGTTGTGACTTGTCTAGGGTCACATAAGAAGCAAGTTTCAGGGCTCGGATTTAAACCAAAGATTTTTTTCCACTAAGTCATGAATTTATTCTGTTCATAGTCATTGAATCAAATCAACAAACATTTACTAATCCATTCCTACATACCTGGCAGTTTGCTAAGCCCCAGAAATATGAACACACAAAAAAATAGAAGGAGGAGGAAGAGGAGGAGGAGGAGGAGGAGGAGGAGAAAGAAAAGAAGAAAGAAAAAAAGAAAGAAAGAAAGAAAGAAAGAAAGAAAGAAAGAAAGAAAGAAAGAAAGAAAGAAAGAAAGAAAGAAGGAAAGAAAGAAGGAAGAAGAAGAAGAAGAATGACAACTATTTTCAAAGAGCTTACATTTTAATGAGAAAAGACATTTAAAAAGCTAGCTGCAAAAACGGTAGAGGAGAAGGCATCCATAAATAGGTGTAGATAGTGGCAAAATCCAAAGGATAATGAGTGAAAATGGGAGAAGAAATAGCTAATCTGGGTGCTTTCTCAAAATGGAGGTTCCAGGAGGAACTCACTAATAAGAGGAAGAGGTGAGCTTAGCAGATCAATCTTCCAGGTAAGGCCACAAGGGCAGAGGAAACTTCCAAGATGAAAAATGCAACTGAGAGATCAGTTAGAGAAATTCAGAGAAAATATCACTGGGGATGCATGAGTTCACAAAAGAATATGGCCTGGAATCATACTGTGTGACTGAAATTGTTTAAGAAAGCCTTCCCATGGAAGGCAGGGACCTCTCCCATCAAGGTGAATTAAGAAGAGATTTTAGAATTGAAGTTGTCATATGAGCATGAATAAAAACCTGCCAACATGATGTAAAATAAGTCCAATTGAAAGAAAACTGTTAAACTTATCCCTCTGTTGCCCACCTTGGTTTTGAATTCATAGTTGATTCTAGAATCTCCCTCCCCTTTGAATTCTGTTGGTCCTGGTTTTGAACTAACCAAGTTTCTGGTTAGTATCTGACAAAGTGAAAGTAAAGCTTTGATTACTTGGAGATTGTGCATGGTTTCCAAAGTTTCTTGAGTCTCCTCAAAAAATATTGTAAAGAAATCACTTGTATTCTATAATGGCTCACAATTAGATACTACATTTCAATTACAAGTACCTCTCTCACAATAATATAGTGAGGTAGGAGTCAAAAAAATTCTCCCTTTGATATGTATTAAGAAAATGTGAAACTAAAACATGAATTCAACAACTCTGACTTCAAATTTAATATTTCTTCTCTCAAACACCAATTTCTAGGGACTGTCATTCTTTGGAGATCTGGAAAGTGCCTTAGTTATCCTAGAAAATATCTGGAATCATAGAAGCTAAGTAAAAAAAAAAAAAAAGGAGTATGTACTTAGCTCTGGGAAAATTAATTTAAAAGGCAGGAATTTTAATAATAGCTCATATTTATATAGGAAATTACATAAGTATTCTATCTCTCTGTCCTTTTGCAGTTCTAGAATGCCTCTATGCTTACTTGTATTTCCTTTCTTCTCATTTTTAAACCTTGCTGTGTCTGCCTTTTGACTTTATCACTCAATTGAAACTGCTTTTTCCCAAATTACCAGTGATTTCTTACTTGCCCAATTTGATTATCTTTCTCCATTATCATCCTTTTTGACTTCTCCATAGGATTTGATCTCCATACATGCTAGTATCTTCCCCATCTTTTAAAAAAATATCACTTTGTCCATTTGTAGATATTGCATATATGCCTATATATTGTTTTTCCTGAAAATATATATGATCCTTGAAGGAAGGGATTATTTTACTGTTGTCGTATTTCCAATATCTAGGAGTGTGTGTTTCTGTCTGTATGTGTGTGTGTGTGTGTGTGTGTGTGTGTGTGTGTATATATATATATATATATATATACCAAGTATATGAGTAGGCATTAAATAAATGGTTGTCCTTGGTTAATAAATTTAATTAATTACAAAGCTTTTTATTCTAAACTTATTCTAAACTGGCTTCTGGTGTTTATAGTACATGTATTCTTGTCTCCATTTTACAGATGAGGAAAATTAGAGTTTAAGCAACTTGCTCAGAGTTGAACAACTAGTAAATATCAGGCCCAGGATCTGAAACCAGAACTTTTGACTACAGGTGTAGCATTCCTCAGGTACATTTCCATAATAACTGTGTAAAATCATCATTTTTATTTATTTGATTTCTTTTTTTATTAACGTTTTTACTTTCAAAACATATGCATGAATAATATTTCAATATTGACCCTTGTAAAACCTTGAGTTCCAAATGTTCCCCTGCTTCCCCCTACCCTTTCCCTATATGGCAAGTATTGATTTAATTTCTAAAGACTTTTTGTGATCATTTCAAGGTTCAAGGTAACTTAACTGTCAATCATCACTTAGTGACGACATGTGTCAACAAAACATCCAAAGCTCTCTAGCAGAGTTGAATCAGAGTTGAATGCAGTCGAGGCTAGAGGCTAGGCCACTTACCAAGATAGTGATAAAGGTATACACATGCCCACAGAACACTAAAAGCAGCAAACTGAAAAGGAACCTCTTATTGTCTTCTATGCTATTGATTTCTAAAAAGAAGCCTTTCCCTAAAACTTACTGTTCACCAAATCTTTGAGACTGTTGGTTCTACTTTTGACTCTGCTTATGCTCTGAGCTTTCTGTTTCCAGTCCTTCAAATCTATGACCCACATTCTGTTGACTAGCTTTGACTTTTTACATGGCACTTCAGGTACAATGAAAAAAGCAGATTTTGACCTCACAGAACTTGAATTTCAAGTCTACCTTTGACACTTACTACTGTGAACCTTCAGGAAAGTCAAATGTCTCATGGCTTTATTCTACTCATCAATAAAATAAGGACTTGGTTCTAAAAGGTCTGCAAGGATCTTTAGAGCTTTAAACCTAAGATTCTGTGCTCAGAGACTTCTTGAATAAGGGATTTTCTATTCTAAACATGGAGAGTCCTGCTTCTAATTCCATTTGTTATAGCATGAAAGAGAAGTAGTTTGATCTTACAGCTCATACCTGCTAATGGCTATCCTAATTTCTAGTATTGGCAATGCCTCTCAAATAGTGAATTTATCCATCTCGGGCATTATAAGTTTCCTAAATTGAATATGCGAATAAAAGCTGAAATCACAGAGATTCTTTGGTACCAGAAGAGGTCAGTCAGATTACACACAGTACTAATTGGCACTCCCTCAAACTGAAACATTATTCCCATACCAAATAGCACTACAAAGTGTGTGGAACAAACAATTCTATTACATCTGTGATCATTAGATAAAAACAGACAAAAGGCTTTCAAATAGAGCTTGTCAACTGATTAGTCACTAAGAGAAGAAACCTGGAACTGTATATCAGCACCAATGTAAAAAAAAAAAACTTTGGGAATGATTTTACCTATGTACCAATTTTTCCAAATAAAAATTCAGTAAAATTATTTTTACTGAATAAATTTAATTCAGAAATTAATTCATTATTGCAAGAAAACTAATTTGGAGAGTACACCTCTACAAATTTGGGTAATTTGATCCCCAAAGGTGGTTACTAAGTTCAGAAATAAGGGTTTGTCAGTTTGGTGATAAGACAAACCAAAATAGTGCTATGATGGTACCAGTTTAAAGAATCCCATTTTCATGATCCATCAAAATGAGATTTTAGTGGGCCACTATCCCCTAAATGAATATAGTTAGTTATAGAGAGTATGCACATATATTTGCTGCCTACTTCTGGCCTATCACATGAGAGCATTGAGGGTCTGATTCCAACCATATATGACTCATAAGCTTGCAGCAGAAGATAATGAAGATTCCCCAATTGCTTGCTGAGATGAAAGAGCTGATGACTCATTAAACACACAAGAGTGCTAGTGATTTTGCCATCTCTCTCTTCCTTTCAGACTATGAAGGATGTAGACTATTTCCAGCTGCATTTCAAGTGATAGTTAGAACTAATTTTCCTGTGTCCCAACCAGTTTCCACGTAGTCATGAATACATGATTACTCCTGCCTCTTTTGTGATTATTCTTTCCAGATCCTATATGAATGAGTATTCTTTGGCTCAACTGATCAAAACTATCAAATGTAAGGTATACATACAATGGTGAGGTTGGACCAGACTATATCTAATGGTACCTTTTAATTTTGACATTCAATGTATCTATTGACTGTGTTATTCTGGGCAAATAGCTTAACCTCACTGAGCCTCAGTTCCTTCATCTGTAAAATGATGAAACTGCCTAAAACCTCCTGAATACAAAGGGCTTGACCATATGATCCTTTAAGATACTTTTCTGGATATGATTCTAGGATAAATTGTTAACTATTAGCATTAATGCTAGGTGAAAAATGCATTTACTGGGGTCAAATGGAAAGCCATAAAAGTTTCAGGTTGCAGTGAATACCCTGCTGCTATTGTCATAGTAAAAAGCCTTCAAGCCTTGTAATAACTCTGCCTAAGTTTTCTCATCTGCAAAAAAGCACATGATCATATTTTAGTATGGGATTGTTTGAAGATCCAAATTAGATAATTTATGGAAACTGCCTTGTAAAAGTCCAGCATTAATTATCTGGTCAAAAAAATATCCACTGTCTCAAATTCAGATTTCTTTCTTGAGTATCTAAAGACTTTGACCAATTATAACCACTCCACACCTTTCCAGCCTTATCACATGTTACTCTCCAAAATATGTAGCAATTTCTAAACAAACTAGACCATGGTTTGATTTTCTCCAAACACTCCTTATTTTCTTCCTTTGCTCAAAATATACGATATGATCAGAATAGCTATCCTTAACCTTACTTTGTCAGTTGTATCCTACCTAATTTAACATATGCCATGTCCTTTTAAAAAAAGCTATCACTTGCAAAAATATTTGTAGCAGCCCTTTTTGTAGTGGCTAGAAACTGGAAATTGAATGTATGCCCATCAATTGGAGAATGGCTGAATAAATTGTGGTATATGAATGTTATGGAATATTATTGTTCTGTAATAAATGACCAACAGGAGGATTTCAGAAAGGCCTGGAGAGACTGACATGAACTGATGCTGAGTGAAATGAGCAGGACTAGGAGATCATTATATACTTCAATAACAATACTATATGATGGTCAATTATGATGTACATGGCTCTTTTCAACAATGAGATAAACCAAATAAGTTCCATTTGTTCAATAATGAAGAGAACCAGCTACACCCAGTGAAAGAACTCTGGGAAATGATTGTGAACCACAACAAAGCATTTCCAATCCTTCTGTTTTTATCCGCTTAACATTTTTTATTTCCTTCTCAAGCTAATTTTACCTTATTTCTAAGTCTGATTTTTCTTATGCAGCAAAATAGCCATATGGATATATATACATATATTGTATTTAACATATACTCTAACATATTTAATATGTATTGGTCTACCTGCCATCTGGGGGAGGGGGGAGGGAAAAGAGGGGGAAAGTTGCAACAGAAGGTTTTGCATATATCTTGTAAATACAAAGCTATAATAATTTTTGAAAAAGCTATTACTGATGTATCTATCATCACAACCACCCCATCAATGATGATTCTGGTATAAAAGAAAGAAACCTGGTTAGAGTCAGAGGCCTTTGACAGGTCACAAGCTCATTAGACTTGCCTGAACTTCCATCCTTGCAGAAGAAGACTAGAGCAGAGGTGTCACATGTCAACTGTAGACTGTTTCTATTTGAGTTGGACATCACTAAATCATATGAACTATTAATGTCCCTTTCCAGGAAGGGTTGTGGTGACACTCTCCCACCAACACATGCATTACATTTCCTGGGTGTGGCCCATTCGAGATGCCCTAGATCAGCTGGAGTATTAGAAACAAAGGTACCATAACCACAGTAGTCATTATTACTCCTCTTTACCCCATTCCCTCAGAAAACTCAGTCTTATACAAAAAAGTCCTAATCTCTAATGTCCTAAATTCTCTAGATCCCCTCTATCCTTTTATAATTTTTTTATTTTTCAATTTACAAAAAACTTTTTGACCTTCCCACATTGGAAAAAAAGGATGGAACTCTTAAAAAATAAGCATAGTCAAGCAAAATAAAATTCTGCACTGGTCAAGACTAAAGAATGTTTCTCATTCCGTATAATAACTCTATCACCTCTTAATCATAAGTATAATGACTCATCATTAGTCTTCTGAAGTCTCACTCATGATGTGTGTGTGTCTCTATCTCTGTCTGTCTCTTTCCTTCCTACCATGTATTCACCTCAAAGTTCACATCATTTCTGTTTCAAAATTGGTTATATTTATTGGTCAGCATTAGGTCCAAAAAAATTACTGCATCATATTGTTTTCTCTACTTCTAAAAGTTCCATTGGGGCAAATAGGAAAAAATACCACCTCTTATATAGTGAAAGAGACAGCGACAGAGAAACAGAGAAGAAAAAAAGAGTTCTCCATTGGTATGCTCCATTCACATCTGAGAAATGACATATTTTTAAAAGTAAATTTTATTTTATCTTTTTTTATATCACCAAGACTTCTGTCAGTATCCCTCCTTTGTCTTCACAAAACACCAACAAATGACCCATCTATACATCTATCAAAAACAATAAACACCTATACATTGGAATATCTTCTCATATTTCTTCTGTGGGGCTAGGTTTATTTTTTATAACTTTGCAACATTAGCTTTTGATGTGATTGTCCTTTAATATATAAATGTAATGTTCTTGTTGGTTTTCTGGAGGTCTTTGGGCAGCCTTCTTTTCAGTCAGCGTAATCACCACAAGAATATTCAAGTGTTAAAGTCCAAATCCTTTATTGTCTCCTTCTGTTATGGGCTAGACTCTGAACTTGAAACAAAGGATTCTTACAAGGAGCTAAATTAGTGGAACTGATAGAGACAATAATTACCTAATTTAGCATGGTTCAGTATGATTGATTTAATCCTACAAGGAGATGTTATGGGTCAGAACTTGAAACAAGGTACTAAGTGGAATTGAGGAGACAATGGTTAAATCTAGTTTAGCACTGATTTAATCCTGTAACAAATAATGGTTTCCTACTGATATAATGATTAGTTTGTACTCAGTGTGGAGTTTATAAGCTAGAAGCTTCAGCCAGAGAGATTCAGAGACAAGCAGACAAAGAAAGGCTGGAGGCTGAAGGCTGGAGCACAAACCCTTGGACTCAGACAGATTCATCCTATCTCACACCACCTTGGTGGCAGGCTCTTCTCCTTTGCTTCTCCACTGAAACTAAGACTCCAGAAGGGTCCCAGAAAAGCTAGCCGAGCCCCAAGTGAAGGAGATAAGACTTTGAAAGAGATAATAAAGGGTTTGGACTTTAACACCTGGCTGCACTTGTGGTGATTACTGAACTGAAATGAAGGCTGCTCCCAAAGACCCCAAGAAAACCTCAACAGAGACCATTACATTTTAGAGAGAATATTACATCCTTCTAAATTTTGTTTTCTTGCCTGGGGCCCAGCTAGCTTTCTTGTGGCCTTCAGAGGGGCCTTGATTTCAGTGGAGGAAATGCAGAAAGATAGGCCAGCCACCACAAGGCTAATGAAGATGGAAATGAATCTGAGTACAAGGACTTGTGCTTCAGCCTCCAGCCACCACAAAGGTGGAAGATGAAATGGATCTGTCTCTGCCTCTTTTGGCTGAGTTTGATTCAGCTTATATGCTCTACACTGAGTATAAACCAATCATTATATCACTAGGAAACCATTATTTGTTGTAAGATTAAATAAATCATACTGAATTTTGAGAACTATTAAGCACCATGCTAAAATAGATAATCATTGTCTCATCAATTCCACTGAATTAGCACCTTCTAAGAATTCTTGTTTCAGAGTTCTGGCCCATAACATATAAATATTCATGTGTATGCATATAGTTGTTATAATTATGCATATTGTTTTCTTGATTTTTCTTATTTTATATCAAATCATGCAAATCTTTTGAAGCTGTTCTGTATTCATTTTATTTGCTATTTCTTACTGCACAGTAATATTCTATCGCTCTAACATGGTAGGATACATTAACCATCAGGGCAGCTGGATGGCTCAATGAATAAAAGCTTGAGTCTGGGGGGCAGAGCCAGTATGGCAAAGAGTAGACAAGTCTTTAAGCTTTTCCTGGCTTTCCTCAGAGCAGCTGATCAAGTCTTTGAACTGGTTTTGAACTGGTTACAAACGAAGTAATATCCATTTAAAAAATATATTTATCAAGTGGTATAACATCCAGATTCCTAGAGTAGTTAAGAAAGCTGCAAGACGAATTAAACAACAAAACTATACTAGTGGGGGATCTCAATCTACCTTTATCAGAACTAGATAAATGGAACTACAAAATAAACAAGAAAGAAATTAAGGAAGTATGTAGAATTTTAGAAAATTTAGGTATGATAAAACTTTTTTAAAAATTGAATTGAGAAAGAAAGGAATATATTTTTTTTCTCAGTAATACATGAAACCTACACAAAAAACTCCATGTATTAGGGCATAAAAACATCAAAATCAAATGCAAAAAGGCAGAAATAGTAAATGCATCTTTTTTTAATTATGATGCAATAAAAATTACATGTAATAAAGAACTAGGGGAAAATAGACCAAAAATTAATTGGAAACTAAATAATCTTATCCTACAGAAAGAATAGCAAAACAACAAATAATAGACAGAATTGATAATTTCATCCAAGAGAAGGACAATAATGAGACAACATACCAAAATTTGTGGGATGCAGTCAAAGAAAATTCTTAGGGAAAGTTTTATATCTCTAGATGCTTACATGCATAAAAAGAGAAAGAGAAGATCAATGACTTGGACATGCAACTAAAGAAAGCTAGAAACAGAACAAATTAAACCCACCAATTAAATACCAAATTTGAAATTATGAAAATAAAAGATTAATAAAATTTAAACTAAAAAAATTATTGAAATAATAAATAAAACTGAGTTATTTTTATAAAAAAAAACTACAAAATAGATAAACCTCTAGTTAATTTGATCATAAAAAGGAAAGAAGAAAATCAAATTGCTATCAAAAATGAAAAAGGTGAACTTTCCACCAGTGAAGAGGAAATTAGAGCAATAATTAGGAGTTATTTTGCCCAACTGTATGCCAATAAATCTGACTTACAAAAATATAAATTGCCCAGAATAACAGAGGAAGAAATAAATTACTTAAATAGTTTCATTTTAGAAAAAGAAATTGAACAAATTAATCAACTCCCTAAGAAAAAATCTCTAGGGCCAGAAGGAATTACATGTGAATTCTACCAAATATTTAAAGAACAATTAATCCCAATACTATGCAAACTATTTAGAAAAATGGGGAAAAAAGAAGTCCTACCAATTTGATAAAAATTTCTGAGAAAATTGGAAATTAGTATGGCAGAAACTAGGCATTAACACCTAACAACCAATAGCAAGATAAGGTTAAAATGGGCTTATCATTTAGACATAAAGATTGATACTGTAAACAAATTAGAAAAACAAAGGATAGTCTACCTTAGATCTGTGGAGAAGGAAGGAATTTGTGAACAAAGAAGAACTAGTGTGCATTATGAAATTCAAAATGGATAATTTTGGTTATATTAAGTTTAAGTTTTTGTACAAACAAAACCAATGCAGACAAGATTACAAGGGAAGCAGAAAACTAGGGGGAAATATTTATACATCTATAGGTTCTGATAAAAGCTTCATTTATTTTTTTTAACTTTTGAAAAAAATTTCTTTACAACATTATCCCTTTCACTCATTTCTGTTCCAACTTTTCCCTCCCTTCCTCCACCCCCTTCCCCAGATGGCAAGCCATCCTATACATGTTAAATATGTCACAGTATATCCTAGATACAATATATATGTGCAGGACTGAACAGTTCTCTTGTTGCAAAGGAAGAATTGGATTCTGAAGGTAAAAATAACCCGGGAAGAAAAACGAAAATGCAAACAGTTTACATTCATTCCCCAGTGTTCTTTCTTTGGGTGTAGCTGCTTCTGTCCATCATTGATCAATTGAAACTGAATTAGATCTTCTCTTTGTCTAAGAAATCCACTTCTGTCAGAATACATCCTCATACAGTATCGTTGTTGAAGTGTATAATGATCTCCTGTTTATGCTCATTTCACTTAGCATCAGTTCATATAAGTCTCTCCAAGCCTCTCTGTATTCATCCTGCTGGTCATTTGTTACAGAACAATAATATTCCATAACATTCATATACCACAATTTACCCAACCATTCTCCAAATGATGGACATCCATTCATTTTCCAGTTTCTAGCCACTACAAACAGGGCTGCCACAGACATTCATGCACATACAAGTCCCTTTCCCTTCTTTACTATTTCTTTGGGGCATAAGCCTAGTAGTAGTACTGCTGGATCAAAGGGTATGCACAGTTTGATAACTTTTGGGGCATTATTCCAGATTGCTCTCCAGAATGGTTGGATCCGTTCACAATTCCACCAACAATGCATCAGTGTCCCAGTTTTCCTGCATCCCCTCCAACATTCATCATTATTTTTTCCAGTCATCTTAGCCAATCTGACAGGTGCATAGTGGTATCTCAGAGTTGCCTTAATTTGCATTTCTCTGATCAATAGTGATTTGGAACACCCTTTCATATGAGTGGAAATAGTTTCAATAGTTCATATCCTTTGACCTTGTATCAATTGGAGAATGGCTTGATTTCTTATAAATTAGAGTCAGTTCTCTATGTATTTTGGAAATGTAAGGGCCTCATTTATAAAATATATAGGGAGTTGACTCAATTTTATAAGAATACAACCTTTTCTCCAATTGATACAAGGTCAAAGGATATGAACAGACAATTTTCAGATAAAAAAATTAAAATCACTTCTACTCATATGAAAAAATGCTCTAAATCACTTGATCAGAGTGATGCAACTCTGAGGTATTACTACATATCTTCAGATGGGCTAAGATGATGGAAAATGATAATGATTAATGTTGGAAGGGATGTAGGAAAACTGGAACACTAATCCATTGTTGGTGGAGTTGTGAACTGATCCAACCATTTCGGAAAGCAATATGGAACTATGTACAAAGGGCCATTAAATTGTGCATACTCTTTGACCCAACAATGACTCTAGTGGGTCTGTATCTCAAAGAGATCATAAAAAAGATAAAAGACCCCACATGTGCAAAAATAGTTTGTAGCAATTCTTTTTGTAGTGTCATGGAACTAGAAACTAAGTGCATGCCCATCAGTTGGGGAATAGCTGAATAAATTAAGATATATGAATGTTATGGAATATTATTGTTCCATAAGAAACAATAAGCAGGATGATTTCAGAAAAGCCTGAAGAGACTTACATGAACTGATGCTAAGTGAGTAGAATCAAAAGAACATTGTACACAACAACAACAAGATTATGCAATGATCAGTTCTGATGGAGATAGCTTTTTCACAGTGAGGTGATTCAGGTCAGTTCCAATGGATATGTGATGGAGAGAACCATCTGCATGCAGAAAGAGAACTATGGGAACTGAGTATGAATTACAGCATATGTTCACCTTTTTTGTTATTTGCTTGCTTTTTGTTTTCTTTCTTTTTTTTTTCCTTTTTGATCTAATGTTTCTTGTGCAGCATAATAATTGTGGAAATATACATATAGAAGAATTGCATGCTTAACATATACTTGGCCTCAGACATTTACTGGATAGGTGAATCTGGGCAAGTCAGTTAAGCCACATTTGCTTTATTCCCCTAGAGAAGGATATGGCAAACCACTCCAGTATCTTTGCCAAGAAAAAAGCAATTGATGATATGCTCTATGGTGTCACAGAATCAAACATGACTGAACAACAACATTAGCTATTTGTTTAGCCATTCATCAATTGATGGGCACCTACATTGTTTCCAATTCTTTGCTTTTAAAATAAATGCTACAATAAATATTTTAGTGTATATGTGGATTTTCTAATCCTCAACCTTCTTTGGGAACAAAGGGGTAGAATCTCTTGGTCAAAAAGTATGGAAATTTTCATAACTTTATTTGCATAATTACAATTGCTGTCTTTTTTTATTATAGCTTTTTATTTACAAGTTATATGCATGGGTAATTTTACAGCATTGACAATTGTCAAACCTTTTGTTACAATTTTTCCCCTCCTTCCCCTATCCCCTCCCCCAGATGGAAGGTTGACCAATACATGTTAAATATGTTAAAGTATAAATTAAATACAATATAAGTATACATGTCCTAACAGTTATTTTGCTGTACAAAAAGAATTGGACTTTGAAATAGTGTACTATTAGCTTGTGAAGGAAATCAAAAATGCAGGCAGACAAAAATAGAGGGATTGGGAATTCTATGTAATGGTTCAATTAATTACTGCTCTATTGGAACTGATTTGGTTCATTTCATTGCTGGAGATAGCCATGTCCATCAGAATTGATCATCATATGGTATTGTTGTTGAAGTATATAATGGTCTCCTGGCCCTGCTTATTTCACTCAGCAACAGTTCATGTAAGTCTCTCCAGGCCTTTCTGAAATCATCCTGCTGGTCATTTCTTACCAAACAATAATATTCCATAGTATTCCATTTCATATACCACAATTTATTCAGCCAATCTCCAGTTGATGAGCATCCACTCAGTTTCCAGTTTCTGGCCACTACAAAAAGATCTGTCACAGACATTCGTGCACATACAGGTCCCTTTCCCTTCTTTAGTATCTCTTTGGGGTATAAGCCCAGTAGAAACACTGCTGGATCAAAGGGTATGCATAGTTTGATAACTTCTTGAGCATAGTTCCAAATTGCTCTCCAGAATGGCTGGAGGTATTCAGAATTCCACCAACATTAAAGTTAGTGTCCCTGTTTTCCCAACCCCCTCCAAAATTCAGCATTATCTTTCCCTGTCATTCTAGACAATCTGACAGGTATGTAGTGATATCTCAGAGTTGTCTTACCTTGCATTTCTCTGATTAATAATGACTTGGAGCATCTTTTCATATGACTAGAAATAGTTTCAATTTCTTCATCTGAGAATTGTCTGTTCATATCCTTTGACCATTTATCAATTGGAGAATGGCTTGATTTCTTATAAATTAGAGTCAATTCTCTATATATTTTGGAGATGAGGCCTTTATCAGAACCTTTGATTGTAAAAATATTTTCCCAGTTTATTGCTTCCCTTCTAATCTTGTCTGCATTAGTTTTGTTTGTACAAAAACTTTTCATACAATTGCTTTCTAAAATTATTGTATGGATTCATAACTCCAACAAAAATATACTAATATGCCTGTTCTCTCCAACACTGATTATTCCCATTTTTTTCTCACCTGCAAATTTGCTGGGTTTACAGTTGTTTTAATTTGCATTTCTCTTATTATGATTTATTTCATGGATTATTTAATAGGTTTGCAAATCTTTTGAGAATTATTTGTTTGCATTCTTTGTCTATGTATTGGAAAATGGCTTTTTGTCTTATATATACCATGGATGCCAAATTCTTATCAGAGAAAACTGATATAAAGGATTTTTCCCATTTGACTACTGCTATTCTTATCCCAAATACATTAATTTTGTTTATTAAGAAATTAAGTTTCATGTAATCAGAGTTATATATTTTTCTTTTGACACTGCCTTATCCTTTGATTAAGAATACATCTCTTATCCCAATTTGAGAAAGACCTGTGATCTAAATGTTTTTCACAGATCTAAAACTGTTTTAATATCAATTCAACATTAATATTAATTTTCTGATCAGTTTATATTTAATTCATTTTAATTCTTAAATGATAATTGCTTAATGTTAAAATTGATTTAGAATTTATTGTGGAATAGTGAACTAGGAGTTGGACTAATTAAAATTTCTCTCAGGTTGCTTTTTTTTATAAAACAGTAATTTATATTTGGGAGTTTATCAAAACCTATGTTACTAAAGTCATTTTTAATTTTTAATCTTCCAATTGATTTATTTCTCTATTTTAAACTGGATACCAAGTGATTTTGATAATTTTGCTTTTTTCAGTATAATTTGAGTTATTAAATGTTA
The DNA here is from genome assembly GCF_902635505.1 of Sarcophilus harrisii. Taxonomy (NCBI): domain Eukaryota; kingdom Metazoa; phylum Chordata; class Mammalia; order Dasyuromorphia; family Dasyuridae; genus Sarcophilus; species Sarcophilus harrisii. The sequence goes on from NC_045428.1 coordinate 519,725,069, forward strand.
TTCACTTTCATGCCTATCATTTCTTTCACTTTTTTCTTTGACAATTTAGATCTTTTACTTTTGCAAATGAATTTTTTTTTATTTTACTGAGTTCTATAAAGTATCCCTTGAAAATTACCAATTAACATTAAAACTATAAATCAACCTTAATAGTTTTGTCATAGTTCTTTATTTCTTTAAGGAAAACTTAGTGATTGAAGCTATATAAAGATTTTTCTGTGCTTTGGTAGATTGATCCATAAATATTTTGTATACTTTAAAATTATTTTCAATTTTTTTTTCCTTTCCATTATTGCCTCTTAAATTTAATATTACTATATTATGTTGATTTTGTGTGGATTTTTTTGTAGCTTGAAATTTTTATGAAGATAATAATTATCTCAATTAGGTTATTTTTGTTAATCCTTGGGATTTTCTAAGTAAACTATCATGTCACAAGCATCTGGGTCTTGTTTTATATCACCTGTCTTTAGACTTTCAATTTTTTCTCTTGTTTTTTTGTTATTGTTCACCTTTTTCAAGAACTGTATCAAATAATGGAGAAAGGATGATCATTCTTGCTTTACTGGGAAAATTTCTAGTATGTTCTTTGCATATGATACTTGCTTTTGGCTTAAGATAAATATTTTTATGATATTAAAAAGATTTCTCCATGTCTATACTTTTCACATATGAGTATTGCACTTTGTCAAAAGTTTTTTCTTCATATATTATCATAACCATGTGATTATGGTTATAATTGTTTTTATATGACTATATTGATTCTTTTCTTAATGTTGACCTAGCTTTGCATTCCTGGTGCATCCAACTTGATTATAATTAATGATTACATAAATTAACTATATAAACTGTTTGGAAAGAATTTATTTAACATTTTTAATCAAGATTCATTGATGATATCGGTCTACAATTCTCCCTTCAGTCTCTTAACTTCCTAGTTCAGGTCTCAAGCCTACCATTGACTCATTTTTTTAAAAAATCTAGTGAAATGGCTTCTTTCTCAATTTTTCAGAATAATTTGTGTAGTATTCTAATTTTCATTTGAAAATTCAACAGAATTGTTCTGTTAATCAGTCAGGGAAAAGAGCATTTTTTTAACTTGGTATTCCCATAACAGCTATTTCCATTTTCTTTTCTAAGAATAGATTTGAAATCTCTATTTTATCTTCTTTTAGACTGAGTATCCTATATTTTTAAAGGAATTCTTTTGCTAATTCTCATTATTTCTTCTGATTTTGTGGTGATTCTATTAGCAACTTTGTTGCTTTGATTTTTCTTACCTCTTATCTTTATCAAATTGAACTTAAGCTTGTAAATTTTATCAGTCTTTATAAAGGATCAGATTTTAGTTTTATTTATCAGTTTTATAGTTTTTTTTTTTTAGTTTCCAGTTTATCTATTTCTCCTCTATTTTCTAAAATATGCCCTTTGCTGCTTATTTCAGACTTATTTATTGGTTGTTTTTTCACATTTAAATACAGTTTTAATCAATTTCTTTTTTGAATGTATGTTTTAGAAATACACACACACACACACACACACACACACACACACTGAGGACTCATTTATCGTCACCCCAAAAGTTTTGGTATATTGTTTCTTAATTTTAACTTACTTTTTAAAAATTGCTTATTTCCAAGACTTGGCCTTTGACTCACTCCTTATTTAAGATTTCATTCTTAGGTCTCATTTGAGTTTGTATCATTGATTAGTTGATTGGTTTTGCTTCCTGAATTAATTACTATTTATATTGCATTATAGCCTTTAAAAATGTGTTTTCTCTTTCTGCCCTTTTTTTTTAACATTCATTTGCAGTATGTTTATGCTCTGCCAAATGGTCAGGTTTTGCAAATTTTCCTTGTATTGCTGAGAAATATTTAGGACCTTTAGCATTTCTATTTAGTTAGGTTTTTGCATGACATATATCCAAATTCAAAGCCATGTTGCAAAAAAGAAACATAAAGTAAAAAAAAATATGCTTCAGTTTGCATACAGAAGTTATGAGATCTCTGTTTCTTTGTCTGTCTCTATTTCTGTCTCACTGTCCACCTCTTTTGGGGTGTGTGTGTGTGTGTGTGCATGTATCTGGACATGGATAGTATTTTTCATCATGGATCCTTTGGAATTGTCTGGGATTATTATACTGATCAGAGTATACAAGTCCTTCACATTTGATTATCATTATAATCTTGCTATTACTATGTACAATGTTCTCCTAGTTTTGCTCACTTCATTCTGCATTAGTTTTCTTTTCTGAAACTATCTATTAATCATTTCTTATAACACAATTATGTACCACAACTTGTTCAGCCATTCCCCAGTTGATGGACACCCCCTCAGTTTCCAATTATTTGCCACTACAGAAAGAATTTTATAAATATTTTTGTCCATATAGGTCCTTTTTCCTTTTCTTTGATCTGTTTGGGATACAGACCTAATAGTGATATTACTAGATCAAAGGATATAAAGTTTTATAGCCTTTTGGATATACTTCCAAATTATTCTCCAGAATGGTTGGATCAATTTACAACTAACCAATGATGACCTTTGTTTCTTAGTCATTTTCAATTACATCCTATTCTTCATGACCTCATTTGAAATATTGGGGGTTTTTTGGGTAAAGATACTGCCATTTCTTTCTCCAGCTCATTTTACAGATGAGGAAACTGAAACAAATCTTGTTAAGTGATTTTACTGGGTACACACAGATATTAAGTTTCTTAATATTTAAATTATTTAATTAACTTATTAGCTAATCTTTTATGGGCATTTAGTCTAATCACCTTTTTTTTACATATGAAGAAACTGAACCTCAGAAAGATTACATGACTTACTCAAGATTATTCAGTTAGTAACTGCAAATTCTGTGAGTATTTATCGATCAGAAACTGTAGAAGGAAAGATAATAATGTGTTCAGAAAAACTAAGAAACTCAAAAAAGCAATACAATGTGACATATCCTGCCAACTTGAGCCTACTAATCAGTAAAAATAGATGAAAATCAATAATAGAGAGGCATGTGAAACTTTCCTGGAAAAAACTAAACCAAAGCAAAACTTATGATATGAACTCAGGTCTTCCTGAATCCGGGCCTAACACTGTTTTATCTCCCTGCCTAATAGCTTATTAGTGTATCTATTATTTTCCCTCAAGCATTTATCATTTTCCTTTGCTGTCAGGTTAGTCAATTTGATAGGTGTGAGATGGTATCTCAGAGTTGTTTTAATTTTCATTTCTCTAATAAAAAGGAATTTAGACAACTTTTTCACATGACTATTAATAACTTTGACTTCTTCTGAAAACTAACTATATCTTTTGACCATTTGTAAATTAAGGAATGGATCTAATTTGTTATAACTTTGGCTCAATTATCCATATAATTTGAGAAAGAAAATATATTCTTTATCAAAGAAACTTGCTGTAAAATTTTTTTCCCATTTCCTTGTTTTGTTTCTCATTCTGGTTACATTGGTTTTCTTTGAGCAAAAACTTTTTAATTTGTGCAAGCAAAATTATCCCCTTTTACTTCCTGTGATGCCCTCTACTTCTTGTTTGATCTTGAACTCATCCCTTATCTACATAGATACAATAGGCAAAATTTTCCATACTCCTCAGATTTGCTTATGATATCCTTTGTGTCTAAAATATGTATTTATTTTTACCTTATCTTGGGTGGAAGATGTTTGATATCTAGTTTCTGCCAAACTGCTTTCCAATTCTCCCAGAAATTTTTATTAAATGATAAGTTCTTATCCTAAAAGCTTGGATCTTTGGGTTTGTCAAACATTAGATTACTATGGCCACTTATTACTGTGTACTTTGTACATAATCAATTCCACTGATTTACCACGCTATTTCTTAGCTAGTACCAGATTGTTTTGATGATTGCCATTTTGTAATATGGTTTGAAATCTTTCACCACTAGACTACCTTCCTTCCCATTTTTTTTTTACTGATTCTCTTGATATGCTTGATATTGTGTTCTTCCAGATGATTTTGTTAATATTTTTTTCAGTTCTGAGAATGATTCTTTGGTTTGATTGGCATAGCACTAAGTTAAATAAATTAAATAAAATTGTCATTTTTATTATATTGACGCAGCCTACTCAAGAACAGTGAATATTTCTCCAGTTGTTTAAATCTAATTGTGTCTCTAATAGCTGTCATGATTCTTGAGTTTGTTTGGACAGGTGGACTCCCAATTATTTTATGTCTGCAGTTATTTTAAATGGAATTTCTATTTCTATCTATTGCTGCTTGGCTTTATGGGAAATATATAAAAATCTTGAATTTGACAGATTTTTTAAAATGCAGCAACTTTGCTGAAATTGTTTAGGGTTTCAATTAGTTTTTTTTAGTTGATTCTCTAGGGTTTTCTAAGTATACCATCATTTCATCTATAAAAAATGATGATTTTATTTCCTCTTTGTCTCTTTTTTCCTTCAATTTATTTTTCTTGTCTTATTGTTATAGCTAGCATTTATAATATATAATAATAGTGATGATCAAAGATATTCTTCACTTCTGATCAGTTGTTGGAAAGGCTTTCAACTTAATTTCATTTCAGATAATGCTCTTATTATTGGTTTTAGATAGATTTCACTTATTTTAAGAAAGGTTACATTTCTTCCTATACTTTCTAATATTATTTATAGGAAGGGATATTATATTTTATCCAAAGTTTTTTCTTTATCTATTGAGATAATATATGATTTTTGGTGTTTTTCTTGTTGATTTGGTCAATGACAAAGACATTAAACTGGCCTTACATTCTTGGTATAGCTCCTATCTGGTCATAATATGTAATCTTTGTGAATTCTATATCCCTGTAATCTCCTTATGAGAATTTCATTTAAAATTTTTGCATTAATATTCATTATAGAAAGCAGACTGCATTCTTCTTGGGAGATGACAGTTCTTTTCCTATCACTGTTTACCATTAATGATTATAATTGATTGTGCTTCCCTATTTATCTTTCCCTTTTGTCTGTTTTATATGTCCTCCCATTCTGTAGTTTAGTCTCACAAAATTATTGAGTAGGCAGAATTGTGAGGCTTAAGCTATAGCTTTTCAGCTCTATTCTTACACTATTAGTTCTGCTTAAATTCAGTTTTCATCCTTTCTCCTTGTGTACTTTTAGAAAGAAATCTCTTAATGATCCTTCTATTTTTGTTTATTTCATATTCTTGTCCATTTTTCTCTTTTGAAGGGGTAATTCATTTTATTACTTTTAATTTTTTTTAATTGCTGCATTTATTTACCTTTTTTGTATTTCTACCTTTTGGGATATTTGCAAAACACATAATCTGAGTGTTTTAGTTTAGTTTGGCATTTTTTCCAGAAATGTTTCACATGCCTATTTTTTGAATTTGCATCTATTTTCATTGATGATTAGGTTTAAGTTGGCAGGATATGTCACATTGGGTTGCTTCTTGAGTTCCTTTGTTTTTCTGAACACATTATTACATTTCCTTCTGATACATATGGAAAGGAAATCCTTGTATTATTCATGTCTTCCTTCCTGTATATTTGAAGGTATTTCTTCTGGTCAGTCACAGAATTTACCAATTAGTAATTGCATAGTCTTGAGTAAGTCATTTAATGTCTGAAGCTCAGTTTCTAAATCTGTTTAAAAAAATAAATAAATAGGAGATGGTTGGACTAAATGACCTATGACATTCCTTCCAACTGTAGATTTATGTTTCCATCACTTCCTTAACTAGCAGTTCACTTCCTAAATCGGCCTTTCTCTTCTGATTCTTCATCCAAAAAATATCATAAAAAACACCTTGTATCTTCTTAAATTTTCCATAATGCCCCAGAAATCCATAATCTTTAGTAATGCTTTCTTCACATATGAGACAGTTTTGGCAAATCATTGAATTTCTCAGGGATTCAATTTCTCCATCTGTATAATGATGGTCTTAGGCAAGATTTATAAGCATAACAATTTTTTTTTTACCTTTATATGAACAGTTCTTTTAATCTAAATAAGGAAATTGATTTGGCCTCTGGGTATATACTCTTAGTCAACTAACAAAGCCACTTTTTGGATTTATATTTCTATTGTACTGCCTCTAAATTTCTGATTGCTTTTTAATGAATTAAAAGAATCCACTAGGCTTAGAAAATCACAATTTTAATCTTATCTCTCCTCCCCCCCCACCCCACCCAGTGGCTATGTGTGTGGCTTGAAGCACTTTTTAAAATCTCCATTACCATTTCAGCAAAATGCTTAGATTTCATTGATTGATCTCTAAAACACTCCCCAGCTCTGACCTTCTATCATTTTAAGAACTTGCTGAGTATCCAATTATATTTCAGTTATACAATTACCTTTTTATAATAATAATCATATATAAGTACAGCTATAATTTATATATAAATTGATAACACATAATTTTAATATATTTTATCAATTTTAAAAAGCAATATAATAAAGTGGATAGAGACATTCTCAGAAATATCACTTTCTGGCAGTGCACTAAATATGGATTAAATCACAGGAGGCAGTTAATTGGGACAATGAATAGAACTGTGGATTCCAGAAGACTTGCACTCAAATCTGGTGTCACATATTAGCTGGATGACCCTGGATAAGTCACATAACCTCTCTAAAAAAATAGCTTTTTATTTTCAAAATATATGCAGATAGTTTTCAACATTTACTCTTGCCAAATCTTGTGTTCCAAATTTTTCTCCCTCCTTTCCCTCCACCCCCTTCCCTAGATAGCAAGAAGTCCAATATATGTTAAACATGTACAATTTTTACACATATTTCCACAATTATCATGCTGCACAAGAAAAATCAGATCAAAAAGGGGAAAAAAGAAAACAAACAACAACAAAAAGGTGAAAATATTATTCTGTGGTTCACATTCAGTTCCTAATTCTCTTTATGAACACAGATGGCTCTCTCCATCACAAGTCTATTGAAATTGCCCTGAGTCACTTCATTGTTGAAAAGAATTGTTGATGAATATTGTGAGAATGAAAAGACATAAAAGACCAGATGCTAGTAGACTAGAGAGAAGTCTCACTGCTATAGATCATGGATACTTTATTCAAGGTGAAAGTCAAGCAAGTAATGCTATATGTGATGAAGAGCAACATCACCAATATCACAAAAGTAAGTTTTGCCCCTAACAGAGCTGAATTAAAGCAGATTTTGAGATAAATATAGCTTACTATGAATAAAACCTAAGTAAGACATTAATCTTTCCTTCAATAAGCTTATAATTTAGTAGAAGAGGTGATACAAGGGTACAAATAACTATGACAGAGAATCAAATGTGACAGATCTGTTTAAGAAATACAAACAAAATGCAATTAGAATCTTGAAGGAAAAAAGGCCATTTCTAGCTGAGGGCTAGGAAATGTTTGAGATGGGTCTGGGAAAAGGACAGAATTTTAAAATTATAACACTAACTAAATTAATTTATAGATTCAGTGCCAGAGCAGGAAAAAATACCAAGGAGTTACTTTATACAATCAAATAAAATAATAACTAAATTTATCTGGAGAAACAAAATGTTGGAAATCTCAAGGGAAACGAGCAAAAAGCAGGAATTAAGAGGACCTAACAGAACCAGTTCTTGGACTAAATTATAATCAGTAATCATCAAAACTATTTCATATTGGTTTAAAATAGAACTATGAAATATATTAATATACATCACAGAGAAGCAATTAAATATAGTAGCAACATTTGATCAATCCATGTATAAAAACTTCTGAAGCTCAAAGACATCTCAACTTCAACCAAAGTCCTGGGAAAACTAGAAAAAAAAAAAAACTGACAGAAATTATATTCAGACCAACATCTTACACCATATGCTACATTGCTTTTATTTTTGTCTGTCATCTCTATAGCCAAGTACCTGGTAGGTATATAAGTGTATTGTGATTGATTGAACTGATATAAGCATGTGAGAATAATAGTCATTTCCCAGTAGATGTTGATCAAAGGACACAAATAGGCAGATTTCAGATGAAGAAATATAAACTTTCAACAACTATATGAAAGAATTCTCCAAATTAATGATTATACTAGAAAGGCACATTGAAATTTAATTCTGCACACCCATCAGAATGGCAAAAAATGATAAAAAACTAAAACAAATTATTATAGAATCTGTGGCAAGTTAATTGCACTAATTCACTCCTCTTGGATCTATGAAATGGTCCAAACATTTTAGAAAACAACTTGGAACTTTATTCCAAAAGCCTAATTTTTTTCCCTTTGACCCAACAAGGCCACTGTATATGGACCTCAAAGAGATCAAACATAGATGAAAAGACCCAAAATTATTTTTAGCATTACTTTTTATAGTACCATACAATCAAAATCACATTGGTGCTCATCAATTGAAGAAAAGATTGTGATATATGAATATTATACTGTAAGAAACTGTGGATAACTGAAAAAACTTGTATGAAATGGTGCAGAATGAAATTAACAGAACCAGAAAACAATTTATGCAAAGATAACAGTAAGAAGAGAGAGTATGCTTTTGTAAAACTATGAAATTGTAGCTATTTGGTAGCTAATGTTGAAGGGAGAAATAACATTCCCTCGTCCCAAATGATGCTCCTTCATCCTTTTCTGATGACAACTGTGAGTTCTGGTTAGAAATAGCTAATGGTCTGAAGAGTTAGGAGCTGATTTTCTAGGAGCACTTGAGTTCTTAAATTCCTTACTATCTCTTATAAAAAAAATTTTGAAACCCACATTTTAGCAGAAGTTTCATAATTTTAGAAATTCTTAATGTGTTGATCTATTTTACTTGGCTTTATTTACTTTTTACAAAGGAATCCTATATCTGGATACAAAGAGAGAGATGAGTTGGTATTGATGATAAAGATGCTAAAAATAATTATGATATAATAGATTGCATTCATACAGCATTTTAAGTCTCCCCAAAAGTATTATAAATCTTCATTCATTCAAAAGAAGCGTCATCAATAAAGCATTTAGGCTACATAGAAGAAAGCAAAAACAAGTTCTGAAAGGAACACAAATAAGATGATTTTTTTTTAACTATCATGTTAAATTCAATATATATTTTATTTAAAAACTATATAACACTGAAAGAAAAGCTCGAGGTTCTATATAACATTCTCCTTTTCCTTTTTCTTCATCTCCTGAAATTTTCATGTTCACTAATGTTTAAGTTCATAATAAAAAAAAAAGATTTTGTTTTGTTTTTAAAGAATAGGTAGTATTCTTTACTGCTGGCATAGCAGGCAGTTCAGAGAGGATAGCATGAGAAAAAATGCACAAGAAGGAGGACACAAGATATGCTCTTGAAAATATTTTGTTACAACACAAAATATGTCCAAAGGAGTAATGGAAAATAAGACCACAATTTAAATATATTTTAACATATTTAATGTGTATTGAACTACCTGCCATCTATGGGAAGGAACGGGGGAAAGGAGGGAATAACTTGGAAAAAAAGGCTTTGCAAGGGTCAGTGTTGAAAAATTACCCATGCATATGTTTAGTAAATAAAAGGCTTTACTAAAAAAAAAAAAAAAAAAAAAAGAAAAGAAAAGAAAAGAAAACCACAAAGGCAATTTGGTTCCAAATTGTGGAAGCCATCAAATGTTAAGACTAGGGAGTTTTACTGGGACATTAATACATTGTTAGTGGAATTGTGAATAGATTCAACCGTTCTGGAGAGCAATTTGGAACAATGTTCAAAAAGTTATCAAACAGTCTATAATCTTTGACTCAGCAGTGTTTCTACTGGCCTTATATCCCAAAGAGATCTTAAAGGAAGGAAGGGGACCTGTACGTGCAAAAATGTTTCTGGCAGCCCTTTTTATTGTGGCAAGAAACTGGAAACTGAGTGGATGCCCATCAATTGGAGAATGGCTAAATAAGTTATGGTATATGAAATGCTATGGAATATTATTATTCTGTAAGAAATGACCAACAGGATGATTTCAGAGAGGCCTGGAGAGACTTACATGAACTGAGGCTAAGTGAAATGAGCAGAACCAGGAGATCATTCTACACGACAACATCAATATTATATGATGATCAATTCTGATGAACGTGATTCTTTCCAACAATGAGATGATTGAGGTCAGTTCCAATGATCTTGAGATGAAGAGAGCCATCTATACCCAGAAAGAGGACTGTGGGAACTGAATGTGGATCACAACATAGCATTCTTATTCTTTTTGTTGTTGTTCACTTGCATTTTATTTTCTTACTCATTTACTTTTTTTATCTGATTTTTCTTGTGCAGCAAAAGAATTGTATAAATGTTTATACATATTGGATTTAACGTATTTTAACATGTTTAACATAATGGATTGCTTTCTATCTAGGAGAGGGGGTGGAGGGAAGGAGGAGAACATCTGAAATACAAGGCTATGCAAGGTCAGTGTTGTCAAATTATCCAAGCATATGTTTTGAAAATAAAAAGCTTTAAAAATTAAACAAAAATAAAACATTAAGGAGTTTTAGACTTTCTTGAATAAACAAAAATTAGGGAACCAATCAAGAAGCATGAAGAATTTTGAGTAGAACAGTAATAAAATCTAGGCAGAAGTGAGAGTAACAGTAACAGCTTGAAGGAAGGGTTAGGAGGAAGAAAGGAAAGAAAGATTGTTAGAGAGGAGATTGGTTAGCAAGCAATTCCAATAGTCAAGCAAAGAGACCATTAGATTCTGAGTTTAGAGTAGTGGCAGTAGGCATAGAAAGGACAGGGTGGGTACAAGAGATTTTGTAAAGATAGAATCAACAGGATTTAGGAACAGATTGAATATAGGAGATGAGAGAGTGGAAGCAGTTAAAGGTGATGTTTGCATCTTAAACCTGAGTGAATGAATAGGGAAGGAGGGGTATCTTCAGAATTGCCTTTTTCATGAAGATTTTACAAATTAGCTTTCATTTCTCTAATTTATTCCATCGAAAATGCAACCAAGTCTGAAATTAGACACATTTGTATAACACATGAGGCTTATTTGACTTCTCTTCATTTGACTTCTTCTCTTTCTATCTTTTTTAGGGGCCTCACTTTACGTGCATGGCTAGACAACCCTTCCTTCAGATATCCTGTCTGCTCTGGAATAATATCTCATTCCCAGCCTGCTATCCCCAACAAAACTTAAAATGTTCCCTTTCTTCAAAACAAACTGCCCCCCCACATGCAGCAGCCCATTAAACAATGAATTGCAAAGATTTAATCAGATAATCTATTCCTTGCCATGTTTTCTACTTGACAAAGTATTTTTCCCAGATAACACGCTACTTCAATCCAAGACACAGCTTGCTAAGAAAGTGAGGCACTTTAGGAAGATTCAGATAAAAATGTAATATCTTACTGGAAATATAAAATGGAGAGCCAAAGTCCTTTCCCCTCAGTCCTATCTTTTCAGAACAGGACCAGATATCTCCTCTGACTTTTTGTTATCAGCTATGAAGCCTCTTAATTAGCTGCTGAAATAGAATCCTGTGTACATACTAAAGAATCTATCTATCTCTGTTTCATCTCATTCTCTTTTCCCTGCTGATCTCAAAATGGAAAGATGATTTTCCAAGCTCTAAATGACTAATGAGAGAATGCCCTCTCTATGTCTAGGACCTGGGTATGTAGGCTCTATGTGCAACAAGATCTCTCTTCCCCACAACATACCAAAAATATATTAGCCCATGTAGAAGATGTAAATATGTTCTTTTATATTTCAATAATTGTGCACTATTGAAGAAAATAATTCTTTAAAAATTAGAACTGAACAAATTGAAACTAATGATTCATTGAGACAGCAAGAATCAGTCAAGCAAAAACAAAAAAATGACAAACTGGAAAAAACCACGAATTATCTACTCACAAAACGACAGACTTGGAAAATAGATCTAGGAGAGATAATCTGAGGATTATTGGACTTTCTGAAAACTATGATGAAAAAAGAGCCTAGATACTATTTTACAAGAAATCATCAAAGAGAACTGCCCAGATGTAATAGAATCAGAAGGTAAAATAGGCATTGAAAGAATTCATCGAACACCTTCTGAAAGAAACCCTAAAATAAAAACCCCAAGGAATATTGTGGCAAAATTTCAGAACTATAAGATTAAGGAAAAATTTTACAAGCAGCCAAAAACCATTTAAATACCGAGGTGCCACAATAAGGATCACCCAAGATCTGGCTGCCTCTACATTAAAGGAAAGAAGGGCCTGAATATGATATCTCGAAAGGCACAAGAACTTGAGATGCAGCCAAGAATAAACTACCCAGCTAAGCTGAGCATTTTCTTCCAGGGAAGAAGATGGACATTTAATGAAACAAATGAATTCCATTTGTTTCTGAAGAAAAACCAGAACTAAACAAAAATTTGATCTCCAAGAATAGAACTCAAGAGATGCAGAAAAGGTAAAAATAACTCTTGAGAATTGTATTTCTGTTGTGGATATACAAAAAGAATACATGTATAATTTGATTGTACTGATATAACATAAAAAAGGGAAGTAGATATGGAAAAGGGATGATGGCAGAATAAGGTGGGAAGGAGGGATAAAAGAGGGAAACCACATCCCACAAAGAGGCTAAGGAAACTTATCATATCTGAGGGAATTTAGAGAGGGGGAGGAACATTGTGTGAATCTTACTCTCATCAGAGTTGGCTCAAAGAAAAATAATTGACATTTGTTTTAGAGAAAATTCTCTCTCACTCATTAAAAACGGGGAGAGGAAAAGGAAAAGAAAAGAGTAATAAGGGAAGGAAGGGGAAAGACTCAAAGGGGAGGGAGGGATTATAAAGAGGATAAGTATCGTGATACAAGAGGGGTACATAAGTTTAAAAGGGGAAAGAGGGTTGGGGAGGCAAGAATAAGTAAAGCACAATCTGGGGTTATTAGGATGGCAGGAAATACAGATTTAATAATTCTAACCGTAAATGTAAATGGGATGAACTCCCCCATAAAGAGGAGGCAGATAGCAGACTGGATCAAAAGTCAGAACCCTACAATATGTTGTTTACAAGAAACACATCTAAAGCAGGGGGATGCATATAGAGTAAAAGTAAAAGGCTGGAGCAAAATCTATTATGCTTCAGGTGAAGTCAAAAGAGGTAGCCATCCTTATCTCAGATCAAGCAAAAGTAAAAATTGATCTAATTAAAAGAGATAAGGAAGGTAACTACATCCTGCTAAAGGGTAGCATAAACAACGAAGCAATATCAATATTAAACATATATGCACCAAGTGGTATGGCACTCAACTTCCTAAAGGAGAAGTTAAGAGAGTTGCAAGAAGAAATAGACAACAAAACTGTAATAGTAGGAGATCTCAACCTTGCACTCTCAGAATTAGACAAATCAAACCACAAAACAAATAAGAAAGAAATTAAAGAAGTAAATAGAATATTAGAAAAATTAGGTATGTTGGATCCTTGGAGAAAATTGAATGGAGATAGAAGGGAATATACTTTCTTCTCAGCAGTTCATGGAACCTATTCAAAATTGACCATATATTAGGACATAAAGACCTCAAAATTAAATGCAAGAAAGCAGAAATAGTAAATGCTTTCTTTTCAGATCATGATGCAATAAAAACTACATTCAACAAAAAGTTAGGGGGAAATAGACCAAAAAGTAATTGGAAACTAAACAATCTCATCTTAAAAATGATTGGGTGAAGCAGCAAATTATAGATACAATTAATAATTTCACTCAAGATAATGACAATGATGAGACATCATACCAAAATTTGTGGATGCAGCCAAAGCGGTAATAAGAGGGAATTTTATATCCTTAGAGGCTTACTTGAATAAAACAGAGAAAGAAAAGATTAATGAATTGGGCTTGCAAACTAAAAAACTAAAAAAGACCAAATTAAAACCCCATCAAATACTAAATTGGAAATTTAAAATTAAAAAGGAGAAATTAAAATATTGAAAGTAAAAACTATTGAACTAATTAATAAAACTAAGAGTTGGTTCTATGAAAAGCCAATAAAATAGATAAGCCTTTTGGTAAATCTGATTAGAAAAAGGAGGGAGGAAAATGAAATTAGTAGTCTTAAAATGAAAAGGAGAACTTTCCACCAATGAAGAGGAAATTAGAGAAATAATAAGGAATTATTTTGCTCAACTTTATGCCAATAAATTTGATAACCTAAGTGAAATGGATGACTACCTCCAAAAATACAGACTTCCCAGACTAACAGAGGAAGAAGTAAATTGTTGAATAGTCCCATTTCAGAAAAAGAAATAGAACAGGCAATTAAACAACTCCTAAGAAAAATCCCCAGGACCAGATGGATTTATATGTGAATTTTACCAAACATTTAAAGAACAATTGGCCAATGCTATATAAATTATTTGATAAAATAGGGAATGAAGGAGTCCTACCAAATTCCTTCTATGACACAGACATGGTACTGATACCTAAACCAGGTAGGCTGAAAACAGAGAAAGAAAATTATAGACCAATCTCCCTAATGAATATTGATGCTAAAATCTTAAATAAGATATTAGCAAAAGACTACAGAAAATCATCTCCAAGATAATACACTATGATCAAGTAGGATTTATACCAGGAATGCAGGGCTGGTTCAATATTAGGAAAACTATCAATATAATTGGCCATGTTAATAACCAAATTAACAAAACCATATGATCATCTCAATAGATGCAGAAAAAGCATTTGATAAAATCCAACATCCATTCCTATTAAAACACTTGAGAGTATAGGAATAAATGGACTTTTCCTTAAAATAATCAGCAGCATCTATTTAAAACCATCAGTAAGCATCATATGTAATGGAGACAAACTGCAACCATTCCCAATAAGATCTGGAGTGAAACAAGGTTGCCCACTATCACCGTTACTATTTAATATTGTATTAGAAACGCTAGCTATAGCAATAAGAGCTGAGAAAGAGATTAAAGGAATAAGAATAGGCAATGAGGAAGCCAAATTATCACTCTTTGCCGATGACATGATGGTATACTTAGAGAACCCCAGAGATTATGCTAAAAAGTTATTAGAAATAATCCACAACTTTAGCAAAGTTGCTGGTTATAAAATAAACCCACATAAGTCATCAGCATTCTTATATATCACTAACAAAATCCAACAGTCAGAGTTACAAAGAGAAATTCCATTTAAAGTAACTACTGATAATATAAAATATTTAGGAATCTATCTGCCAAGGGAAAATCAGAAACTTTATGAGCAAAATTACAGACCACTTTTCACACAAATTAAGTCTGATCTAACCAATTGGAAAAATATTAAATGGTCTTGGATAGGGCGAGCAAATATAATAAAGATGACAATATTACCTAAACTAATCTATTTATTTAGCGCTATACCAATCAGACTCCCAAAAAACTATTTTAATGACCTAGAAAAATAACAACAAAGTTCATATGGAAAACAAAAGGTCAAGAATTTCAAGGAATTAATGAAAAAAATCAAATGATGGTGGCTTAGCTGTACCAGATCTAAAATTATATTATAGAGCAGCAGTTACCAAAACTATTTGGTATTGGCTAAGGAATAGATTAGTTGATCAGTGGAATAGATTAGGTTCAAGGGATAAAACAGTCAACAAATATAGCAACCTAGTCTTTGACAAACCCAAAGATCCCAGCTTTTGGGATAAGAACTTACTGTTTGATAAAAATTGCTGGGAAAATTGGAAACTAATATGGCAGAAACTAGGCATTGATCCATACTTAACGCCGTACACCAAGATAAGGTCAAAATGGGTTCATGACCTAGGCATAAAGAATGAAATTATTAATAAATTAGAGGAACATAGGATAGTTTACCTCAGACCTGTGGAAGGGGAAGGTCTTTATGACCAAAGCAGAACTAGAGATCATTACTGATCACAAAATAGAAAATTTCGATTATACCAAACTGAAAAGTTTTTGTACAAACAAAACTAATGCAGACAAGATTAGAAGGGAAGCAATAAACTGGGAAAATATTTTTACAGTCAAAGGTTCTGATAAAGGCCTCATTTCCAAAATATATAGAGAATTAACTCTAATTTATAAAAATCAAGCCATTCTCCAATTGAAAAATGGTCAAAGGATATGAACAGACAATTCTCAGATGAAGAAATTGAAACTATTTCTAGTCATATGAAAAGATGCTCCAAGTCATTATTAATCAGAGAAATGCAAATTAAGACAATTCTAAGCACTACACACCTGTCAGATTGGCTAAGATGACAGAAAAAATAATGATGATTGTTGAGGGATGTGGGAAAACTGGGACATTGATTCATTGTTGGTGGAGTTGTGAACGAATCCAACCATTCTGAGAGTAGTTTGGATCTATGCTCAAAAGTTATCAAACTGTGCATACCCTTTGATCCAGCAGTGTTACTACTGGGATTATATCCCAAAGAGATTATAAAGAAGGGAAAGGGACCTGTATGTGCACGAATGTTTGTGGCAGCCCTTTTTGTAGTGGCTAGAAACTGGAAACTGAATGGATGTCCATCAGTTGGAGAATGGCTGAATAAATTGTGGTATATGAAAATTATGGAATATTACTGTTCTGTAAGAAATGACCAACAGGATGATTTCAGAAAGGCCTGGAGAGACTTACACGAACTGATGCTGAGTGAAATGAGCAGGACCAGGAGATCATTATATACTTCTACAACAATACTAGATGATGACCAGTTCTGATGGATCAGGCCATCCTCAGCAACGAGATCAACCAAATCATTTCTAATGGAGCAGTAATGAACTGAACTAGCTATACCCAGAAAAGAACTCTGGGAGATGACTAAAACCATTACATTGAATTCTAATCCCTATATTTATGCACACCTG
The DNA here is from genome assembly GCF_902635505.1 of Sarcophilus harrisii. Lineage (NCBI taxonomy): Eukaryota > Metazoa > Chordata > Mammalia > Dasyuromorphia > Dasyuridae > Sarcophilus > Sarcophilus harrisii. The sequence goes on from NC_045428.1 coordinate 519,741,885, forward strand.
CATTTTTGATTTCCTTCACAAGCTAATTGTACAATAATTCAGAGTCTGATTCTTTTTGTACAGCAAAATAATGTTTTGGTCATGTATACTTATTGTGTATCTAAGTTATATTTTAATATATTTAACATCTACTGGCCATCCTGACATTTAGGGAAGGGGGTGGGGGGGTAAGAGGTGAAAAATTGGAACAAGAGGTTTGGCAATTGTTAATGCTGTAAAGTTACCCATGTATATATCCTGTAAATAAAAGGCTATTAAATAAAAAAAAATTTAAAAAAAATAAAATAAAATAATTGTGCACTATACATTAAAATCTGCTTTTATGGTATTGATTGGTTTGGTTTTAGAGACTCAAGAAATATGAGGTCTTATGGCACTCATTGGGTAGATAACTTTCAACAAGTCACTTAAAAGAAACACAATATCAAAGTGTTGGGAAGCACTTCAGAAAACATGTAGTCCAATCTCTACCTAAATAGGCACTCACTCTTCCAATCCTAAATCAACAATGCTATGGTCCCTTTACAAAAAGGACTTTGGTTAAAAAGTCCCTTACTTCTTAAACCTTTTCCACTTATGACTGCTTTTTGCCAGAAATTTTTATGTGACATAAGGTATATTGGTATACAAAATAAGTACATATATATATTAATTAGTATAATTGAATTAGCCCAAAGGAAACATAAAATATGCAAAATAAAAGAAGCTAACCCAAATGTTCATGTGGATTATTTGTGTCCGACCTGTGGCAGAGAATTCTGAACTTGTATTGGCAAGATCAGCTATAGTTGGACACAATGTAATCGATTCTAATATAGTGATGTCATTTTGAGCCTCTTTGAAAATGAAGAACAACAATCCTTTTAATCAATCATAATTTCACATCCCCTCACATTCAGTTATACAACCCCATGTAGGGTCACAACCCATGAGTTAAGAAGCTTTGCTTTACAATATCCCTAAGAAAGCATTATTCAGCCTGTTTTCAGGGCTCTGATAAGGATCTGATTATCTCTCCTTCCTTTAATATTCTATTTCATGTGGCAAACTAAGATCAGGCTAGTATTTATTTCCCTAGAACAATGCTGTGAATTTTGTTTTTCAATCAGGACAAGGAACTCAGTTTTCTCACTCATTAGATTCAGTCAATCAATATCCTCTAAGTGCAGCACTGATCTTGAGTCTGAGGAAGATGGAAAAAAGAATCAGACACAATCCTTGACCTCAATGGGCTTCCAGCTTAGATGATAAGGAATAGGAATACAAATAAATGTCTGTCTGCATAAAGTGGTTTAATTGATTAAACACTGTATAATTTGATCTTGAATGTAATCTTGTAGTCTTGGGCTACAATTTCTTGACTGTTTTCAGTGTCATGGACATCTTTGATAGTCTAATGAAGCCTGTGAATTCCTCAGAACAATACTTTTAAATGCATTACACAGAAAACCAATTATATTGAAATAGTTATTAAAGTCTCTGGAAAACTGCACTCCAATGCACACATATACACACAAATATACATATCCCAGGTTAGAACCTGTCTTGAAGAGTTGCCAAGGGCACTGAAATTTAAGTAATTAGCCCATGGTCAGAAACCTAGTATTGTAAGGGGATGGCTTGCATTCATGTGTTTCTGCTTCCAAGGTCAATCTTCTATGCAATGCTGTCTTTCTACAGACATAAGCACAGTCAGTTAAGATAGTAGTAACATGGTTCATAGCGTGTTATCATTCAGAAGTAAAAAAAAAAAAAAAAAAAACGTGATATTGAAATATTTTATCAAAATCTGGCAGAAACTAACCAGAAATAATCAATACAATTTCTTAATAGTTTAGCAACAGATAGGCAGAATATCTTAATTATTTTTATTTTAAATGATCCATAAAGTTTTTCCTTCTAAGTATTCCCTGAATACTCTGTATATCTTGCATGGATGACTCTGCCTCTAGCAAGGTTCCTAATTCTGTTCCTTTGAAAGACTCATCTTAATGTGTTATTGCCATTTACAGAGATGGATGAAATCAAATTCTGTGAGAAAGCAATTACATGTGACATCACCACAGCAGCTTGTCAAACCCAAGATGAAGTAAATTATATTTCATCCTCTAGTGTGCATCTCAAAGAAAGAAAAAAAATGGAATCTAGGATTTTTTCTATAGTTTCACAAACATCAATTTGTCTTTGCATTATACCCAATAGCCTCGCAAAAGTATGAGAAGAGCCATATTTTATTTTCTTTATACTATAACAATTTACTCACTACATTTATCTTCATCATTTTTATTTTAACTTTTTTCATTTAAAATTATAGCATATAATTATTCTATTTGTTTTTACTTATTTTTATATCTTATTTTATTCTTAAATTATTTATTTTTTATACTGAACTTAAGAAATAAAGTAAACATTTCCATAACATTATAGAATAGAGCAAAAATATCATTGTACATTAAAATGAAAATTTATTACGTACAACTTGCTATTCCTTTTAAATATATAAAAAAGTTATCATGTAAGTTTCTGTTTTTCTTTTTTTTGTCTTCCCTCCCCATCTTCCTCTTCTAAATATAGCTATCATTAGACATAATATGTGTATGTAGAGATATATGGGTATAGATCAATAGATACATATATACATGTGTGTGTGTGTGAGAGAGAGAGAGAGAGAGAGAGTGCATGTGCGCACATTCTATACATACTTCTATTTATCAGTTCTTTCTCTGGACACAGATAGTTTCTTCTTTCATATGTCCCTTGTAGTTAATTTGAGTTTTAATATCAACTTTGGAGATAGCTAGGTGATGCAATAGATAGAGCACTGGCCCTGGATTCAGGAGGACCTGAGTTCAAATCCAACCTCAGATGCCTGACACTTACAATCTGTGTGATCCTGGGCAAGTCACTTAACCCTGGTTTCCTCACTGTAAAAATAACAGCAAAAATAACAACCAGATTTGAGTGATTAGGCAATTTTGGTTGTCATAGAATCATTTCAATCAAAACCTGAACCAAGCATAAAAAGAAAATTTATGTGGGGTAAAGTATAGAGGATGGGGGTAGACATTGGTCTTAGGATTCCATTAATATAAGAAACTTCCAGATGAATAAACTTCCTCTATCCAAGAAGACTAGCACCTTCTCTACAATTTACAATCATTGAAAATTTTTTAGAATTTTGAGAGACTATGATTTGCTCAATGATTCTCCCTCAATCAATAAGTATCAGTGATAGAACTTGGGCTGAAATCTTCCTGGCTCTGAAGCAAGGTCTCTATTTAGTATGCCATAAAAAAGTGGGATAGGGAGGAGGCAGAAATAGAATGAAATTTGTTTCCAACAAAAAATACTTTAATAAACTCCTTGCTCTTCAAAATTTTCCTTGTTCTCCATGCTAGTTCAATTCATCTGTTTCTCACCAAAAGATTCTCTTATAGGTTAGACTCTCTCTTTAGAATCCTGTAGCTTCAGATTTGATTTCAGGAAATTCTAACATTCCTCCTAAGAATTCGAGGTGTTCAAATGAATAATGGGATGCTTTCACATTGTGTGGGGAGGAAGGGAGCAACTTCCTTCTCTTTGAGGGACATCTAGAACTGGTCGGGTATTTTGTCATAAGGATTCTTTTCAAATGTAGATTAGAATAAATGTTTACAGAGGACTCTTCCAAATCTGTGATTCCATAATGCTTCTATCCAAGAAGATGGCTGCTTTCCTTTGCAAAATGAAAGGGATGCTCTGCTCTAGTGTGCCTGAGGATGATTGAATTAAAAGTCTGTGAGCATGTAAATGTGTGTGTGTGTGTGTGTGTGTGTGTGTGTGTGTGTGTATAAGAGCAACTCCCCAAACATAACCCCTGGACAAATGAAGGTACTTCCATATAAGGAATGATTAGAAACCTGAACAAGAGACATTCCTTGATCTTGACAACTTTTCTTCTATCCCACAAAAACAGCCCCATCACACAGAAAGTTTATTTTTTCTTGTCACTCTATGGAAAGAGGAAACCATCAAGTGCCTTAAGGAAGGGGACAGGCAGGAGTACAGGAAGGGGGAATCCCATTTGTTCATCACTCATTGTTTACCTGTTCCTCCTGCTAAAAGAAATGGCTTGGCCTCTTGTCCTGAATGAGTTCAAATCCTGCCTCAGCCACTTAATAATTCTATGTACCTGGGCAAGTACCAACTTTTCCCAATCCCTGTTTCCCCATTTAGAAAATGAGAATAATAATAGCAGTTACTTTGTATAGTTAGTATAAAAATCAACATTTGGCAACTCGTAAAGTTCTATATAAATTCTAGTGATTCTAGTGATGATGATGATGATGATGATGGTGATGATGATGATAGGGAAAAGACAAAAAGGGAAGGAATGATGAAGTAAGCTCCTGAAGTAGAAAGATGATTAAATTTGGATCCATTGGGCCTGTGTTCAAACCTCAGCTCGGATAATAAGTGGCTCTATGACTTTATGCAAATCATTTGTCTTCACTTGACATCAAATTCCTCATCCCCAAAATGAATGAAACAGTTGGACTAATTGATCTCTAAGGTACCTTCCATCTCTTATGAACTTGTGATGCTGTGATATGTATATCTTGATAATAACAACAAGAATAGTAGATACAAAAGGGAGTAGGAACCAATGAAATCTATGAGCATTGAAAAGTATCATACTATAAATGTGAAATGGAAGCCTTAAATCTGGAATAAATATAAAAATACATGAATATTTTTACTTGATCCTCTATGTAATCTTCATCTGTTACATTTCTTCAGTTTATCTTCAAACAAACTTTTAAAAATCCCTTTCAGCAAACAATAAAATTCCTAAGACTTTGGAGTTTAATTCCCCTTAAAGATCATCTACTCTAACCCCTTCCTTTTACAGATAAAACAGAGTGCCAGAAAAATAAAGGTTCCATAGCTAACTAATGACAGAGGAGGACAGCTAATGACTGGCATTTCCATGGTGTTTTAAAGTTTTCAAAAGCTTTGTGGATGTTAGAGTAATTACTCCTATCATTATATGTAAGGAAACAGGCACATAGAGATTAAGTGGTTCACCCAGGGTTACATAACCAATAAGCATCTGAATTTGAATCCAATTCTTCCTGACTCCTGAGTTAGTGATCTTTGACTATTCCACCTACTTGCCTCAGGTCTAGATTAGAACCCAGGTCTGCAGGCTCAGATGTCTGAGTTATTTTCCACAGAATTATGTTTTCTTAATCTTTCTTGATTAAGCCCAACCTAGGACTTTAGCAATCCAGCACATTCATGAGGGTCTCCTCTATTTGTTACTATTTCCATCTTTGATGTCAAAGGGCAGTGATAAGATCCGAAGGGGATTCAGGTGAAAAATATTTGGAAATTGTATAAATGAAAGAACTTCATAGAACTGTAGAATTAGAATTGTAAAGAACCTTAGAAGTCATCTGGTACAATGTACCCATTTAACAGATAAGAAAACTAAGTTCCAGAGAAGTTAAGCAACTTGTTCAAAATTACACTGGTAGTAAGTTGTAGGGTCATGATTCAAATCCAGGTCCCTCTGAACCCAAATCTATCACTATTTCCAAAGTATCTGAAGATAGTCTTTCTCATAGCCAAGATTAATTTGATTAACTTTCATTAGTCAAGGCACCTAGGTTTGAATTCTGACTAGTTATATGTAACCTTGGATTTAACCTCTGTATGACTCAGTTTCCTCTATGTTAAATAAGAGAGTTAGATTAAATAGCTCCATGAAGCTGTAAATCCTGTGACCCTATTGGTATATGAAGCTCTTTAGGTACAGTATAGTCCCAAACATAATTATAGAACAAACCAATGCTTCTGGCTGACTAAACTGTCAATCACAATCAGACCAGTCAATTATCATCTTAATTAGTTGTCATATTGTCACTGATTCACTTGATACTGATTGGCAGCTCAGGTACTACATACATGCTGGAGGATTTTAGAAATGTCCTTATTATTCCCTCACCTACTGATTTAAGGCAAGTAGAAATTTCTAGTCAACAATCTAAAGATGTGAAATTTGTAACTTTTGATCTAGGAACTCTAAAGCAGAAGAGGAAAGTACAAATTGCTCACACCACTGCTGGATATTTCCTTCTCCCTTTGAATGCAGAACTGGGAGGAGAGTAAGGGAACTTTATTAAGGAAACTCTGTTCTTCTTTCCTAAGAATTGCTACAAACACTGAGGCACACATCTATTAAAACTAGTGCTTTCTGAAGTGGAAGCTTCTTGTTGTAAAAAGATAGAAAAAAGAGGATAAAGGAAAGAGACAGACAGAAACAGAGACAGACAGAGAAAGAGAGACAGAAACAGAGACAGACAGTGGAGAGAAAGGGAGAGGGAAAGGGAAGGGGGGATGGAGAAGGTAGGGGAGATGGAGGAGAAGCAAAGGAGGGAGGGAGAAAGAGGAAAAGGAGGAATAGAAAAAAAGTTCAAAGAGATAAGAAAGAAGCAAGAAAAGGAGAGAAGAAAGAAAAGAGAGACAAGTAGAAAGAGAAAAATAGAGAAGTGGATTTTAAGGAAAATTATCAAATACTAACAGGGAAATATTCAATTTGGGAGCTCATAAAAACTCATGAAAATCACTACTCTAAATTATGGATGTCATTCTTAACAATAATCTTAAAGATAAAAAAAAATACACAAAGCTTTGTGAAAGAAAAACATCAATGGATGACCTCTACACAAGTCACTCAAGCTAGAGAACTATGACCCATCCATAAAATGAGAGGATTAGATTAATATGATTCTCTAAAATAACTTCCAGATTTAAATCTATAATCACTAAAGTGACTGGAAGATATTTTTTAACTTTGCCTATGATTTCATCAACATGAGAATCTACATGTGAGGAAATTCTGCATCAATGTAGATCAGCCTCTGGTCTCTACCTTAGTTTTGGTTAAAGGACCCTGAATTGTCTGGGAAACTGAGAGATTGGGATACTTGGCATTAATCACACAACTCATACATGTCTAATATAAGGCTTAAAACCAGGTCTCCCTGGCACTAAGGCTGCTTCTCTGTTCACTGTGCCTTCTCTGTTTGACAATTAAGGGTTTACTTAGTGCTTTTTCCTGAGCCCTGTTGGGCATAGTCTGACATATCGCATACAAGGCTTTCCAATTACCACCTGAAAGAATGGAGTAGGAGCTCACCAGTTGAAAAGAAAGAATAACATTTATATCTGCCCTAACAAAGTCTCTCATAAAGAAGACTATACTGGTTGTTACTATCCCATCCTCCATAAGAATCAGAATCATAGAATTTAAACTTGGGAGGGACCTTGGGAGGGACCTGGTCCAATCCATGACTGAAGAAAAATCTCCACTCTAACATATCAGACAAGTGGCCACCCCACCTCGGTTTGAATACCTCCAGGTGAGGGAAGACTCATCTCCTCCCAAAGCAGTTACATAAATTGAATTGTTATAACATTTTTCTCTTGACATCTAAGCTAAATCTAATTTTTCACAACTTTCATCCATTGCTTTAACCATGACTGAGGAAAGCAGTGTATATGGTTTCTATTCTGTCCTTCAGGAGAAAAGAAAATAACAGGAAGCCAAAGAGCAAAAGAACACTGCTTTCTCACCTCCTCAAGGTCTGCTTATTACTTCCATTTTGATTAGTCCGCATGTTCTAAGACTAAATCAAATTCCTTCTTTCTAGGAAGACTTCTTTGAAGATTGGAAGCAACATCATACTTTCTGCATTCAACTTCTGAGGGCCAGGGAGGATGTCCTTTCTTTTGTGCCATGATCACGATAGAAAGCTAGTCATATGACCTGTCAAAGTCCACTTTTTGTTGGGGTTTTTTTTTTTTTTTTGAGCCAAGTGAGGGAGAAGAAAGTCAATATACCCCCTCTTATCACAGCATATTTCAAATAACTGAAAGGTAATTTGATTTCATTGTAATGATGACACTGTCAGAGACAGCTAAGCAAGGAGACTCCTAATGACTGTTCTCCCATTCAGATGTTCTCAAGTGGAGCAATGCCTTTGGATGACCCAATGATGTTATAGCCCTAAAATAAATACATTAAGGGAAGAGTTATAGGCTCTTAAGATCTTACTATGGTCAAAGATTTAAATCTGGAAGGTGTCACCTAATCCAGGATTTCTTAAATTGAGATCCATGAACTTTCTAGAAAAATTTTTATAATATTTCAATAGAACTAATTTTTTTGAAATCCTATACATATTGTTTATGCATATAAATAAGAAGGGATTCATAGATATTACCAGTATGCCAAAGGGGTCCATAGTAAAACAAAGGTTAAGAATCGTTACTTTAAATCCTACCTCATTTAAAAGATATGTCATCTTGAACTCAGAGTGACTTGACTATATTCATTCAAGCAATAAGTGAAAGAAATGGGATTTGACCTCCCACCTTCAAATCTATTGCTTTTAGTTAATTTATCTCAACTAGGTCCAAACCCTAACCAAATAATATTGAACACCTACTGTGTACCAGGCACTGAGGACACACTGTATCACTGAAAATACAAATAGTCAATAAACTATTCTCAAGGAATTTAAAATCCATCACAGGAAACCACAAATGCATATAGAACTACATTTGGAATAAATACTATAAAAATCTAAGATTTTTAATATTTGCTTCTTGTTCCTTTAAAGGAAACTACAATTCTGAGAAAGACAGGAAATGATAAGAACATTTCTGTGAGACTGACAGACTAGACAGAGAATAAAATAGCTTCAAACCCCAAGTTGCCATCTACTGATGGGCATCTTAGATTATTAGAGCAGAGATCTCTCTGTAGCTAAGTCTTGCTACCGAGGCCAGAAATTTTCTCATAAATTATTTCTACTTTTTTTTTGGAAAAGCAACAGTAAATGAGTCATCTTTAAAATATACTAAGGAAGGGGTTAGGGGCAGGGAGCAGAATCACAATAAAACCCATAGAGCAATATTTTCTTAAACTAGCAGCAAGCACCAGGAGAACAATTAATACAAAACAACAATGTTGTCAAATGAACTACTTTGAAAGACTTATGAGCTCTGAGAAACACAATGATCAATCATGATTCCAGAGGATAAATGATGAAGAATGTTCCCTGTCTCCTGACAGAGAAGGAATGGACTCAGGGTGTAGAATGAGATATATATCTCTGGACAAGGCCAGTGTGGGAATCTGTGTTGCTTGACTACATATTTATTACAAGAGTTTAATGCTTCTTTTTTTTTAGTAAGGAAAGATATAGTAGGGAAAGAAAATGAATAAATGCATGTTAACTGGAAAAATAAATTGTAATTTTAAAAAATAAAATTTCAAATTAAAAAGAAAAAACTTGCCACAAGATCTACCCTAGAACTGGGGTGGGAGTATACAATTCTGGCCAGATGAGCAGCTGGGGGTTCTGATATCTTGCTTTCTTGAAGATGTATGGCCAATCAAGTTTCTTAGGGATATCACTGAACTTGACCAAAATGGATGGGGGGGAGGGTTGGGGAGGCAGTTAATTTGATTTAGCGAAAGTCACCCTTTTCTATCTATTACAAGCATCTGACACTGTTGTAACCGGCAAGTACCTTTTCTGAGATAGTTTCCTCATTCCCTCTGCCTGTATCAATATCTTGCTTGGCTTCTCTAGGTTCCCAAAGCAATGCTTGGGGTCCCTCCCTCTTTCTTTCTCCCTCCCTCCTTATCTCTCTCTGTCTCTCTCTCTGTGTCTCTGTCTCTGTTTCTCTCTCTCTCTCTCTGTATATACGTGCTGTGTCTTTATTTCTCTCTCTGATCTGTATGTCTCTACCTGTCTATGTGTCTCCATCTCTCTAGTACTCTGTCCCTCTTTTCCTCCCTCCCTCCCACTGCCTTGTTAGAACCAGACTTGTCAAGTGAAGGCAATATGCGTATGAATGTTTGCTGAGAAAGAAGTGTATAAGGTTAGGACTGTGAACACCAAGGATCAAAAGATAATCTCTCTGTGAATTTACATGACAGTGGAAATGTAAGCAGAAAGATACATGAACATCTCAGTAACCTCTATTTTGATATTAGTATATATGAATGGGAGATTCATTTCATTACAACAGCAGGAGTTCAGAAGACTGACTATGATTCTTGGCTGCAAAGTAACTGAAAACATAATAATAATTAACCTGACCTGTTGGATCACCTAGGTCACTCATTCAGTTAATCAGTTATTAAGCATTTATTAAATGCCTGCTGTTTGCCAGACACTGGACATATGGGGACAAAAATGAAAAAGTCCCTAACCTCAAAGAACTTACGTTCTCTCCAGGAAGACTTGTACATATTTTAAAAGGAACCAACACATTTTTTTTTACGAGAATGACCTTTTGCTCACTCTCTTCCAATTCCTCATTGTAGTATGTCGGCATCATGTATTTTCAAAATCTATACTTGTGTATCCCAAGCTTTGTCCCTGGATGCTTCCAGGCTAGAAATCTTCAAATATAGGCTTACTGATGAACTTTATGTCTGTTGCTTGTTGTTTGTAGTTTGCAATCTCTATTGATGGAAAACATGACTGAGTGGTTTTCTCTACTGACTAAATTATAGATCCTTAAAATGTAAGACTGTTTGCCAGTGGTGATTGTAATTCTGAAATTACACAGGGATGCTTTCCTGGGTCTCATCCCAGTGTTCTAATTACTGCATCTCTTTGTGATAAAATGCCAAGCTTAGAGACCCTGATTTTTTTTTTTTTTTTGGCTGAGGCAATTGGAGTTAAGTGACTTATCCAGGGTCACACAGCCAGGGAGACCCAGTTTTTGCTATCATTTCTGCTGCCACTATTCAACGACTCAGAGTGGGCTCATCCCAGAGAACATATTCCCTGACAACATAACTCTGACCCCATATCTCTCTTGGTCATTCACCTTTGTAGTCATGTATGGCCTTTCTAAGCAAACTTTAACAGTTTTCAGATATTCCTATACTTTCAGAATCAAATTTTTTAAATCCTCTGTTTAGCCTTTAAATCTTTTCATAACCTAACTCCTTCCTATCGTTTCAGTTTGCTTATACCTTACTCTTTGAATCTTATGATTCCAGTGATAATTGGCCCTCTTGCCATTCTTCACAAACAACATTGTCTCCTATTCCTGGAATGCTCTCTCTTTTCACCTCTGAATGTTGGATTCAGGATCCCCTTCAAGATCCAGTTCAAATCTTGACTTCTGTAAGAGGGTTTTCCTGATCATCCTTCTTACCTCCACCAGCATCACACACATAATGTCTTACTTCTGTCAGTCGAAAATTACAACATCACAAGACTTGTGTGAGAACCCTTACAAGAGGGACTCAAATTTGGTTCTCCTGAAATTCTGAAGCTATACTGGCCTTCAACTTTTGTAGAAGTCATGACTCATTACTTCTTCCTAACACCATTTCTTTGATAACTCATCCACATATTGACTCATTCTTGCTTTTTGCTTTTCTCATTCTTCTTTCAAACCACCAAGAGGTCCTAAAACTTGTTTTTCCTCTTTGATATCACCCTATCAAATACTCTGAATCTTTGTTTCCTATGTATCATCAATTTTTCAGTAGATAGACCCAGTCAATTAGTATATATAAGCATCCAGCAATAACTGACTGTGAGGAAGGAAAAAAATATTTAAAATTTTCATTTTTTAATTCTCTCTCTCTCTCTCTCTCTCTCTCTCTCTCTCTCTCTCTCTCTCTCTCCTTCCTTCTCATCCCTTCTCCCCACCAAGATAGTAAGCAATGAGACATAGATTATACATGTGCAAAACATTTCCACATTAATCATTTTGTACAAGAAAACTCAAAAGGAAAAAAAATGAAAGAAAATGAAAAATAGCATGCTTCACTCTTTATATCAGTTCTTTCTCTGGAGGCAGATAGTATGTTTCATCATTAGTCCTTTGGAATTGACTTAGATCATTGTATTGCAGAGAATAGCTAAGTCATTCACAGTTCTTTATTGCACAATAGTGCTGTTAGTGTACAACATTCTACCGGTTTTGTTCACTTCACTATGCATCAGTCTGAGTAATATGCATCTCTCTAGATTTTTCTGAAATCATCCTGCTGGTCATTTCTTACAATATAACTTTCCATTACAATTATATACTCACAGCTTGTTTAGTCATTCCCCAGGTGTTGGATATCCTTTTGGTTTCCATTTCTTAACCACCACAAAAAGAACTGATATAAATGTTTGTTTAAAAAAAATTATCCTTTTCACCTCTTTGGGATGTTGTTGACATATAGACCTAATACTGGTATTGCTGGATCAAAAGATATGCATGGCTTTTTAACCCAATGGGCACAGTTTCAAATTGCTCTCCAGAATAATTGGATCAGCTCACAACTCAACTAACAGTGCATCTGTGGCCCAGTTTCCACATCCCCTCCAATATTCATTTTCTTTTTTTTATCATGTCAACCACTCTGATAGATGTGAGATGATACCTCAGAGTTGTTTTACTTTTAATTTTTCTGATCAATAACATCATACATTTCAATTAACCTCTTGGTCAGTCCTCTATCTTCTCTTTCCAGGAATTTGTCAAGGCTTCCATACCTAATATACCTAAGCACTCAGAAGGAATGGAAAAGAGAAATAAATAGAAATCAGCTTCTCTCTGATATCTATTCCATTTGGGCCATATGAAAGAAAATGCAGAGAAGACAGATGATGACTTTAAATAAATAGGGAAAATAATAAGTTCAGGAAGGCACCAAGCTTCAGACTAAAAAACATCCCAAGAAGTGATAGTGTTGTGTCATATAACATAGGAATGAGAAAACTGGAATAGCATCCTGTCAAGCCTTAACAAAACCTTATCCACAGGTCCAGAATTATCTATAATCTAGAAGTCATCAATAAGTCAATCATAAATCCCATTGTAATCAATTTTGGGCCATAAATTCCCACAAGGCATATAAAGAATCGTAGAATCACTGAATTAGGAGGGACCTCTTAGAACCTATCTAATCCTCCAAAAATAAAAAATAAAAATGAACATAAAGGATCGATTACATTTTTAAATAATTTCTCAGAACACTGTTTAACCCTGGGAATTCAAGTAAATTCAATCTGTAATTAATTTACCACTTACTATGTGTAAGATATCAGGATTACCAACAAAATAAATGTGTGTCATATCCCAAGAAGTTATATGCATAGGATCATAGCTGTATAACTGAAAAGGATTCAAACATCAGTTAATTCCCCTCATATCAAAAGCATATATTTGAAGTACCAATGTATTGTTCCATAAACTTTCAGATATATCTCAAGACTGTATATAAAGCTGAAAGTTCAAGGTAACTCAGTATGTATTTATCAAGAACCTCTCATGTATTAAAGTGCATATAAAAATCAGAAACAACCTATAAAGAGCTTATATTCATAAGATCATAGATATAGAAAGAGGAAAAAACTATGCCCACAGAGATTAAGTGACTTCAACAAGGTCACATGGGTAGTAAGAATCAGAGGTGAGAGTTGAATCCAAGTACTCTTGATTTCCAACACAATGATCTTTGCATTGTACTATAAATTCTATTTAGATAACTATCTTTGTGACTAAATGCTTACTCATTGAATATTTTTTCCCTTTTCTTAACTTGCTTCAGCAATATTGTATTTATGAGTGCTGTCAATATCAGTACCATACCTATAATTTCTTGAGTGCACATTGTGAATCAAAAAGCAAGGAAATCTCCCAAACTTGACCTGGATCTTTATGGACCTCTGACACAAGGATCATATCTGAGCCAAATTCTCATATGGAAGATCTGATCATTTACATGACTTCATTGCCTCTTTTCTCACAAATGACTAATTTTAATCAATAGCCTCATAGTAAAAAAAAAAAAAAATAGGGAACTTTGTTTTATCATAAGATAAAAGATAAGATAAAGATTTAGACTTTGAAAAAATTATAGAAATTAGTTCAACCTTGATCATTTAGCAAATGAGGAAGTTTAGATCCAATAAGGTAATATGATTTGCACATGGTCATATATAGAAGAACCAAGATTATAATCCATATCTTCCTTTCCTAAATTCAGCCCTCTTTCTACTTCTTTATTGACTTTATTCCTCTCTTGGCTTTCCTTGTAGCTGTTTCACTCACTTTTCCATGAATAATTATAGTTCTATTGAAAAGTCTTGATGACAAAGATAGATACCCAATTGAGAACATCATGGGCCTTGAGAGACAGAGAAAGAGATAGAGGGACAAATAGATAGAGAAAAACATGTATCAATATTTAAGCATTTGCACAAATCAGTCCATTATTTGCCTCAATACTTAACATCTTTTCCAAGATAACAGTGTAAACAATAACTTGTCCATAATTTTGTAAAATCATGACATTAATGAATAAAAAATATGAGCATACACACACACATACACATGCACATACATAAACACAGAGTACCTCATTTCTCTACTGTTTGACAGTCAGGATTCTCACAAGAATTACTTAGAAAAGGCAATTATAGGGGAAAATGTTGGAGATAGATGAGAAATTTCATTATACTAACTTTACCCTTTGACCAAAGAGTTCACTAATTGTGCCATGTGTCTTCCACAGTCCAAGGAGGTCAAAGTCCCTAAGAAAAACCCAGCATACCAAAATATTCATAGCAAGACTCCTTGTGGTAACAAACAGGAAAATAAGAGATGCTCAGTGATTAGGGAACTGCTAAATAGATTGTGGTGTATGAATATAAAGGAATAAACATGAAAAATAGTGAATATGTGAAATTCAAAGAACATAGGAAGATCCATGATTTGATACACAGTGTAGAAAGCAAAGCAAGGAAAACAATTTATACTGTTATTTCAATTATGTAAATTAGGGGGGGGAAATCCTGCAAGACACTTGAACTCCTGGTAGTCCTAACAACCTATTTCAGCGACAGAAATAGGATCTCCTTTTGGAGAATTCCTACTCAGATTTCCATTTGGGCAATACACCCAGTTCTGGCCATGCTTCATTCCCCTTCCAACTGCATTTCTGACTTACTGTATTTTGCCGCCGTGACAGATTTGCCTTCTTATTCTGGAATTTGGCTTTGTGCCTGGACTTTATTACCATGAAACATTCCTCTTTTGTACCAGTCCTAATTCCTATTGGCAAATTTCTTCCAAGGCCTTCATTTTGAGGCAGGCCCAAGCCCATCATTCTTTATTCCTCTTTCTAGTATGTGTTTTTTATATAGTATCTTTGGGCACTATAGCTTCTTCTCCCTCCTCCCCCCAACTCCTATGTACTTTTTTATCTCCCTCTTGAGTTGTCTTTCCCTGTAAAAATGTAAGTTTTTTGAGGGGAAGAGATTGTCTTTCTTTTTGCTTCTATTTGTATCCCCAGTGCTTTCCAATGTCTGCCATAAGTGAGTTATACTGCCTTGCCCTGTCTTGCCAAAAAGCAGATGATGAAACACTCCTCCCATCTTTTCAGTAGAGAAAAAGTGGCTGCATTGTGGTGTGCATACTGTCAGGTACAGATGCTGTTTCCGTGGATTTTGATATATTATTGATTTGATAAATTATTTTTCTTTGTAAAAAGGGGGAGCTCAAAGGAGGTGAGATACTTGAAAAATGTTTATGGAATAAGATACAGAAGAAAGGAGGCATGCTATAGTGGATAGAGAGCTTGTCATGGAACCAAAATAACTTGGGCTCGACTTCTTACTGACGTAGAGGCTATGCAACTTGGAGCTAGTAACTCCCTCTTAGTGTTCCAAGGAATGTTCTAAGACTAAGTTTCCCAGAAGATGCCAACCTCTGTTGCTAGAGATTGTGTCCTCCTGTGAGACTAGTTCCTGTCATTATAAACATAAGAGATATCAATGCAACCTTTTTTTTTTTAATAAGGAAAAGATGGAAGGAATGAATCAGAAATTTTATGGTCCCCATATGAATGATCAGAATAAAATACTTAAAACATACTCATCATATCCTTCTTTAGCCTCTCTCCAACCTCTTGTTTAAAAACATATACACACACCTGTAAAACTTCAGTTGTTTGTAAATTAAGTTGTAAATTAAAATATTTAATGTAATTTTATGACAATATCAGTTAACAATAATTAAAAATGTGAAAAAAATTTAAATCCAAATAATAAAATAAAAGATCATTGGCTTCAAAAATTTGAATTTGAATCTAATTCTTCCATTGACTATCTGTATAATCCTGGAGAAGGCACTTCCCCTTTTAAGTCTCAGTTTCTTCATGTGTTTAGCAAATGGCTGAATAAATTATAGCATATGGAAGTAATGGGATATTATTGTATATAAGGACAATGGAAAAGATGGTTTCAAAGAAAGTTGGAAAGACATGAGCTGATGCAGAATTTTAAAAAAAGAGAATCAGGAAAGCAATTTATACTACAACATTGTAAAGAGAAACAATTTTGAAAGACTTAAGAGCTCTGCTTGACACAAATGGCCATCTACAATTTCAAGGTATCGATGATGAAGAATACTGCTCAATTCCTGGAAAAGAAATATATTCTGGTACAAAATGAGACATACATTTTTTAGCTGGCCAACATGGGGATTTGTTTTGCTTGACTATGAATATTTTTAACAAGGATTTTGTTTATATTCTTCATTTTAATAGTGCAGAGGAATTGGAAGGGAAAGGAAATAAATGTTTGCTAATTGAAGAAATTTTAAGTTTAAACAGCTAGTAGATGAATTAATAATTAGATAAAGACAAAGGAAGGAAGGAAGGAAGAAAGAAGGAAAGAAGGAAAGAAGGAAAGAAGGGAGGGAGGGAGGGAGGAAGGTGGGAGGGAGGAAGTGATTGCACTAGCTGGCTTCTAAGGTTGCTAGCAGCTTTAAATCCAATGGAGCAAAAAAACTAACAATTTTAAATGTTATAAAAAGCAATCTGGCTATAGCTGGCCTGAATTCTTGGAATCATTGCCTACCCTTCTGACCCTCCTCTGGCAGTGTTTGCCCACAGATTGCTGGACAGCTTCTTGTTGCTACAGCTTGCTTCCCTCACCCACATATGTTATTTTATTTGCAAGGTCTGTGTGCCTCCATCCTCCTGTCAACAGAACAAATTGAGAATCTAGTTTGCTTTACTTCTGCTCATCTTCTGGACATTCTGTTCTGCCAGATGCTAGATTGCAGATGTACTGGGCTTTCCTTAGTGCAGGAAAAGTTAGATTCTTGTAAAACTTGGACTTCTACAGTCTTTCAATGAAACCTTCTGTGCAATGCATTACACTGAATCTTTAGAAAGAAAAAATAAAAGGCTCCCATTTCTATAGTACTAAATACTTTTATGCATTAAATAGTTAATAGGTTATTATCCTCATTTTACACATGTCCTAACTAAAACTGAGAGATTAAGTATTTTCCAAAGATCATACATATTTTTAATAATGACAATAGGTAGTATATATATAGTGCTTTAAGGTTTTCAAAGAACTTTAAGAATATTATCTCGTTTTATACTCACAATAATTTCAGGAAACAAGTACTATTATTATCCCCAATACACAGATAAAAAAACTGAGGCAGAGATTAAGTGACTTTCCTAGAGCTACATAGCTAACAAATTGAAGTTATATTTCAACATAAGATCTTTCTAATTTCAAGTCCAATGCTCTATCAACTATAAAATGTAGCTGCCCCTAAATCATAGACCTGAGACTCAAACTTTGGCCTCTGATTCCAAGACAGTATGATTCCTACTACAACATGGGTGTCACAGAAGATCCAGATTCTGCCTTCAGGGACTATGCCTTGTTATAGGGCAGATAGAATCACTCTCATGAAAAATGTGGAAGGATAGACATAAAGAAAGGCAAATAAATCAACAGTATATAGTGAAAGGATAGCAGAATGATTTGGAATTTTGTAGATTTTTTTAAGTGGTTGCATGCCATAGTGGTTACAATTTTGGTCTTGAATTCAGGAATACATGAGTTCAAATCATTTCTTAGACACCCACTAATCAAATTGTGGGGCTGTCAGTTAACTACTGAAGCTTAGTTTCTTTATCTATAAAATGAAAATAAAAGTATTTATAGTCACTCATTGGATTATTAAAAGGATCAAATGATCTTGTGTGTGTGTGTGTGTGTGTGTGTGTGTATATATATAGACATATATATATGAACTGGGTTATAAATTTTAGAGTTATATAAGCATTAGTTGTTATTAAATTCTACTTTAATAATTTCATTCATTCATTCAGCAATCATATATTGAACACTGACTAAAGTTTTCTTTAAAAAAAAAAACACTTTTTTTATCCAAATCTATGATTCCATTAATGTGGGAGAGGGGGGAAGCTAGAAGAGAATCTTACTCCTTTAATGCACATGGGTAACCTCTGAAATTTATGATGGTAGAAAATTGCCCAAGGCACTGAGAAATTGTGACTCGTCCACAGCCACACAGCCAACACAGCTTATGTGTTGGAAGCAAGATTTAAATTCAGATGTTCTTGATTTTAAAAGGCTCTCTCCCCTACATCAAATTGTCCCTCCTCCAACTATTTAAGTTGGGACAATTTGCTTCAAAAAGTAGTAAGTTTCCTGTAACTATAAGCGTAAAAATAGAGGGTTTTGTAAAAGGGATTCTTCAAATGGATAAAAAGTTGTATTAGATCCCCAAGCTCTTTCCCATTTCTAAAAGTCTAGGTATTTCATTTCCTAAGTGATTTCTAGCCATTGCTGATAAGGCAGGGATGAGACATAATGATTGAAATCATTTTAGTCTTTAGATCTTCAATATTGTTCAGTTAGACAAACAAATAATCAAACTCCTAGTAGATCTGGGAA